>NC_136693.1:18231769-18546456 GCF_947650265.1 Symphodus melops | reverse complement strand
ATATTCATCTCACTATGAGTAATCAAACTACAGTAGATCAGTAAATATTACACTTACAGTGGGATTCTAAAGGAGCAACAGGGACAATAACATGTTTCTTTTTATTGCTGAAAAATGTCATGACCACAATGCACTTCACCTAAATTTAAGGATAATTAAGATTGTTTTTTTCTTTTTTTCTAGATAAAGCTAGTACAAGAAACACAGCAGCTGTTTTTCTGCTCAGCTTTTAACTACTTCAGGTGCATGAACACAACCTCTGTAATGAAGTCAGGGTAACCCTGACCCTGCATAAAAGAAAGAAATAATAAATTAAAAAAAACCTTTGTAATATGATTTGCGAACTGCACAACACAACTGCAAATAAATGCCTATAAGTTTCAAGATTCATTCAAACTCATATTGCTGCAACAGATTTGTTCTGACATTTATACAAGTGGCAACAGACAGACAACTAAAAGAACTCGACTTGTACATGATAGACAAGATCAAGAAGCGACCTTGTTGAGCACACTTTAATGTATGTTGGAAGAATGCAGAGCATTCTTGCAATTTATTGTTGTTGTCCCTCCAATTTGAAGCTGGAGGAGCACTGGCATTGTTGCGTGTCCCACTCTCCATGTTTGATTTCTTGACAAGCTTTGCACAATCAAACATGTAATTTGATGTAGTTTTGAGAAGCCCTCCGTGTTCTGACCTCCAGATGCTCACCCTTTTAGTCTCTTATTTCAAGACTGAGAGTAAACCACTGGGCTTAACGTATAACTTTCCTTTCATGGGGACATTATTGGTCGAACACATCTGCACCATTAGCGGTGCATTATCCTGATGCTTTCACAGCAACCACTCTCCGTGTGTATCGCTGAACAAGTTACCAGCTTCACACCTGGGGCCGGGGGTCTATTGAAGTGGGCCCACAGGGGCTCTGAAGTTACTGAGACTGGCATTGTGGTTTAAATGATCTGGCCCTGCGGAAATGTAGAGTTTTACTCATGGCAGTAATTGTAGCTCACAGCTGGAAGGAGGGCATTAAAGACAAAAGAGGAGAACATGTCAGCGTGTCGGGGTTATACAGCAGCTAATGATACAAGTTAGAGATAGGCGTTAAATATTTTCTGTACGTGTAAATGTGCTTATGTGTAAATACTGGGAGTTCTAGGGGCGCTTGTGGCCTCGTGGAAAAGTGAGCATGCCCCATGTGCAGTGGCTGGGGCTCCTTTAATAATATGAATGATACAATTGATTTAAAGGGGCATTTCAAAGCAGAGATGAAAGCAACAAAGTAAAATTACATAGAAAAAATGAACATTAAAAAAAAGTCACATTTACAATGTATAAAATCATGGTGTATGACACAGGATAGATAATGATCAAACCAAATATTACATTTTAAAAAGATGTGTTGTGTAATGGGATTTAAAAAATGGAGAGATCAACAGTATCCCGGACGTTGGGTGGTGATGCGAGAGTGTCCCATAGGTGAGGGGCAGAGCGGCTGAAGTTTCATGGTGGCAGGACGAGCGGGTGGGGCAGCAACCTGCATGTCCCTCTCTACTTTGTCTCGCCCCGATTTCTGACTATCCATTGTCTTGTCCCATACATAAAACTTTAAAAATGAAATACTGTGAATACTACTGTTGTCATTAGATGCCTGGGTTTCTAAAAGCATTATTGTTCAGGACAAGGCCCTTTCGACCAACCAAATACCATCTAAAAGATCGTAATATGCTTTCATTAAATGTGTATATGTTTATATAGAAGTTGAAAAGATTGAATACTAGACATTTATTTTACACCATATACCATCAACTTCCCCCTTTAATGAAAGCTGACTTATTGAAGGTCACTGACAATGTCACATTACCAGACTAAAAAAAAAAAAAAATCGACTTTCAGTCCACTCACAACTCTTTTCAACTTGTGATAACTTCTTGAACCCACGAGCAACCTTCAATAGAAAAAAGAAGAAGTAAACATTTCTCTGATTAGGCCGCTGTTCTGTCCAAGATCTAAAACACTTTTAAATTAAATATATATTTTTTTATATGCCTACTGGACTGCTTATAAATTGGGGAGGTTAACACATGGTTTGGAGTGGACTGCAGCCTTCATGTCTTATTCATGCTGGGGAGTCTACGAGAAGCAAACACAGCAAATGACCGGGCCGAGATTCCCTTTCATATTCTAATCAACTACACAGCAGAGAAAACACAGCTTTCAAATACAGCTCAAGCAAGTTTCTGTGTCAATATTGAGGAATTTTGTCAAAATATGGAGCACTGTCTGTAGTGCCACGCAAGTCAAATCTGCTGATATTTGCAGTTGCTGATGTAGCTTTATACACGTCATTGCTCTGACATCACAGATCGCAGAATATATAGGTCAGCGGTACGGTGTGCATTCTTAAACAGAGAGGGTTTGGTTTAATTCAAAATGAACATCTGAAGTTGAGAAACCATTAAATTCTTTAAAAAACTTAGAACAATGTATTGGTATATATATATATGTGTGTGTGTGTGTGTGTGTGTGTGTGTGTGTGTGTGTGTGATACTGGAATTAAAACGTTTCATTTTTAAGGAACCCAAGGTGCACATCGCTGTTTATTTATTGTGTGTTGGGTTGCTCCGCACAAGCACACATCTCCTAGTTAGTTAACTTTCGCAATAAACAATCAGAAAAGTTTGAAGCAAACTCCCGCAGTCACAGAACTTCTCCTGACGTCCAATAGGAGGGTCAGATGACAACAAACAGTGTTTCACCCTCCTGAGCTCTAGTTTAAAGACCCACCGGGACATCAAGCAAGTAAAGCTCTTGTTTTGAAAGATATTTCCAACAGTTTGGGCACACCAGGTGTGTTTAAAACAGAGTCGTAATTTGTGTCATGCTCGTAAAACAGCAGTTTTAGTGCTGCAGCTTCTAGAAGAGCATAAAAACTCCCACATCCTGACATGCACCAAGTATTTCATGAACACACACCGTCCGTTTATTTGCTCATCTCTCTGTCCATCCATCCATTTTCTGCCGCTTATCCGGGGCCGGGTCGTGGGGGCAGCAGTCTAAGCAGAGACGCCCAGACTTCCCTCGCCCCAGACACTTCCTCCAGCTCTTCCGGTGGGACCCTGAGGCAAAGCCAGCCCAGAGACATAGTCTCTCCAGCATGTCCTGGGTCTAGCCCGAGGCCTCGTCCCGGAGGGACATGCCTGGAACACCTCCCTTGGGAGGCGTCCAGGGGACATCCGGAACAGATGCCCGAACTACCTCAACTGACTGCTCTCGATGTGAAGGAGTAGCGGCTCTACTCCGAGCTCCTCCCTCGACTCCATCTTCCCCCGACTCGTGAACAAGACCCCGAGATACTTGAACTCCTCCACCTTGGGCTAGAACTCCCCACCAACCCAGAAAGAGCAAGCCACCTTTTTGTGGTCGAGAACCATGGCCTCAGATTTAGAGGTGCTGAACCTTATGCCTGCTGCCTCACACTCTGTAGCGAACCGCCCCAGTGCGCGCTGAAGGTCCAGGTTCAATGGAGCCAACACAACCACATCATCCGCAAAAAGCAGAGACAAGATCCTGTGGTCCCTGAAGCGGACCCCCTCTGGCCCCTGGCTGCTCCTAGAAACTGTGTCCATAAAAGTTAGGAACAGAACCGGTGACAAAGGGCAGCCCTGCCGGAGGCCAACGCACACCGGGAAGAGGTCTGACTTGCTGCCGGCAATGCGAACCAGACTCCTGCTCCGGTTGTACAGGGACTGGACAGCCCTGGACCCCATAATCTTGGAGCACCCCCCACAGGACGCCACAGGGGACACAGTTGAGCGGCTTTTCCAGATCCACAAAGCACATGTGGACTGGTTGGGCAAACTCCCATGAACCCTCGAGCACCCGCTGGAGAGTGTAGAGCTGGTCCAGTGTTTCGCGGCCAGTACAAAAATCGCATTGCTGCACATCCCGAGACTTCAGATACTCAGGGTGAATCAGATCCACCTCTGGCGCCTTGCCACCGAGGAGCTTGCCAACCACCTCGGTGACTTCGGCTTCGGTGATGGACGAATCTACCTCTGAGAACTCAGCCTCTGCTTCCTCAATGGAAGACATGACGGTGCGATTGAGGAGATCCTTGAAGTATTCCTTCCAGCCTGACTACATCCCCAGTTGAGGTCAGTAGCTCCCCACCTCCACTGTAAACAGTGTTGGTGAAGCACTGCTTCCCCCTCCTGAGGCGACGGACGTGTTGCCAGAATTTCCTCAAAGCTGTCCGAAAGTCCTCCTCCATGGCCTCCCTGAACTCTTCCCATGCCCGAGTTTTTGCCTCCACAACAGCCTGGACTTTGGAACACCTGGCCTGCCGGTACCCATCAGCTGCCTTAAGAGTCCAATGCGCTAGCAACGCTCGATGGGAATCCTTCAGCTTGACAGCCTCCCTTACTTCCGGTGTACACCACCGGTTCGGGGATTGCCACCATGACAGGCACAGGAGAACATGGTCCACTCAGACTCAATGTCTCCAGTCTCCCCCTGGATCTGTTAGAGGCTCGCCCGGAGATGAGAGTTGAAGACCTCGCTAACAGAGGGTTTTGCCAGACGTTCCTAGCAGACCCTCATTACACGTTTGGGCCTTCCGAATCTGACCGGCATCCAACTCATCACCAGGTGGTGATCAGTTGACAGCTCAGCCCCTCCCTTCACCCGAGTGTCTGAGACACACGGCTGGAGGTCAGATGACATGACCATAAAGTCTATCATCGACCTCCGGCCTTGGGAGCCCTGGCGCCACATGCACTTATGAGCATCCCTGTGTTCGAACATGGTGTTTGTTGTGGAGAAAGTCCAAAAACAGAATACCGCTCTGGTTCAGATCAGGGAGGCCGTTCATCCCAATCCAAGTCTCACTGTCGTTTCCCACGTGAGCCTTGAAGTTCCCCAGTAGAATGGAGTCCCCAGTCGGAGCATTGTCCAGCACCCCTCCCAGGGACTCCAAGAGGGCCGGGTACTCTGCACTGCTGTCTGGACCAAAAGTCAGAAGCTGCATCTGGGGATTGGGTCGCTGAGGCCCCTGCCATCCACGGCTGCGCCACGTCCTTTCGGGCTGGACCTGGCCGGGCCCCATGGGCAAAGACCCAGCCACCAGGCGCTATCCTGCAGGCCCTAACCCCAGGCATGGCTCCAAGGTGGGGCCCCGGCTCCACCATGCCGGGCGACGTCACGATCCTTGGTTTTAAAACTTTCATAGGGGTTTATGAACTGCTTTTAGTCTGACCCGTCACCTAGGACCTGTTTGCCTTTGGTGACCCTGCTGGGGGCATAAAGCCCCCGACAACATAGCTCCTAGGATCATTTGGGTGCCCAAAACCCCCCTGCCACAAGAAGGGAGCAGTTCGGGGGTGGGGTCATCTCCATCTGGTGTTTTTTAATCTACAGAGGAAACATGGGCCTGGGCTGTGGCAGAAGCTACTTTCCCGACTACTGTTTCAATCATCCAGCAACGTGCGCTGTTGCTTTTTTGCTTGTGTGCACTGTTCCCTTTTCTTCTGCACTCTACTCCATGGCAAACTCAGCATACACCACATCCTATGTGAAAGGACCTTAACACTAGCAAGTTGAACTAAATCAAAACTACTTCAGGCATATAGGCCTGCCCCTGACTACATAGTCGAGCCTGATTTGTCAGACATCGTTACTATTTACTGAACTCTTCTGATCAAAATTATCCACCAAAATGTTGATGTAATCAAAACACATAAGATCCATAACGGTCCACTAAAAATCTCTACTATTCCACTGACCTTTTGATGACACTTGATATCAGCCTAAAACAGTCAATGACAGCCTATATCTCCATGTTCTGACAGCCAATAGCTGACCCGATGACTGGCGTCTCTTGTAGCCAATAAAATTCTTTAAATGTTGATATGCTGCTTCTATTAATACTTTGGAAGGATTTGGAAGTGGTTTTCAGAACTACGAATGAGTTGATATTTGTGCCAAGATGTTCTATGAGCCATGGATCTGGAGAAATAAGACTAGACAATAAGCCCCCCTCCCCCACTACAACTGGAATGAAAATATCCTTGCGCTCAACTATGGGATTGGCAGTCGACTGTTTGTTTTCTGACTATTTTAAAGTCCCATTGTCTGCACGCAAGTCATCTACTAAACTCAGAACACAGCTGGACACTGAGCTCTCCTTTTATGTTTTAAAAAAGAGCGTTTCCTCCAGCCAATCTAAGGCAGGTTATTAAGAATAAGACATTACAAAAAATTAAGATGGGAGAGAAAATTAAAAAGAACCATTTAATAAAGACATTTAAGAGATGAAGCCAAAATGAAGCATTTTAAAAATCGATACAAAAAGATTCCAGTCAAACTCTCATGTATCACTGCCAGAAAGCCATGGTTTTATTACAGTTTTACTGTAAAACAGAACTTTGATACGACTTCTTTTTTGATTTGTGTTGAGCCATCATTATTATGGTCTAACATTTCCATTGGCTAGATGTACATGTATAAGAGAGGTTTATCAGACGCTGTGTCAGCACTTTTGTCCATTTAGAGTAGAAATGGAGATGTATCCCAATTAAAGAGGTTATCATGGCTGGGAACCAATAATGATGAAACAAGTATTTCGATATATAAAATCTTAACAATGATTTTCCTTCTCATTGTTCTCTCTCTAACCTTAAAGTTCTATCATTGTGAGAACAAGCCAGTCAATGGAGGCCCTCTCCCATTCTAAAGGATAATGGCAGATCAGTGTACTAGAGGCAATAAAAGTCTAGCTGCACCTTCAGAAGGGTTGAGAGAGCCACTGGCGGAGAGAACAAGTGTGTGAAGACAGATGATTGACTGCCAATACAGAGTCGGGACGAGAGAGTGTGTTTATTGATGGAGGACGGAGGAGTTTTCTCTGCAGTGACCACATTACCTTCCTATGGCCATGGCATCCACGCCGTGGAAGCTTTCAATGCTGACACACATTAGAAGATCTCTACACAAAGGAACATGTATGGATATATATATATTTGTGTTTATGTGCACAAACTGACAAACACAATTTCCATATTTACTGTTGAGTGAGAAAAGGGAAAGGGAGGGCAAAGAAACCGCTCATAAATAAATGACAATGCACAGCTTGCCCAGGAAATAGAAGCATTATTTTGTGTTTGTATTATATTCAGGCGGCTAAAATTTAATCTCCCTTTTAATACCCTCCATTGTATAAACAGGAGAGAGGTTGCTGAAATATAAACATCAGGAATGTAACCTTATGAAAATCGATTTGGCATTGAGAAATATTATCTCTCCCTGGTTGTTTATTAATGCAACTTGAGGAATGTAGCCACTGCCAATAGAGCCCCCCCCCCATCTTTTTAAATGTAGGACAGGAGAAACTATAAGAGAAAGCTGTAGAAAATGTGCCATATAATTACTTTAGTCGATAAAAAAAAGTCATATTTGTTTAAGTCTTGGATAAATTGTGATCAAAATGCAGTGATGTCATTTGTGCCATTTTGATCAAAACATGCATACATTTATTTTTATATTAATTTCTTTTTGATAAATTATCTTTATAATTCTTACTCATTTAAGTTGTCAAGTTTGATTAAAAGGCTGGAGACAAAGAGTGATGTTCTCTTTTATTAAAATACATGTGTTATACAAAAGTGGTTTACAAGTGTAAAAGGTGTGGTAGCACTTATTTTAATGGTCAGCAGGGGGCGACTCTACCAGAAGCAAAAAAAGATGTCTAAACTCTATGTAACCAGATATAAAAAGCACCCCTTTAATGGGTTGTTCTTTTACAAAACCATCATTCGTTTTAGGTGTTCTTTAATAAACCATACTGTAATAATCATTCTGTCAAACAGAGTTCCACTTCAACCTGGAGAATAGAGCCACAGCAGGACCATTGCAGCAGTCCGGTACGGATCGGTACAGTTTGGTACAGTTTGGTTCGATTAAGCCCGATCCCATTTGCGTTTCCACAGCCACCCGTGCCCTATTTGGTAGCTAACCACTAACAGCTAACCGCTAGCTAATAATTCAACAAAGGAGAAAAACGCTACACAAACAAAACCAACGCTGAAAGACATCCAGGAGTTCATCTCCTCTGTCACTGACATGTGACTCTTTATTTAAAAAACTCAATCCAGCTTTGTTTCAGAGAAGGCTGTGTGCCGCGAGGAGAAATACAGACGTAAACAATCAGCTGTGTATTACAATCAATGGTTTTAACACAGCCGAGTTTTGTTTGCCGACATATCACGGGAAGTGACGATTCTTTCAACCAATCAACGGACTGCAGTGTTTAGCTCCACCTTTTCGGGTCGGCTCCACATTCTTGGCACCCCAACAGAAGGGTCCCAAAAAGTGGGACGGTTCGGATCGGTTATTTAGGAATCTTTCCTGGGATTAGTCTATGGAAACGCCGCAAAATGTGCGACATACAGAGACGAACCGAGCTGGACCGCTCAGTGGAAACAGGGCTTAAGATACAGACAAAACATTGCACATTTTACCTTGTATCCAAATATTGGGCCTTTTGGTGGAATTGGGAATAATTTCCGTCGACACAAATCCCGCACATGGTTTTAAAAGTAGGGGAGTTTTTATCTCTGAACCCTTCTTGTGGCATGGTAGTTGGCAGACTATGCAACATTCATCTAGTGCACCCCATGGGTATATCAGTTTAAAAAAAAACGCTAAGTGTAACTAGCTCAAAGGAGGGAGAAAACGTTGACACGAAAGGACGCTCAGCTGCAGAACTTTGGTGATATTTTGATCACTTATTGAGCAACAAAAACAGAGTAGCATGCTCTGTAAACAGTGTGCAGCTAAAAAGGGGCAACACCACAGACCTTTAACTTTATGGTGATAACATTTTTATTCACATCGCCCAGGCTTACTGTATAATTAAACTACTGGCAATGGTCCAACCACAACTTAAAGCATCAATTGTGAGTTGTTCATCACTCATTATGATACAAATCTAAAAGACTATAGAGTAACAGTAAGCTGAGCCTTTCCCTCTGTTTTTCGCTAAAATCAGTATTTCCACAGGGGTCAATAGTAAGTACTGGATCTGATCTGCTGTTATATCATACTGTAAATGGTTGAGCCACAGACACCAAACAGTTCTGCCAACACACTAATCACTTGGGCTGGTAAACTAATCCTCTGTGGACATGCACCGCAAGTATGAAAGTGTGTCTGCAGCCCCGATTATTTATTCATTTTGTTTGATTCAGGACGATGTACCTCCCTAGGATTACCGTTTTTCCTATCTGGCGAGAGTGCTGGCACTTTGCCCTCTGTTTAAGATATCAAAGATTTGCGGCATCTCGTTGCCTTGTGTTGCCTCGCCTAGGGAGTTTCACTAAACATGAAATGGATAAAGCCACACTGATGTACTGTAGTCGAGAAAAAAAAAAGAAAAAAAAACGAGCTGGAGAAAAGGAGGGAGGGTGAGGGAGGAGGGTTGAAAAATCAAAGGATGTAATGGGGTTCCTCGGTTTCAGGCAGAGAGGTACTGTTGCTGCTGCTTTTATTGGGATGGAAAAGCACAGTGGTCTCAGGAGAGCAGATCTGTGGGAACGCCAAATCATGGAAGACGACCAATTGCTTTTCTAATATGTGTATATTAGAACAGGCAGATTACTAATTTTAGCATCTTTGGTTAATTCTCACCAGTGTGTGATGGAATACAAGCAGAAGAACTGTATTTAAGAAGATACACAGCCTTGTTGGACATATTTTCCTGCTAATTTTTGCTCTAAACCATTGGTACATTTTCAAACATGGAATAAATCCATTTAATCGCTTTGGCACTTCAACCTGTCACAATAATCCCAACTGGATTCTGCCATCTGGTGTTAGTCAGACTCTAAACATTGACCAACATGTCTTGGCATGGATATCACTTAAATATCTTTATAAATGCCTTGCAACACAGGAAAGACCTAAAAAGTATGTGTTGCTTCCAGAAGCTATTTTAACATGAGATAATAGTGCCTGGGGGATGAGATTTCAACATATCAGGGTAAATTGTAAGTAATAAGTAATAATATATATATAAGTAAGTATGTAATAAGATATGCTTCAATGTAATTTGTCATGATTATGCAAAGAAGTCTGACTGAAATAAGAAACTCATATCAAGTAAGTAAGAGTATGAACATTAAAATACTTAAGTATCTCTCTCCATTTTCATCTCTAAACATCCCACTGCAACTCAATCCAGGTAGCTTGTGCTCTTATTTAGAAGAACAGGCCCGGGTTTGGGTAACAGGAAGACACACTGGGGCTAATACCACATAAGGTTTCTGATTTCTTCTCTTAATTGGCATAAAGCATCTTGCCTTCAGATGGATTACCTGTCAGTGCATTAAATACAACTTAGACCGCATCTGAAGCCACGAGAGACGCCAGCTTTCTCTTCCAGAGGCGCTTTAAGTGTGGCCTCTTCAAAACCACAGGGCTATTACATCTGCCTGTTAAAAGCTTTGAAGGGAGACGTCCAGTCAAAGTCAGATTGAGAGGGAGCTGGTTCCAAGGTGACTAAACTCATCCGTCTCTTGGTCCCAGTTATTTCCTGATGGAACTGAGGTCACTATTCTGGTCCTTGAACAAGCTGTAATAACAGCTAAGCTGTGTCACTTCCACTCACTACTTAAGCTTTAAGATCCTGTGACAGACTGTACAGGCGGGGCTGGAGAATCAAACATACAGGGGGGCACATGTGATCAATGGCCTGGACTGAGAGGCAATGGATTTCGCATTATAACCACCCTGTTCATTATCGGCCAGGTTAGCGTGTGCTCTCTAACTCCTCCTCTGTCCTCTCCTGTTGAGGAGTTGTGATTAATTTAGAGGGATGAGTTCCCCTTCACACACTCGCACAACACACATGACAGAGCATCACTCCAGAATCAGAAGAGATCCTGCACGCTCCAAAGATCTTTGCCGATAGAAAATCACACTGCTTACATGAACAATAGCTCAATTAGAGACGCCCGTTCATGTTATGAGATTGCTTTTCTTATGCTAATCTGTACACTTAACTAAATGCTCCTCAGTAAGAGGTTTGTGATCCCAAGTTAGCTCACCATTTCATGATGTAGTCACGTGTAAAGCGGCGCTACACATTGACTGCCTTCGTAAATCATTTTCATGGAAGGAGGGATAGAAGTGCCCTGCTGATATGTAAGTGGATTTCGGGGATCGTTTTCCAATCCTTGTATCGGTAAAAGCTTCATTAATCAATCATACATCTCTTCCAGTTGATGGTGCAGATGTGGGATTTTGCAGACTGTACCTGCGCGAACAAGACTTTTGCCTAAAGAATCATATAATGAACATGGACCTGATTCTCCCCACTGTAAATAAACCTTTAACGTTTGAGTTACAGGTTGCATATCTCAGAAAAAGACAGAATTCTGCAACCTGGTATGCACATGACTTTAATAAAGATAACAAAGTATTTATCATATGCCTGAAGTTGAATGATTACAGTGTTGGCTAATATGGCTTTGAATACTGAATGCAAATGTTGATGTCTTCCTTTAACATTGCTTTTAAACCTGTTCTCAGTCAAAGAAAAATGGTTTAAAATTCCACCATTCAACTGTTAAATGTTGTCTTATCTCCCCTTCAGTCACCTCTGCCTTATCGCTCATGTTTTTTCTCCATTTCATCGACTCTGCATGCATTTGCAAACCTTCCTTTCTCCTGCTGTATTATTTGTTCAGCTTTTCCTTTCTCTCTATATATCAGGCCACAACTGAACGATCGCTAGTGTTATAAGGACAGCTGAGTTTTCCCAGTGCTCACACTGACCCTCCCTGCAAATCAACCTCTGGGAAAGAGAAAGATTTGGACTTGCCAAACGCTGAATCCGAATATGTCATTTTAATTAAATATTAGGTATCACTATGCATGAGACATATCACTTTGAAGGAAATATTATAGATTATTCAAATTGATAATTAAGAGAAAATGTAAAAAAAATGAAGTCTTTGTAGACCCAAAAAAAGGTTCACCAACACTGAGAAAGAGAGAGGTAAGTCGCTTGATGACGCTCTCACAGGTTGTACTTATTTGCTGGTTAATTTTTGATTCAGGACAAAAAGGTTTGACACTCAAAAAGATCTGGGCGACGTTTGTTTGACGTTTGTCAAGTTATGAAGCTATTGCTTATGAAACACATAATTTACAGTTATTGTATCATTATTAACATCTAGATGTTTTTCCACGAAGGACAAGTTATGTTGGTCAGACTACAGTTCTTCAAGGAAAGAGAAGTCGTTCTCTCACGGGGAGGTTGGACCTTGGACAAATTGAGAATCGGAATAAGCCAAAGAAAATTGCAATGAGTGCATCTCTATACTTTAGGAGTGATTCTTCAGAAAGAGAACAATTCCTGACAGCTGGCTTTTGGAATACTGTAGATGAAATATGAAAATGAGCCATGTACTTTTCATGTGCCAGGTTTATTGAATCTACAAGTTTTCTTATACTGATGGGTATAGCACTTATAGAGAAAAATCCGCTCTGCACACATGCTTTATACGTACACCAGTGAAAAACAGTCAACGGTACGTACAGCATAAAACCTGTGAGGCTTTCATTTTATGACACGTATGTTAATAGCTAATTGAATGCTTGGTAATTAACTAACATAACTATACTTTCTGCATGTACCCAGTACTGCTATGGTTAGGGCTGGATAGTTTTCTTTTGCATTCAGTTTGCAAAATGTGTCTCATTTTTGACATATTGAAAACAGACTTAAAGATGGCAGTTCTATGAATAATGAAGCAAAATGAAATGCTAATTCACTATGAGTGTCATGAAAACTCATAACAGTCTAAATCGCTTATTATTTGGAGCACATGACCCACAGTGTAGGAGGTGACAGCTTCTGGCTCTGAAGTTGAGACTGTCACTGAGTCGGAGTTGTCATGGGGCATTTGTGAAATATTTCAATATTTACATTTTTAAGGCACAAATAATTTGTTGGGCTTTAAAAAACAAAAAGAAAAAACATGTTTGGAGTTTCTTTTGTTAATTAACGAGACACCATTTAATCACCATTCACCTCCTTCGACTGGAACAATCCATCTGACTATAGCTGGGAATTAAATGTCATGTCCATACTTTGTATGCTAATGAGGTAGTCTGTGTAAACAGCACACTGTGACTTCATGCACACACATTGACATTGTGATTGACATGTTGTGGATGATGAGTTCAAGCAAATATGGCTGTTGTTTTTTTGTTTTTTTCATCAATGACTAAATGTGTTTTTATACTGAAGTGGCAATGGTCAAAAGCAGTTTTTATACAGATTTGTTTTAAGTTCTGAGAAAATATTTCAAATCATTTTATCATATGTGTCTTTTGATATCTCAGCAAAAAACACCCCCATTACTTTGAACAAATGGCCAGCTCAGAGAAAAAGGATTAACTAAGCATACATTAAGTGCTATGGAAAAATAGACATGTCCACAGATTCATTGGCATTTATTAGTGTTGGTCCTGTTTTAAGTGTAAACCCCCTCTAAACTGCATCATTGAATAGGCCGTTGCCCTGCCTCACACAAACCATTAGAGAGAGAATTTATGCTTTTAATACATTAGAATAGAAAATGAATTTAAGAAGAAAACGCCATGAGGGAACACATTATCTTCGCTGTTGGCAGTTTTCTGGTTCAACATTTGGCAGCCTCGTCAGTAAATGAAAGAATTATTTCAATTATTGTTGGGCATTAAATTATAGTTTGTGGAAAAGTGGTGACAGGTCTGCAGAGCTATAACACTTCCCCCTGCCTCTGGCTTCTCTGTCAGTTTTAATGAAGAAACCACTCCACTCCACACAGGCAGTGAGAGACAGTGGGGAGGTGTTGTTCACCGTTTCTTAATCTTGTTGCAATGTGACTTTATTTGAAATAAAATATATACAAAAACACGATTGAAGGTCAAACAGGAGCTGCAGGGGTTTCCACTGTCCCAAAATCTGGAAGCTGGAAACAGAAGAGGGTATAAAATAAACTGCTTCAATTAATTGAATCTATTTCCTCCTGTTGAACTTACTTACAGCATGTCATCCCATTAATATCAGCAATGTCTTACTGTGCAATGGTTTGCCACAGGGTTCGAGGCTCAAGCCTGACTTGCTCTTGCAGATATTCCCTCAACTGGCATTAAGGGTTGTCATGTGTGGAAATATATTGCTATTATACCTGCTAAGAAAAACACCTAGGGGCAGGTGTATCCTCCTTATGCTCACATTAACTCCCTGCGAGCTGCCCTGTCCTTCTGCATGGAATGCCCTCTATAAATAGAGTGCAAAACACCAGACACAACTAAGTCAATGGTTCCCATCAACCATTGCATTCCCATCCCATCCATACAGATATCAAACTCCCAATACCTGCAGCATTTAACTAAATTAAATACCACCTTCATTAGCAAGCCAACACCCATCGCAGGCAGACAAAATACCCCCCAGCCCCAAGGACATGGCGCTAAATGGGTTGGCAGAGCTTAAAAAATAAGTCTGCACACCACAAAGACTGCCTTCATTTGTATGTTACTAATGTGCCAGCTTCACTCAGCGTACATGGCCCACTGCTCCCAACACATGGTGAGTAATTGCCAACACTCGACCTCCATACTGCACTTAATCAACGCGGTAACACCATGGGGATAAATTCACTAACAATACAGCCAGAATAATTCATATGTTGGTCAACAGAACCAATGTGCAAAGTGGTGCGTAGCGTCAAGATGTCAAATGACTCACAGCCAAGGTTATCGTATGTTAGGCAGGAAAATACCAATAAAGGCAAGGAAGAAGTAAAAGAAGAGACCTTTGACCCAAAGACGAAGGCTGGTCATTTGCTTTGTCTGTATTTCAACTAATGATGAATCTTGTTTGTTCTCCAGACACACAAAAAAACCCCAGACTGCTGGGATCCATGTACAGGACGTATGTTTCCAGGTTTAGAATGCCTTGTTCATCAGTGTACAGTTGGCCCATTTGTCTCCATTCTCACCTTTGACCTGCAGGCAAATGGTGATAAAAGCACCCTTCATTGCATTTGACAATACGAGCAAGAGGCAGTTGTGGAGTCAAGCAGCACAGTAAACACACATAAATAAAAGAGAGTGGGGATCAATGAAAGAGGAAGCGTGGAAAAGTAGCACCCAGACCCAGAAGCAGAGACATGAACACTGCGCTGTAAGGACCAGCATAATTCAGATTCAGAAAAGCTGTCTGTGCATATTTACTGGTAAAACTGTGTAGCAGTATAAAAAGCAACTATCATTTAAAAAACACACAAAAGCCTGTACTTGTTACTTGAGACAAAACAGCATCACGTTTTCAACTTAAGTTGCTGATAAGCTCTTTTCTCTCCCATCTGGATTCTTCAGACTGAATGCATCTGGAAGTAATGACATTACATTCATGTCCTTGAATACTTGTTTCTCACTTCCTTCACTCTTTGAGACATTACGAAAACATTGGCGACTACATTTTATAGTAAAAAACAAAAAACAGTTTGTAAAGCCACATGACTTTAACAGCCCTAGTTTCAACTTTACTCCTAAATTAAGTTGAAATGTCAGAGGTTGCAAACATGTTCATGCCTAAATCGAAGAGGCAGGTCCACGTTGGCTGAACATTTCAGGAGCTAACAATATCAATTCATCTCCTCTACAATTTGGGCAGATGGCCGCCAGCTTCATGTCTGACAGTTCTGGTATGTGATGTTGGGGGGAGCAAAGACAGCCAACAGCCAGCATTATATCTTTAAAATTCTCTTATATTCAAGTAAGAATTCTAATGCTGGGGAGCCATAAGTTTGTGCGCAGGATGTACAGAGGCTACAGTCCTCAATGCTGGTGGTCCGGGTTCAAACTGACCTGTAGCTCCTTGGCCGCATGCTGCTCTCTGCCCACTCTATCCACGATTGTCTCTCTGATAAAGGCGCAAAAAGCCAAAAAATATCCTATAAAAAATGACCGCTAAATCTCATCTCCACTGAGCGTGGCAGGATATAGTATAGTGAGGTTTAAGGGGCTTGTCTAAGTGGAAATACTCTGATGATTTCCTGATGCATGATTTTAATGCATTAAAATTGTTTTCATGCTCCTGGACCTGCGTAACGTAAAAAGCAGTCAGCTTTAAGTCACTGTTGAACTCTTATGGTGCATTATTCACAACTATTAGATATTCAATGTACACTGGATGTCTTCACAACTTCTGACATGGAAAATAAAAACAGTCGAGCTTGACCTTCCGCTTCTATCATCTTCCTCCCCCCCTTGCTCCGAGCATCCACCCCATAACAGATTAGCTCAGAGGAAGACCCATTTCCTCCCTGAGGCTGCTAAAATATTAATCAAAACACAGAGGAGCGTGCAGCGGCTCCCAGGATGCATGTCTTCTAATGGTAATACATGGGGAAGGCAGAGAGGGAGGAGTGCTGCCTGTAATAGCTTCACAGAGGGGGAGGAGAGGGGGAGGGCCAGAGGTGACAGGGGGCTTTCACAAGGGACAAAGAGAATGAAAAAAGAGGGATGGATAGGCAGGGAGAGAGGTGGAGCGAGAGGCATGAGGTGTGTGTGGAGAATCGACGAGGAGGCTGCACGAACACAGAGCGCTTTAGAGCGGAGATCAAAGGAGCATCATTGCTGCTCACTACCCATTTTGTGCTCTCACAAGGGCTGGAGATAGCCTTATGTGAAACTTTCGAGTATGAATAATAGATAACAAACCATACAAATTGCCAATTTAGCTTCATATTTTCTTAGCTTATCAGTAAAGCCAAATATTTGTATTTGCTTGTAAAGAAGAAATAAAGAAGACAGGGCTGTTCCTGTTTTAGCAAACACTTTCTTTTTAACTATTCTTTAGTCAGAACGTATGACGCTAGGTGGTCTGTATGAGCAGTGAGAAGCATCTCTCTCACAGGCCAAATCCAAGCCTGACTTTGGCACTGAGCCACTGCCAGTGGGGAAAAATGATTGGAGTATCCATGTTGGCGACACCCTAATCATGTAACTAAGCTTTGTTGCGGTGAGAGGAGACTAAAAGGGTTATTTCGGCAAATTTTCCATGCCTGCCTCCAAGCCTTTCCGTTTCTTGAACATTGACAGTCGACATGTTTTATAGGCGAATATGGGAAGCAAAACTGTGAAATTGAGACGCACACATAAGAAGCAGGGAGCCTTCTGCTTCCTCTGAGAGAAACACTCTGACAGTCTAAAGCTGACAACCACAGAGAGTTCTCTGTAAAGAACAACAAGCTGATTTTATGGGGAATGCAAAAACATGTACATCCTCAGGGGTCATCTTCCACTAACCCGCAGACAGCTGTGACCGTGTTCCACTACCTGGTAATTAGGGAAATGCGGAGCCCCCATGGGTGACAAACTCACAGTGTGCTGCCACACTCCTCCTTCTTCATCCAACAGGCTCCCGCGAGAGATGGCCGTTTTGTGAGAGGTGACACAAATCAGTGACCTCTGTCTACCTGACCATGTCGATAATGAGATGCAACGGGAGCTTCGTTGTATTAAAATGAGGGGCTGAGCGTGACAGTAATGTAGAAGAGATACGAGCACAGAAAGACTGACAAGAACTTCTCTGGGTATAATAAAAACATAAGTATGGAATGAGCAAAGGAAGAGCCTCTGAATAGATATGGAGCACCTCGTGTTGCCCAGCATGCTCTTTGTGTATGTAAAGATGGATGGGTAGGGGTTAAAGTACTCTGTCCCAGTCCTGGGCCTTTGTCTATTGTGTTGCTTTGCTTAATGTAAACCGATAAAGCTGGCTAACCTTGTGGACCCAATCAATGCTTATTTAGAATACCATTGATTAACAGTTCTGATTATTGATTATGTCATCCCACTCAAGATATGCCAATGGCTCTGATAAGAGGTTACCCTGGAGCAGATAGGCCTGCCCACCGGCTGCTGGACACGAACACGGTTTGGTCCCCACACACACACACACATTATGTACATCCATGTGTATTCACTTATTAACCCACAGATGCTGAAGACAGCACTCTGTACAGTGCTTCTGAATGATGCGATATCTGAGCGGTGGAATATGGGGGACGGGGGTTTACATTATACGTTTTCCTGATGCATTTATTTAGTTTTTGCAACAAAAAAAGTGTAGATGTTCACAGACTGAGACTACAGCGAACTTGTTTTTAAGTTAGCTGCAGCCACGATGAGAGTGAATGGAGAAAAGTCGAACCGTCAGTTTGACCCGATCACGTGTTACCGACTCGGTTCATATGGATCAATGATCTACTGTGTGCTGTTGCACTAATAGTAAATATTTGCATGGTGGCCAGTGTGAGTGTAAATGGGTAAAAGTAATGATCAAAAATTCCCTAAACAACACAATCTACTTGGTTTATGGTCGACATGTTGAAGATATTTTGTTATTTATCCAACACGTTTAAGCAGTGCCACGTTACATCAATAGTATAGCGTCAATTCATACCAGGAGTTATCTCCAGACACTTTACAAAAAGCAGGTAAAGGACCTTACTTATGGCTATATTACAAGAGCCCAGCTTAATCTGTCATAGCGTGGCAAGAAAAAACTTCCCTTTAACAGGCAGATATCTTCAGCAGGGATTGGGGAGATGGGACAAGATGCAGAAAGAAGGACCAATGCAGGTTATTGCAGAGGTCTGTAATCAAAAAATAATATGGAAATGAAACATGCCGGTAAAAATAAGACACAGTTTAAGGATATTTTCTAACCCCGCATTGCTCTTCAGCCTGTGGGGTCGTTGTCCATCGCTTTAAAGCCTGATAGTAAAAATGTTTACTGCAGGGCCTTTATTAAAGAGAGAGTGAGTCAATCAAAAGTGTCAATAACACCATATCTATGACTTACAACTACCAGAGCCACCACTTACACACCAGGAAATGTCTTTTGGATTTTATAGTCAGAGTGGGGAGATTTAAATGGAAAGGGGGGGGGGGGGTAAAAATAAAGACGATTATTCTTTTTTTTTTAAACTATTTCCAGTTATCAGACAGCCAACAATGACACCAGGGAGTTTCTGGTTTAAGCCAAGGAATATATTTATATTGTCTGATAATGAAAATGTATTATTTAGAGTACAAGACAACAACCCCAAAAAGTGTGAAATAACATTTTTACAGTTTCATTTTAACACAAGTTTAAAAACATAGATTACATTTTTTAGTAAGACGTTACAAATTAGGCAAGGTTATTTTATTTTATTTTATTAATGTAGGCTGTGTCCTTATCTAGTAGGGCTTTCACACTTACAGAAACCTCCTGAACAACTCATGATATTTCCAGGAGGAGCTGTACATATGTGTAATGAGATTCTCCTGGCAGACCCCTAGTATGTTTTCCACAGTAAGTCTGAGTGAGTTTATGTGAGAACGCAGCAGGATGTTCTTCAGAGAATTCAGCTCCAGCCAATAGTAGGGGGAGTGGCATTCATAAACTGTAACTGCCGCACAGTGCGTAGAATGTATGAACGCGACCACTGCGATCACTGTCCACGTAATTAAAAGGTTGCATTAGGTTTTTTGCTCACCAGCATGTTGTATGTGTAGTCCTCATTCTGTTGGACTACACATTGGACTACATTGATATAAATGCAAATATTCTCATGAGTGCATTGACTAACCGACTCTTCTTCGTCTGCTTCTGCCACATTGTTTTTTGATGTCACGTCTTACCTCCCTTCTGACTGGTATGCTAGAATCTCCCGCTGTGGGTGTATATGTGAACAGCGAGGTCAGGAAAATCTCCCTAGCAGTCCTCTGGAAACTATCTAGATATTTTCAGGAGTGCAGATGTGAAGCTTAAGATAGTGTCCTGCTGTCTGCGGCTTCAAGCATACCATTAGGCTTGAGCTTGATGTTGGGCAGTATCACAGTATTAAGGTATACCAGGGTATTTAGACATTCACAGGGTGTGACCATGGTCACCATGACTGCTCTTTTGGAGGTCAAGACTAAGCCCTGGAAGGTCAACGGCTATGCTAACATCAGAGAGGAGGAGGGAAACTTTTTCAAAGCTTTGTTTCTCACGAGGTCATGATCATGCATTTACAGAAAACGATACATTGTTCCATAAATAGACTTCGTCATGTGTTATTTTGACTTAAAGAGTACCATATTCAAGTTAAAGACTGACCAGCAGAGTCGGACAGAGATACATATTGTTTTCACTCCCAAAAGTGAAAACAATCTGCACATTGTGGAAGTTACTGAACACGATAAAAGCAGTTACACAGGAAGACATTTTAAACTTCAGTTTCTCTCTTAGAGACCTTCAAAAACAAGGTCCGTCTTACAAACCGGCGCAACTTATTTTTCACGGTAAAAAAACGGAAACTCGCCTGCAGTTGTCTCAGCATCCAAGTGACCAGGAAATACAGTCACGCAACATTCCTGCTAAAACCAGACAATGTAGATATGCTCATCTTTTTTGTTAATGAACCTTGATGATTAGAGTGTGCCATTCTGCTTTGTGGTTTGAAACAGAAGATGTAGGTGTCCATAATTGATATAAAAGCAAAATGAAGAAGAAAGAAAAGGAAAGTCAATTCCGTTTGAAAAGTTATCTAAAGCAAAACCGAGATCGTCAAACAGGTTATGAAGTGTGAATGTTACAACGGGAGATTTTTTATCTTTATAAAAATGTATTCATGTTTTGTTTTTTTTTGTTTTTTACAAATAGGCCTTCCAGCCATATACCCCGGTATAATGGCAAGACAGTATGATATTGTGAAGAAATGGATGCTGCCCAAGCCTAACCACATGTATTCAACTTTTCAAAGGAGAAGCAGAAAAAGCACAATAAAGGTAATTCTCATGTGGACCAGAGATCAAATGTACATAAGTTAAAAAAAAAAAAAAAGCAAACAGCCTACACAACCATGGGGATAATATAATGAATTTGACAACATCTATGCTGCCTTTTGGAGAGAGACAAAAACGTCGTACGAGGTGTGTGTAGTTAGTATTTGCACATTTGCAGGAGAAACCAGGGATGCACAACATAAACAGATGAGACATGGACTGACTCCAGTATGTAAATGGGTCACCTAACCATGACAACAAGGGCCATGTCCAGCCATGTTCAGCACTTTTTACTGTCCTCTGGGAATACTTCCATTCTTGTTTTGCAGATGTTGTTAATATGCAGTGCATTTCTATATTTGCAGGGTTTTTTACGTGATGCAGGTTTGATGGTGATGATGTCTTTATTTGATTCTTTTGTCTATTTGCATTTTAGTTATAGTACTTGTTTTGAACTCAGGGACAACCTTTCTTCTCAACTATGGTAAAGATATGTAAGCTAGTGTATAACTTTTTATTAGTATCTATAAGGAGCAGAAAAAAGCCTCCTGACTCAGATCTCTGTTGGCACGCCTGGCCATCTTTACTCGCAGGGCAGCGGCTGCTGGCTCATGAAGGAAGGAACAGGAACGCTGCTGGAGAGGTGGTTTTTTTTGGGGGTTTTTTGGGAAGAGAAGAGGGGACGGCCCTGTTGTCTTATTGTTGGGTCAGCAGTGTAAGGCCAGCCTCTGTCAGCTAGCCAGTGTTAAGCTCTGCACTTTGCATATGGGGGCTCTTCCGTAATGAGCCGCTATGTATGGGTATCATGTGAGATATCTGAGCTAGCGCTTACTGTTCCATAGACAAGGTCAAAGCCTGCCCACCCCACCGTCGTCTCCACCACCCTATCCATCACCTGAGAACACCGACCGCAGCTAAGCTCACATTGCAACCCCTCTGGACATCCTCACACTAATTCAGGAGGACTGTATTTATATGGTGATCACTGTTTGTTATATATGTCAATACCCTTTAATATTCAAACAAATGTTCTCAAGTTCCTATTCAAAGTTGTCAGGTTGATTTACAAATGACGGCTTAACATCTTAAAATAAGAAAAAGTCTACCTATAAAAATCTACCTATAAAAATGGTGGTGGTGTGTGTGTGTGTGTGTGTGTGTGTGTGTGTGTGTGTGTGTCTTTAAAAGATTATTCAGGCTAATTGTTTGCAGTGACACAAAAGTCCATTCATCTTTTCTGTACAATACGATGTTCATCCTTTTCATGGACTCCTCATGTGGCTATGTAAGAGAGACAGATGCTCAAGTGTACAGGAACCTGGAACAATCTGTCCACACACCACCATACCCCCGCTTAAGTCCCCACAGTAATCAATAAACTGCCCTCTCCAAGATCACATGTCAACTGCTTTCTGAACTCAGTAGAATCAAAAAATAATGGGCCTAAAAAAATGCCCTCTGATGTGTTCATGTCAACATCAAATCTACAGTCTGTAACAATTGCTTTCTCAAATAAAACCATAGAAAAATAATTGATTTCATCATACCTTAGTGTCCTTAATCAATAATGAATTTTGTGATCTTCTAAAGAAAGCTTCAGTTTGTCTCTGATTCCATCTTCACTTGGTTTGAGTTTCTCACACTTTTGGAGGGGACCGTTTGGAAACAGATGCATTTCTTGATTCATGCAAAATAATTCTGGATCCCTATCTGCTCTGAAAGCAGCATATTAATACTCCATTTACATCTTTTTAGTAAACCTTTATCGGGCTCCTTTGTCCTGTTTTTCTGAAAATCAAACCCATGTGCTCTTGAGATGTAACTGGACAAAGAAGGATATGATTTTAAGTATGACTGGACTGTGTGGAAAACCTCAGAGTGGGAGAACATTAAAAAAAGAGAAATGGGTAAGGAGAGATGGATTTCCTGCCGTTTGTGATCTATGACCAATCGTCTTGTCTATCTTCAGATTCGCTGTTAATGGTTATCGGTCGAGATTTAAATCCTTCTCTTTCGTGCTTTCCCCTAAATCAATAAATTGGCATCCATTTGATTGAATGCTCATCCATTGTGTTGAAATGAGGCTGAATGAGTTTTGTCCTTTTGACCAATGAGTTTGTTTTTCAGAACAATGGGAAAGTACAGTTAAAGCATCCATGTGTGATGTCACGATTTTTGCTGGGTTCAAATATTGATGTGTCAGTATTGAATTTGAAGAAAAAAGTTTAAAAATAATCTCTGAATCTACTTTTTTTATTTATTTTTTTTATCCCTGAGTCTTATGATTTTATCATAATGGGCATGCCCTTTTCCCAACTTTCCATAGCATCTCACATGATCAATATGCATTAAGCTATATGAATGATTATATATCCAAACTGCAGTGATATAGTGAAGACAGACTGCTCTTAAAAGGGCACACAGAAGATAATGATGATAAAACAGATTAATTGATGTGTTCCCTTTCAAAAAAACAACAAAAAAAAAACAAACATGATTTTATCAGCATGATCCATACGTACCACTGCTTTTTTGCAGGTTTTGCTGTGATAAAGGGTCAGGCAGGTGGATGTCTTTGATAAACACGTGTCCTTGTGTCATCTGTGTGTGTTTGCTTAAAAATAAATAAATAAATAAATTAAATGAACAACTTTACTGTCAGGAAAATTGTTTTATATGAACTTGAGCCATTTGTGTGCACACAGATAAAGCCTGCAGGTTCATCATATTAATGACACACATTGTGTCAAGTTAGATTTGAAGTTCCAGGTGTGATGATTTATGCTTTTATGATCAAATCAGTATCTTAGTAAGAAATCTGTTTTTCAATCTTTTATTTATTCTTTCCACAGAAGCAGGCCAGTTTAAAAAAGAAGTTACTTTCTGCACTCCAAAGCTAATCCAGTCTTTAGACATCTGCAGAGCTGGGTTTATTTTTTCCTTTCAGTGTTTCAGTCAAATGGCAATAAAAAGAAAATGCATATTCACAATCAAGTCATTTCTAAAAAGGAAGTAAGTTTTCTTATTTACATACTTTAGCAAAATATCTCCATGGGGATATTGCGGAGGGAAACCATATTTCAGTTATTCCCTTTAGTAGAATTGGCTGCAGCTTGATGAAATGAATCCCTTTAATTTGCATCGCATATAAAACATAAAATCGAGTCATTTAAACTGGGGGGGAAAAAAATCAAAAGATTGAGTGTGTTTAGCCGTTGCATTTGCTGACAGAATGTGGAAAACAAATGTGACATTGATACAGTGATGCTTTAAATGAGTATTCAAATTCAGGCACTCGGTAAAGACTTCCATAAAAACAAAAAGAAGCCATGGATACCTTTATAAACAAAGAGTCCGCTCTTCAGGCCTGCAGTTAAACAACAATGCCCTCTATTGGTGTGACACTGCACCTGTTCTCCACAACAAAGCCCAATGCACTAAGAGCAGACTGATGCGTTTTCTAGCACACTCAGCAGAAATATCACATTGAAGTGCAATCACCTCGAACCTCAAAGACTGTCCTTATTAACCTACAAACCACCACATAATGCCTTATCATTCATTTACAAACCTTATTCAACTATTACACTCATTGCAGCCATAATCAGGGCCCTGATGAGGACTTAAAGTGTGTTAATTGGGACAATAATGAATGAAACCACTGTATGTAAGTGCAAGTGTAAGCAGCAGGCCTGCAGCATTAGAGCTCTGCAGACTCACAGACGGCTTCTCAGAGGTAAGAGGTCTGTGTGCGTGTGTGTGTGTGTGTGTGTGTGTGTGTGTGCGTGCGTGCGTGCGTGCGTGCGTGTGTGTGTGCGCGCGAGGGAGGTTTACAGGATCAGTGAAGGAGTTCTTGACAGGAATGCACATTGAGCCTCTCGTCTCCCTGTTGCTCTCTCTACTGAACCGGAACAGTGGTGTAGACAAACAGGGGCGCCCCGGAGAGTGTGGCAAACTAAGTGAGTGAGCACAGAGGTTTAATATGACAGCTGCACTCCTCCGCTGCTGGTTCAGGGTGAAGAAAATGTCCTACACTGTACATCAGCTGTAGCATCACGCAAGATCAAACACATGCCACTTAGAAATACTAAACTGGATTCCAGACAGGTGAAGGAGCTTTAAATAGAGGAGTGCTTAGCATGCTGTTTTATGTTTTTTTTAATCGGCCAAAATTTCAAGCTTAATTGTAGCTTTAAACAATGAAGGTGCATTACAACATGGGGCAGTTTGGAAAATCTTGAGTTGCAGGGTAATATGGGTCACAGGGCAACTTAGGCCCCGTGTCCACGGAGTGTGATTTCCAGGCAGAAAAGGGCTGGTTGTGAGCTCCGGAGCGCTTGCATGAAGCGGGGCCTCGCGATCCTTCTGACTTTGTGGGTTTTAAGCAGGACGTGTCAGAAAGGTTACCACGGGGAGAACTGGCTTGTGGCGGCCAAGCGTTCATAGCGACGTGGATTTTTGATCCTTCGATGTCGGCTCTTTCTATCATTGTGAAGCAGAATTCACCAAGCGTTGGATTGTTCACCTACTAATAGGACACGTGAGTTGGGTTTAAACCGTTGTGAGACAGTTCGGATCAAAACTATAAAAGACAGCACGTAAACCTGTTAGTAAGATCAATTAAATAATGCCCCTAAATTATTTCAATGTTTCCAATTTGACAACAAATAAAAGATTCAACACATTTCACACGTTTCTTCTTTTTTCTTTTTTTTTGCCTTTGTTTTTTTTTAGACAGCTGTATAGAGGCGGGATGTTCAGAAAGAGAAAGTGTGGGACGACACACGGCAAACAGCTGACGTTGCATTCGAAACCCACTGTCGCTACGTCGAGGACGATAGCCTCCAAACATGATACGCACAACTTAACCTCCAGGCCATCTGGTGCCCCCTTTTATGCTTTCTTTTAGACTTAACATTCAGAATCCGACACTCAAAACATCCTTCACTGTAACTCTAGGATTTTAAAGAGAAGTACAAAACTTCCTTTCACCCATGTTTATCAAAAACCACATATTAATGCGGTAGTTTGTAACATCTGTGAGATGATGAGAAAAATGAGCAGAATAATGAGGCCCCAACCCAGTCAATCCTTTGCTCTATACTGCATAATCTACTGAGTTAACAAAATTGGCAATGACAAAAGTCAAATATTGTATAATGGAGCCATTCTCCACATCTCATCTGGGCGTTTGATTTTAAACGATCTATTTTGATTGCAGAGATTAAAATATGATATTTTGGTGGACTTCAACCTTCCTTGCAAACCAACAACCTCAAACCACCCAGAGGACCTTAAAACACAAATAGGGGCAACAAAAGCAAGAACAGAAGGAGTAACATGTAATGCAATAGCTGCACAATGTTAAATGTTATATCAGCAAAGATTTGCAGCATTGGGTTTTTTCCCCCACAGCTCCTGGACGAGGATTTTCTGCCAATAAATGAAAGCAAGGCTCTGTTTACAATGTTCATGAATAATTTTGTTACACTTCATTTAAACATTGGGAGGAACATTATAGGAGGTATCTTGCATTGCTACTTTAAAAGCCTCAAGAGAGAAAGAAATGAAAGTAGCCCAAAGACACTGTGATATATACCTGAGTGTAGATATTAACCTGACTCTCTTCCCCCTTTTTATTTCAATTAAAGCTCTCGCTTTGATTCAAAATCTTACATGTCTTTGATCTCTTAACCAGAAGACAGACAGAAATAAGAGTTTCTTTAAAAAGACAGAAGACAGGACTACTTTTAGGCTTTAGTGAGCAGGAGTATTTAATAAGCCTTATACTTTCCTTTAGTAGTGGTGGGAAAAAAAACCATCCCAAGGGGGAAAAAAACAAAATCTGTTTTCTTTTATTCATTTACCACCATATATGACTTCTTTTTTTTTTTTCAAATGCAAGAGGACAGAAACCCAGTCTCAAAAATCAAGTTAGTTTGAGATCCCACAGAGTAAAATGCACACACACACATCCTCCATACATACATACATACATACACATCCTCCATATAACAAAAGATTTGACTTCAACTTTGAAACCACCTTCATTTTATTGTATTTCTTTTATTTAGCTTATCAGCCTGGACATTTAGTTTAGGTTGATAAATCTGTGCAACTTCTTTGCAGGGGAAAAAATGGCCTCATGAGGGCATGTTTTAAATCTTGTGGCAGATGAGTTATGTCATCTGGAATAAAATGATGATTGATTTGATTTGAAGAGACTGTCTCTGAATAAACGTAAACTCTGGTATTATCTCAGACTGAGCGTCTGATTCTTCGACCGACTCTTGAGACTAAACTCAAATCTCACAGCTCAATCTTTGAGCTCCTACCATACTCGCTTTGATCCTCTCTACTGCCCACCAGAGCATGCAAGAACAGCTACATTACAGCCCCAGTGTGAGGGATTCTGGGTGTTTTCTGCACTCAGAGTGAAGGATTACGGGCTGCTAACTGCTTCTGAATGAAAGAAAACCCACCAGTGAGCGCCGTGTTGGAGCCGTGGCGGACAACAGTCGCACCCTAGAAGTCTGGATGTTGTTTGATGTGCTGCTGAGCGGTGCGGGGCCACGCAGAGCAAAAGAGTACAATCAGACATCTGTTAGAAAGAGACTATCAGGCCTCAGTATCAGAGGAGGGTCATTCAACATGAGACACAGACAGACATGAAGGGAGAGACAGCACGAAGACCAGACACACACTTTCACTCTTCATGGCTCCTCATCTACTTTCCTTTACTTTGCCTTTTCCTAAAGCTGTTTATTGAACAGTCTTTAACCTCCGCCTGCACAAGGAAAAATGAACACATCATTTTGATCATTTTGTTTTGTCTGTTGTGACTAATATTAATCTGTTTAATCAGTGGTCTGTGACTCCACTGGATCTCTAAACATTTTCACAGCTTTTCTCTTAGCGCTTTATTTGATGCACGCATGCATATTAAAGAGAGGCAGCCAGCTGTGAAAACAGCTTAATTAGTGGTAATCACTTCCGATGGAACATGTTTCCACTATTTGCCTCCATTAGGGACGCCTTATTTCTCTTATTCTATCAACCAACTGCTGCCACTCTGTGTGTGTGTGTGTGTGTGTGTGTGTGTGTGTCTCAGAGGTGTCATCCAAAAACCTCCTACAGATCATACACTTGAGCTGCCCACTAGATAACACCGTCATGGAGATATAAAGAGTCAGGGTAAAAAAGAGGCATGAAAAATGATTACAGGGGTCAGAAAAGTCCCTCTAATAATAATCATAGAAAATATACAGAGCCAAACAAACAAACTAAATTCAGTTTTGACACATAACCTGATCAAATTAACTCGCACTGGATTCGCCTTTATATACTAAACTTATGTCGTCACATGAAGTAAAAAAAGGTGTTTCCACTACCTCTTATGAAACTACCGAAACACAGCAGGGCCTCCTGTCAAAACCTTGAGCCTCCTCTCAACAGATATACTACAGCGGCCTCCTCAAGAGGCTTTCTTCGAAACTGTCAAGAGCTGGAGATAAATAAAACCTCAGGAAGAGAGAGCCAATCAGAAAGATTCCTCTTACCTACCGCCGATGTCGATTCAAGAATGTCGAATCAGCCAAACAAACAGGTGGATAGCGACAGAGCCTTTAAGGACAAATTAAATGCTTTTTGTATGAAAACAATGGACACAATCATTAAGATTAATATAATTTAATGTTGTCTTTTTTGTCAGTCTGTGCAAAAACTGTGGGGGGGGGGGGGGCACTTATCACAAATACTAGGACATTCGACCCGGCATTGGACCAAACAATCACTGACAACAACTAAAGACAACACAAAGGAATGATACTTCAGCTGTCAGAGCGACATTGATCAGATGTGACGCATGTTGCCTGCCAGCTGTTGTGTCCTCCTCCAGGAAATCAAATGGGAGCTCAGTGTCACTTGTGTCCTCCACTGAACTAAGAGGAAACACTGATCAATGCTCAGCAATCAGGAGATTGATCACACGCGATATCACCATCCAAAGCAAGACAGATAACGTACTTACCTTCATGTGTCAATATTCTGCTGAGCCAACAGGTGTTTTCATACATCTCTAGTAATGGGATATAAAAACTGATTTTACATGATAGATAAACATTCTATCATGACTTGGAGAGTCTTTGTGAGCTTTTGCCGTTTAGTTGTTACCTGATCTCTGCCAAACCTTAACAAGGAGTGAGTTTCTATTTAGAAGCTGCCAGGGATAGCTCCAAAGAATTCCTTTTGTAAAAGTGCTGGATAAAAATGAACAGAGCCGAGATAATTTAGCAAATGAATTCCATGATAATTCTATTTTCTTTTCCTCCGTTCTCATCCATTCACTCTCCTTTGTGTTGGTTCTCACAGTCTTGCCTCGAGGCCAGTAAGTATATGCACCATGAACACATTTAATTTTCCCTGTTAGTCCACAGTGCGGCCAGAGGTGAGCTTTAATAAGGATCAATGGCACTTTATCTGGGACAGGACCCACTCCCATGCATGCAAATCACAACAGCAGCAATGGATTCAATTAAAAAGAGAACCTCCAACCACCGGCACTGGAAATTCAATTAAAGGATTTATGCAAAGGTTCGCTGGCTTTTTTGTGTTGCTGTTCCTGTTTATGTAATGAGCTTTTCATATCAAGAATCAATACGTAATCTGGAGTGGGGCCATGGACAGGGTGCTGGGCTGCTTTCTCATATGCATTTTGGATATATTTCAAGAATAAGCAGTTCTATAGAGTGGTTAGCAGGATATCTGACCACATTACTCCAGTGCGTCTGTTCACCCCGTGCCGATCTCATGGAAGGCGTATTTCTCATATCCACACATATGAAGTTATGTATTGAGAGTAGGGTTGCAAAATCCCAGGAATTTGGATTTCTTTCCCATGGGAATTAACGGGAATTCATGGGTATAACTGGCAATAAACTGGAAATTTACTAAATTGAAGGTTGGCCCTTAACAGTGAACTTAAACATAGTTGAGAACATTTAATTGTATTTTAAATTTACTTTAAATGTATTTTGAATTTTAATCATAATCTTGATTAAAACAACCAGATTTCATGCAAGTACACTTAAGTATGCTATTACTTAATCACGCTCACATAGCACACTGCAGGGCCACTGAGACCACGCCCCCTACAGGCACTGTGCACTCCTCCATCACATGCACAGATGACTTCCAGAACCCTGGACCTCACTTTAAGCTCCGAGCACCGGACTATTGAAGCCATGCATTTCAACCCGCAGACTATATAAAGTAAGGTTTGATGATATTATAGGGTAATATATTCTAAACATGTTATGTCAATCTGTTCAAATTGTAATATGTATGGATGTCTGCTTAGGACAAAATTAAATGTTTACATTTAAGCTTGGATGTGATAAACTTTCCTCAATTTCCAGGTAATTCCCTTAAATTTCCACAATTCCCGTGGAAAGTTTCAGATTTTAGATATTTCTAAAATTCCCAAGTTTACCTTTCCATGAAAATTTTCCAGAATTGTACTGACTCTCAACTAATTTGCAACCCTAATTAAGAGGAGGCCTCTTTGTGAGGTCCCCCCACAAACGCACAGACAGGCACTTCAAATTAGCCCAGCAAACAGGCTAAGAGGCTGGACGCCAGCTGTAGCCCAGCATGCACCCTGAGGTGTGTGTCTTAGCCTAATGGAACGGGATCTCAATAGGCATAATCCTTGTAACAAGATTGAACAGAACTTCCATGTCAATGTTAGCAAACAGGATTTTGTGCTGCACACACACACACACACACACACACACACGCATGCACGCACACCTGTCTGCCCATTTGCTGAATAGTGCTCGTTTCTTCTGCACCTTGGTTTCTAAGTAGAGTGTGTTCTGGCTGCACCTGAAGGTGACGTGTGGGGACCCCTAACAATTTCCCCACACCTAAAGGATCAGAGGATATAAGTTCCTCAGAAGGTTTTGATGAATCTACCATGGATGAGCCAAGAAGGCTCGTTTCCGAAATGGACGTGTGCAAAAAAAAAACGAATGCTGTGTCGACAGAAAAGATGTGCATCAAATAAAAGCTGTAGAATAAATATCAGGCCAGTTAATAAAGAGGGACACAGACATTAGCCGCCACACTACTTGGCAAGCCTGTAATAAGTGCCTGTCTTGGAGCATCAGGGATCACAGTTCAGTCTGGTGTTTGGTACCTTTACTTAGACGTTTTCTGTCACAACTTTACTTCTCAGGGTTTGGCTAAAAGGCATGAAACAGACAGAAGCCTCACAGTAAATGAAAGAAGAAGTGGAACACTTCATTTAATCACAGTACTCCTCTGATAATCAGGCTGGGTACACTGTGTCTGAATCCATTCCATTCTGATTCATAAGGTCCCAATTCAATCTGATTTGTGTTTCACATCAATTTGATATGGATTAATTAAAGGATTATTAAGTTACGATACCAGTTTGGTTTCAATATGAGGATTCTTAAAGAAAAAATATTAAGAAAGGTTTAGGTTATCAAAAAAATAACCCTAAAGCACCTCGGAAAACAGTTCGCTTCATCTCCTTGTGACTTGTTTCTCTCTCTCTCTGTCTGTCTTATAAAAATAGATGTAATCCACCATGATTCATTTAAAATATAATATGCCATTTCAGGGAGCTCACTTGGCTAACACAAATCAACCATCTTATTTTGCTCGTTTTGGTCTGTCAACCAATCAGAGACAGAATGTGCAATTAGCTGATGGATGAGGGGAAAGGGAAATTATAGTCTATTAAAAGATCGATCCTTGGATTTTATGAATCAATATCAGATCATTCATATAAGAATTGATTTAAATCGGAAAATTGATTTTTTTTAAACCCTGTCCAATCTGTTAATGTGTAAAACACTTACTACTACTTAATACTATTTTTGTTGAGATAACAAAGCTTGGAAACAAAAAGAAATGGAGCCTCTTTGAATGACCACATTATATTTGTAAAATCTGCTGACCAGGGCTGGGTATATATATGACCTAAAATCATTACCATTAATAAAAGATTATTTAGTTTTTGCCCTTATAGTTCACTGACATGATCTCGACTGTAAATATGCTCAATTAATAAAGCTATTCAATGGAAATGGTCAAAGATTCTGCTAGGTGCTACCGCTTTGTGATGCATACGCTCTCTACCCATTGAAAACACCTGATAAAAGACGCTGGCGCTGAGAAAGAAACGCTCGGTGTCCCAACTGAACTATTTTGTGGTTATTTATTCAACATTTTAATCTGAAATCAAAGCATCGCTTGAAAAAAAAAAGACACAGTTTAGATTTAAAGGAGAAATGAACCTCTCTAAAAGATTTTTCTGTTAGTTCCGAGGATTTCTGGGCACTTATGTTGAACAGAAATGTATATTCAGTTTACTAACTTAATCTAAATTATCGTTGTATATTAATAACTGTATACACAGAATACTATGAAGGCATTATGTTCAATGTTCTATCCAGGAACTCATCAGGACTCTTGGTGAAGGAGATGGTCAAGATGTGGAGCAACACAAGACTAAAATTACTGTGTGCATGAAAAGTGAAACTAGACAGTCTATTCACATCCTGGCCAAGCTATAAATAGGGTAACACACACAGCTAATGTGGTGGATTAGAAGCAGGAAGCAGACAGGCAGTCATCACAGTCCTTGTCCTCCATAGCCCACCAGGCCCTGGATCCCAGCAGACGTCACCCTATCTACCAAATCAGTATCAGCCCCGGGGCCTCGTCCATTCACAAAAGCAGCTCCGTACAACACTCGGCCCCACCGAGTCATTCACAAAAAAGGGGAAGGGTCCTGTTTCAGCGGTTGATATTCTGTCAGGATGTTACATCCCCTCTCCTCTTTATTGCACCCTATAAAGTGAGCATGTAAGACTATCCACACCTAAAGGTCCTTTCTCCATATTTCTATAGCCAATGATGGTGCATGTTTAGTGCATATTTATACATGTATCCATTAGGTGTGACTGACTGATGTCCTTCCACAGTTCTCTAACCACTAAATTCCAGGTGTGTATGTTATGACTCTTTTAGTGTTCTGAGCCAGGTAGACCTGGGCCACGAAACATTAACGATAATTATCGCAGTATATTCTTCTCAATATAAATATCATTTTTCGGGATAAAAGTTTGATAGAATTAAAGCTGTAATAACATCACCTCACCACTGGGAAATGGAGGGTGTTGGCGCTAATGTGCCTTGAATGCTAGTTGCCATGATTGTGGGTAGGCAGGAAGACAACGCTGAGCCTCAAAGTGGAGATAAAATCGTCGACAAGACAAGAAAAGGTCACTCCACTTCAGGAGGTGTGAGATATATTTCAACTATTTACAGTCCGACGAAAACGAGTAGCATGCTCTGTTCACTGTCCCGAAGACAAGTGCAGGTAAAACGGTTAACACCACTAAGCTATTCTTACAATTCAAACACTATGATCTCCTACCTAGAACAAAGAAGGAAAGAAATCTCCAAACGTCCCAAAAAGTGTTCGTATGGGCTTTTTTTCCTCTACAGGAAGTTAGTTTTAGGTTGGATATTTGATAGACGTTCGCGTTGCTTCGCTCCGGGTAAACCGAACATCGAACCTCTGACATAAAATTGACTTCACCGCGGTCACACAGGTCATCATTAGCTTTAACCAAGCAGTCAGATTTGTGAACGGTACCTGTTCCTTAGTAAAGCAAAAATCATTGCATGCTCCAAACTTGACAAAAAGCGAGAGGTGGAATCTGAAAATTGTGAATTTAAGACAGAGTGGACAGAAAAATGTGCATTTCGCTGCATGTGGGGAGCACGAAAAAAATGTGTTTCAACTGTAATGAGACACTTGCCCTTGTCTGAAGTGGAAACGTAAAACGTCATTATGAAACAAAGAGCGGAATTACACACAAACCTAACACAACACTTACACTAGTCTCTATACCTGGCCCTCATCTTTTGTGCTCATGTTTTTAACGAACTATTGGCACAAAAAAAGTGTCACGTTGCACACTGATGTGGACAGAATACATCATGCTTTGTGCATAGTTCAAATGTTTTGCGGATTTAATGTCTTTTTTTTGTTCTGAGTTCTAATTTTGAAATTACACGTCACAGTTCCGGACAGATTAGAAAGTTGGTGAGTTAACCTTTTCAGTTTTCTAATTGAGCACCCCTGGTCCACAGTGTGGCCCCTTAGTAAGTACAGACACCCAATTCACAAATACTCTGTGAGCTCCCTGCCACCCTGAATCCGTTTCTGGAACATTAGCGATGCGTACCCATCACAGGAGAACTCACACTGGGATAAAGAGAAAAACATAAAAACATCTTTCTGAGGATGATTTGTTGTTCATTCAGTGCCTGTTGTGATGTAAAAAAAAAAAAATGATTGCAAGTCCATATATTGGGTTATATTTTGAAATTGACCAGATGCACTGTGCATTTCCTTGTCTGACTTGTGCATTTCCTTGTCTGACAGGTTGGAAAGATTCTGTCTAGCTTGAGCAGCATACGCTGTCAAAAATAGACTTGCAGCGATACGGAGCGCGGCGCCCGCTGTGTGAACACAATGCAGCAAACAACAGCGTTATCCAGCAAGGTGAAATGTGCTCATGATTGTGTAATATTCCTCTGTTCAGGGATAGTTTGTCATGTATAGACAATAAAGAAAAATAATTCAACCATAATAACCATCTGGTTTCGTAAAAAAAATCACTGAGGAGCAAAAAAATCTGCCTTTTCAAGTTGAAAAAGATAATGACGGATATTATCATAATGATTGATATTGACAGATAAACGTTTTTTTTAACATTAATTTAACATTTGTATTCATATTGCAGAGGCTTAGAGCAAGGTGATGATCAAACGATAATCATTTCAATGTCCAGACAAACTTAGTAACCTTTTAAATTCTGACAATGTTCTGCTACCAAAAATATATTTGTACTGGTTGAAATATGTGCGTAGCTGTCTTGGTATTGGGAAAGAAAAAGGTATGACATCTCTTTCTTGAAGAAATTTTAAAAAAATGCATTGAATTGGCAGCCTGCTCATATTGTGTTTCAAAAAATCAATTTACTCATTTTTTTTTTATATAATTAAATGTCCTTCTGTGATTATGCAGTTCTTGAATTAAACACATCTGCATAACAAAACAGTATTTGCTATTTTGTTTCACTGAAACATTGAATAGAACAGCCTGCTGCTTCATTCTAGTAACAGCAGACTGCAAGTAGACACTCCCTCACCTTTCCCTCTCTCCTAATCACCAATTAGGACTCCATTAGTCTGGCCTGGCAGCTCATTTGCTCTGGAGGAGTCTGAGGGGGCCTGGTGTGCGGGACCTCTGCCCATGATGTTCCGCACCAGCGACCACGGCACCACGCGGCTGTCACGGCAACACCGCCACCATGTCTGCCTGTTCCACAAGTAAAAGTCCCTGTAAGGCTCCCTTACCACTTCCTGCCTTACAAGGGTTTGTCGGCAAATCCTCTTCCACACTGGCAGGCTGCGCACAGAGACAGAGACTTTACCTCTGAGCGCGGAGGCAGGAGATGTGAGGGGAGGCGAGGAGAGGGGACTGACTCGAGGACAGTCAGTGGAAGACTGTGGAGCCACTTGTTAGGTACTTCATTAAATGTCTATCCCCATGGTGAACAGGCGAAGAGGGACCCTTATTAACAGAGTAGGGAGACATCCTTCAAGAGCCAGGAGGTGGCTTACAGCCCCAATGCCAGCTGCTTGTGGGGAACAGGGGAGAAACACGGGACAGCTAGAAGTAGAGTGATGGTGGGGAGCTGGGAAAGGAGTGTGATGAGAAGGGGAGCAGGGACTGAGTCGCATTCAAAGCTCTAAACAGCCCCTTAGCAACATTGTGAAATTACCCCGCCGGCACAAAAGACGAGGGCCTAAAGCTCTCAGGAACTTGTTAAAGCGTTTGTCTCCCTCTCCCCCATCCTCAGCTCCCTCTTGGCTAATGTCACACCAGTGGGCCTTGGTCAAAAGTTCAGCACGTGCATATGTAAAAAGGTAAGTAAGTGCCAAAGGCAACAGACAAGGAATGCAATAGGGACAGAGCAGGATGTCGTTGAACAAAGAGTGCCAGTGCAAGCACACAAACACAAATGCCTACAAGGCTGGCAATGTTTGCTTGTTTTTTTATGTGTATGACAGCTCAAAGAAGGAGATAGTTCATTTACATTTCAACCTGATAAAGTGAGGGCACTAAGTGACTGTTTGCATCAGTGACTGCCTTTTTGTAAGCAATGTCAGCGCTGTTATTCTGCAATATTCTCTTTACTGCCCAATCTATCACGCTACTTGGTCAATCAAGAAAAAAAACAAACAACTTGATGTCACCGTTGAGGTCGATTTGTTTCTTCACCAGTGTGAAAGTATACGAGGCCTGCCTGACTACCATGGCTGAATGCTTAAAGGATTTACAATCACTGTAAGCAATTTTGTCAATTGAGTGCAAAACAAATCAAATATCACTAATGTATATTTTGGCTTACTTTAGTTCTATTTTGTTATCCCATTTCCAATATGCTGGCATCTGCAGTCTGAGATCTGTGTGGATCCCCGGAGCATGTACAAGCAATTAAAACAATAGCATCTTTACACCCTTGCAACCAATAAACAAGCTAATGTCACTGCTCTATAAAGACACTTGGCGTCTGGGGCAATACCCCCAGCAGGATAAGAACACAGCTCTGTGTTTAATACCCCACCATAAAGAAGGTTTAAAGAAATGCATGCACTTTATTAAAGAGACTCTGAGGAAATAATATCAAATACATAACAGAGACAACACGCTGGAGTTAGGGTGTAAATTCAGAGGGAAAACCATTTAAATTGAAGTTTATTTATCAACACTTGTTCTGCATTGTTGGTGTCTTGGGACAGTCTTTAAAGCAACGTGTTTTTGAAGGAATCTTAAAAGGTACTTAAATTCTATTTCTTAATTAACCAGAGAAACACTTCAAAATAAGTGCAACTTACTCCCTGTTTTCAATCCGCTACCACAAAGCCATCTCAATGTAGGATACAGGCTGAAATAACAGCTGATGGTCAAAGTGAAGTATGCAAAATGCCTACAGGGACTTTTAGCTGTAATATCCATTTGAGCCTGAGGCCTCCATTATTACCAGAATTGGCTCTTGAATTTTTTGTGGTGCTGACTGGGCATTGGCAAGGGAATCTCCAGCCCTAACCCCGGATGGGGGAGCAAGAGAGAACAGGGATCCCACGCAGCCACAGATGCCAGTCTGAACCTGAAAACTTCCCTCCGTCTGACCACACCACAGGCCCAAGGGCGAGGAAGTCCTTTCCATGAATCAGGACATTTTTTCAAACTATATCCTGACAATAAGAGGAGAACACATACAGGGTGTACAGTATGTTATGGAAGAGACGGAAATTGAGAGTGTATTGGCATTGGTGAGAGCAGCGAGACTAGAAGTTTGCAGGACCACATCTCAGGTTCCTAATGTGCTGCTTTCATTGGCCTCACCCCAAAGGTTTAACAGCGCTGTCCTGGGAGCGGCCCAGTACCTTGAGTTCCCTCTGTATCCAACAGACCATGGATTGCCCTCGCACCGTTCTCACTTTCCTTTTCAGATTACATTTTATTCAGTGTTTCATGAACGGTCTGATGGGACTTTCCTTCACCCCAGATAAATAAGCCATGCAGCTGGGCAAACAGAACCCCAACCTACTGCCGGGGTCAGTATAAAATTGGGTAAGAGGAGAATGTAAGGCCGACTTAAAGAAGGAGTGTTAGAAAAATAAAAAGTAGTAAATGTGACATTAACACGCACAATGTTCCAGGTTCGACTCTGGGCTAAGAGACAAACTCCACAGCCTCCAAGGCTATGTTATGCAATCGAATGCAAACGGGAAGGGAAGAGCCGGCCAAACTGAGCTTTAAAGGATCCTCAGGAGATAAACAATCCAGGGATAGTTATTCAACGACTGCCAAGAGAACTGGTCAACCTTAAGAGTAAGCTGAGGAGAAATCACTTGTCTGAATCCTCTTCCATGGCGAGTCTTCACTAGCAACATCATTGATAGGCTGACGTGTTTCAACATCATGTTCAAATTAGTTTATAACTTCCTTGTTAGTCTTCTTCGTTGGTGTTTTTATGTACACATTAACAGCATAAATAGGGTTTGTTAGTGCTACTTTGCTCACTAGCTTTATTTGTGTTCATCTTGAAATATGAAGTAATGGAATCCCTTCGGCTGAACATGTACCATATGAAAGAAATGGGATGTTACTTTACAGGAGAATGGACTGTTTGACTTTGAACATCAGTTACAAGGAGGTGGTCAGGTTCACAGCGTCCACCACTTTCAAGGTAAAGAGCGTTCAGGGCTAAGAATGAATGAAAGTAACCAATACGAGAGCACAGGTGGAGAGCTGGCACTCCATCAAAGGGAGCACTTGGAATGGCTCAGATTTTCCCTCGAAGAACTCAACAGCGGTCGAGTCCAGTTCCTCACACACTCCTGTTTTGAGGGAAAATATTTTTATTATGAATGACAGATTTAGTCCATGGAGCCCTGCTTTACTCACAGGAGTTTACTTTTACTTTCCCTCGGTACAATTCAAGGCACTTCTTTCAAAGGTCATCTGAAACATGACAGTACCGGTAAATAAAAAGGTGAGAAGAATCCTTTACGTGAAATCACTGGATGTACAATGATGGTTCAAATAGCATTAATCAAACATTCACACCCATTAGACTCAAATAAAAATCGTAGCAAAACATAAAAAACTAAAAATTGTATTTGGTACATTTTCTTTCTCCATATAAAACTGTTAATTTTATCTCGTGTTTTCCTTGCATGGATTTTAGCACCAAGCCAGGAAGCTGTGAAATCTGTTTCTCCTGATTTTATTTTATTTTTTAAAGGTCTACAAACTTGTCTACTTTCATTTGTAAAGAGATCTCTGCCACTGATGTGGTTGATGTTCCAGTGATTACGGCTTTGAGAGAACAGAATAAAGGATGTCAAATGCTTTTTTTTTTTTTTTTTTTTTTTTTGCTTTCTATGAAGCATTTCAAGGCAATCTATGATTTCTATGATGGGGAATATTCCACAAAGAAAAAGACTTGTTTGGCAAGAAAAGTTAAATCTTCTTTGCACTACAAAACGACCCCACCAACAATGCATAGCTTTGGCAGAATAAGTCGAAGAAACAATATAAGTTTGTTTTTACAGATAAAACACATACAGAATATAAAAACACTGACAATTTGTACAGTTGTTCTCCTTCTTCTCAAAAATACTGTGAAGGGATTGTCATGTTTGTAGATTATTCTTTGAATAATTTCACACTTTCTTGGGCGTAAACAAAGACACTTTCAGATTAGTTAAGATGTGTTCTTCTCTCCTGTACTTGTACGGTGCTGCTTATATATGAAACTCAAAGTAAAAGTAACAACATTGATGTTTTTTGGGGTTTTTTTTTATGTTTTGACATTAAAACACGATCAGTACTTCTGTGACAGACAGCCACTCCACACACACTGAATGTGAAGAGAACTCTCCGTGTCTGTGCAACAGATGGATCTGTTTAACAGCTCTCGGCCTGTTCATCTGTTCTGCGTGTGGAGAAAGAAGTAAAAAACAGAGACAAACACAAGGCCCGCGGGCACACGAGTGAAGAGGAACCAGAGCCAGGCAGAGCGAGAGTTAGCGTTGGCAGAGTGTAGGGATGTTTTCACAGCACATTATGTTTGAGTACACATCAAACATGCCATGTGCGACTCTGTGACAGTCTCTGGTGAAGCAGCTTTCTGACAGGTGTTTGACAAAGTCCCTAGGTAGGCTCGACGAGCATGCTGTAAATACACACACATAATAACATCACGCACTTGGCAAGTAAAGAGATGGGGGGGGGGGGGCTCCCTGATGATGTTTATATTGAGGCAAAGTTTGTGAAGGCAACACAAATGATATGCTTAATGATAATGATAATTGTTAAAATATTATGTGTCAGACTCAGATCGAGCACACTTGTTAGCAGCTGAGTTCCCCCGAGATGAAAACCTTTTGAGTGTATCTCGCTACAAACCGAGAAAAACACTGGCTGTATATTGGATAAGTAGCTCTTCCTCTTTTCGTCAGCCTCGCTGCTTCACTACATCAACAGCAAGAGCCGAAACCTGTTTAACATCGATTACAAGAGTGCACGTTTACACAAAACAGACGCACTACAGAGCTAACAGAGCAGACCGCATATATTGAGTCTGTTTTCAGAGTCCGTTATTACTCCATTCAATAAATCTCGTCTCTCTGTGCCTGTTTCCATTCCCTCATCATCTCAGACCAGAGTGAAGTAGATATTAGACAATCTTCTAATTAACAGTAAGACCACAGTCTGGTGGTCACATGTGTAATTTCTCCATCGGACACGTTCTACCACCCCACCCCCTGTTCTGTGTGTGTGGAGGTTATGGGCTTTAATCGCATCGCCCCTTACGCTAGAATAACTGTGAGTACTTTCTTGGCAAAGGCGATCCTGACTGGGGGGGGGGGGGGGTTACTGCATGGTCGATCCTCCAGCGAGGTCCTTTCCATTTTGATTCAATCAATCTTTATTCCATCCTCTGCCAAAATCAATTGCACTCCGCCTGGGATGCTTGGTTAAAATGTGGGGAGGCAGACAGGGGGAGTCCATGCTGCAGCTTTATTCTCCACACTCGGAGAGGATTCCCTTCCAAAGCTGACAGAATATAATGTGTAAAACCGGCTCCAAACAACTCTGATCAAACATTCTAACTGGATGTTGTTGGTAGTTGTTGTTGATGTCACAGCAACATGCTTGTTATTATCAATATTTATGACTTTTTCAGATGCTTTTCTCCTTGAGTAAAAAAAATGTGCATGCTACGTAATCACGACATCTGATGTGCTTCCTGAGCAAAGGTTGGCTTTTTTTGTGTACAATGTCACCACAAACTTAAGGTGATTCAGAGTAGAAGCCAAGTATTATGGAGAGGTTTCAATAAAACAACTACAGGGAGTTTAAAAGTATAGCTGTAGCGACGAATGCTAGCCGACAACTTTTGATCTCCTTGTTTATGACCCTGTTTGAACATCAATTTATAACCGAAAAAAGACGAACAAACTTGAAGCTTTATTTATTATTGCTTGCCAAATCCTTTTTTTAAATGTTTATTTTCAGAGGTGCAATATTCATAAAATGTTTTATATTGATGCACAGAAGTCAAAGAAAATAACAGATCACTCAAATGCAAGTCTATAAAAGTGAGATTTAGGAAGTGATTTCAAAAGATGTAACTGACTGTAAGCTGCAAAGACTCGGCCTCTTTTAGATTTAAGCCTTTGGAACGACCAGAAGGGCACGCCTGAGGATCTCAGGTCACAAGTGGGTTAAAATTTCAAAAATGTAACTCGGGATAAGGCCAAGACAAGCTATAAAGGTGATCAGTAAGATCTTAAAATCAATTCTAAAAGTGACAGGTAGCCAGTACTGGAGGAGTGATGTGAAAACGATGCCTTCTGCAGACAGCTGAGTTCTACTACGCAAACGACTCCACCTACATTCTCTCTGCTGCGAAGGCCTCTCCTAAGTCTAAAGGTGTAAATCTGACTTCTTATACTGAACCTGAGTGCTTTGATGTTATACTAAATAAATAATTCTGAGATCATTTGAACATTTGCCTCTCAGTGAGGAGGTTCCCGGTTTGATTCCCCATTGGACAGGGCCTCTCTGTCTGGAGTTTGCATATTCTCCTTGTACATTTGTGGGTTCCTCTCTGGGTACTCCGGTTTCCTCCCATAGACCAGAGACATGCACGTGAGGTCAACTGGTGACTCTGAACTGCCCATACTGTTGGTGTGAATGTGGGTGTGGCTGGTTGTCCGTCATCATTTGTCAGCCCTGTGATGACTGGCAAACAGTCCATGACGTAACCCGCTTCTCGCCCAATAACAGCCGGGATACAAGTTTGGTAATTCATTCCACCACAAGGGGCACTGAACCGAGGCAGCTGAGCTGGCATACCTGGGGCCCCCTAGCAACTGGGTCCCTGAAAGCTTTCCTGTCCCCCCCCCCCCCCCCCCCCCCCCCCCCCCCCCCCATGGGCGGCCCTTCAGCCCAGTCCACTACTGTGGTCAGGCACCTGGCAGCTGGATAAATAAGAGGCTGACTTAATAAGTTCTTTAAGAGAGCTGGAAGTGGCTGGTGTTCACGCTCCAATGTCTAAGGGTTATGATATAACCATTCAGCCACCACAGGCTGCAGCTCTGAGCCTGGACCGAGGCTGAAACTCCACACAAAGACATGAGAAAAGACGAAGCAGCTCCTTGGACAGACAACATCAGTAATGATTGGTTTGCTGAGTTAATATCACCTGTCCCCAAGTTCTCATCATTCTCCTGTACAAGCCTTAATCCAGGTTCATACAAAAATAAAATGGTTAAATGTGGAAGGAAATACTTAAAAAAGCAGAAATCATAAATAAATATGGTTGAAGTATCACTTTGTTCAAACTTGCAAACACTCTTGAAAACATCTGGGTTTTGCAGAGCCAGTATTGTGAAACGCTGTCGGCCAAAGTTTTAACTCTGACTTCATCTGGAGTCCTTCCTACCGGCCTCCAGATTTTAAAGGGACGCCATCTGCATTAGTCTTTGTATAATCAGAAACCTGGTAGTTTTTTTTTTGAATGGTTGTGAATCCCACCCTTATTTTCCTCTGAGATGGGAAAGCTTTGTATTTCTTTTCTAAAAAAAAAAATGACACAAAATTTGTCATTTTGCCTCACCAGAGGCTGCTGTGGTCAGAGGGGGTGAAACTACATTGCTAGTTCCTCAGATTTTCAACCCACTGAAGCTACAGACTTACAACAGATGGGTGGGACCTTACGGCCAGAATCTAAAAGCAACGTCTGCCATCTTGCTAGGAAGCTTTGCTAACAGTCTCAGTGGAGAAAGCTGAGAAGAAACCAAAAGACAAAAAATATGTTTCAACGTGAAACTGATATGGATGAAGGGGATTTTAAAGGTTTTGTGCTCGAATCGGATGTTCGTTTGTATCTCTAGGAGCCGCAATAGAGTGACGAGCAGCTGAGGAGGCAGCTGCTGCCTGGCAGGTCTTGTGCCTGCAGTAGCCAAGGCGGAGGAGCCCGGGCCGGCTGGAGCTGGGGCGGACTGGTGGTGTCGGTGCTCTCACTGTTTGCCTATGGACACAGACAGAGAGTCTGTTTGCTGCCAGGAGCATCTAAGATGCCAATTCCTTCTGAAATCTCCTAATCAGTTGAGGAAATGGCCGTATTTGTAGACATTGACAAGTGGAGTGGCCTGCGGTGCTGTGCATTCTGGGAGTTATCTTTCATCCACATGAGCTAAAAAAAAAAAAGTTCTACCTATTCTCAGTTCCGAAGGCACCGACTTCAAAATGTCTTTCACATTTCTACTACATATATGACCCAATGGCAACACAGGTTCATATTTCAACGGGTGAAGTATGAAGTCCAAGTCAGATAATGTGCAGCTGATATAATGAGGAGGATTCACCTCTAGTGAGAAGGCATTGCGTTCTGTTGAATCAATCACAAATTCAGAAATTTAAATCAGATCAGGAATTGAGAAATTGTAAAGAAAAGAGTTTTAAACACATGGCCTTTATTTTTTTGAGGTAGTCTCATGTCATTGCTTGAATTTCTGCCTATATTTGCTATTTGTCTCAAAACCTTTGACAGTTGATGAAATGATTAAAGGAAGGAGAAGTCTCTATGAGGAAAGGTAATGCCACTGAGTTAACGGCTTTGCAGAAAGCATCCCATAAGGGAGAGGAGGGCAGATAGAAGAGGCTATTGGCCCAAATCCAACACAAACATGGCCTTGAATCCTGAGCACAGAGCTATCTGCCAAAACACTGGTTCTGTGTGAAGGCAGAAAAAAAAGGCAGAAAGGAAAGAAGAAGGAGAGGAGACTTGATTAGGAAACCTTAATGGGACTAGCCTGTCACATTGCATGGGTGTCTGGGCCAGAGTCCAAAGCATTACTGACACTGCACTAAGGTAACGGGGAGAAGGTGAGGATCATACAGTTGCTGCATTAAGAGACTTCCCAAAACTCAATTTCTCACTTGATCTCTGTGTGAATAATACAATTACACTGAGACAATACATCTGTCAAATAAAGTGCAGGTGAGGCAGCACTTACTTTTACAATACAGATGTTACAAGCAAGGTGTACTGTGCCAATAGAGGGGGTGTATGGATCCTTTTTGTAAGCCAGCTATCAGATCTTTAAATGTTATTTTTACTCCAAAGAAAGTGACTGTGTGGGCTGGGAAAAAAAGAAGAAAAAAAAAGAATGGTACAATATGAAAAGGAATTTAAACCACTTGAAATATAATCTCTGTGCCACACGCTCAAACAATTACACAACTATTTAAAGAGTGGGCATGTAGATGGATAATTTGGTCACTTTGATTTTCCTTTTCCTGAATCGGAGTCTAAATGCAGAATGCTCCAGCGATCAGATGAAATGCACGAGGTGCCTGGGCGGCCTGGTGCAGGTTCACTGACAGCTGGGAATGATGAAGGCTAAGGTGTGGCCTCGCAGTCTAGAAAGACAAGGGTTTTTTTTTTCTTCTGTTCTAGGCAGGAAAGGCAAAACACATTTTCCCTACCACATATTCATAAAAGGGATATTGTTCAAAGGTTTTACTGTTTTTGGACTTTTTGGCAAAGGCACCTTCCCCTTAAAGCTAACTGTAAGATACAAGACAAATAGAGCGAAATTAAAAAAAAAAAAAAAAAAAAACAGTAAAGAGAGTGCAACTCAGAGCATGGTAATTGCTCATTTGTAACCTAAAGCCTGGCTCCCCTGGTGGGTGCACTGGAGAGAGTGATGGGGTCTACTAGCTGGGGCCTCCCGTGTGATTGGGTGCTCTGAGCCAGCACCCCCTCATTGGGCTTCCATGTATGGCTTTCCCTGAATTGAAGAGTGACCTTGAGTGAGACAGCGCTCCTCTTTCGTTCACGTTTCTCCTCCCTGAAAAAACATCTTTTTTTGTTTTTTTTCTCCCTCTGTCAAGGGAATAAAAGCTTTGCCAAGCCACCGTCAACACGAGGGCTTCAGAGGAATTACAAGCTGCCCAAAGCAGAGCTGTTTCGATGAATGAGGCTAGTGTGCTCACTCCTACAGTGTCTTGATGGCCCCCCCCCCCCAATCCTCTCTCATCCTGCTCCAGCACTGTGTTCAACATCTAGAAGCAGGAAAACACAGAGATCGGCTCAAACAATGTCTCTCTGGGATAAGCTTTTGATGACATATTATGACTGTGCCAATGTGTTGGCCCCTTTCAACTGGAAGGCAGGATGCATGTCGATCAGAGGGCGTTAAAAATATACTGGCTTTAACTGCAGGGGCATTGAATGTTTCAGTGTATGAACGGCATATGCAACAATTGATTTACGTTATGGAATCGAATGCATATTGTGTTTCTTTTTCATATTGTTGTGTTTTTTTTTGCAATTAATCAAAGCAACAAAACAACTTACTGTCACTGTTTTTGGCTGTGTTTGCAATTCTATCTGGCTTGAACAAGGTAAAAATGAACAGTCCGGTATTTCTTAATGCTCAATGTAAGGGATGGTTACATTTAAATGCTAAATATTTAGAAAAATACAAACAATTTAGTAAAAATCGCCAACTGTTAAAACGTTAATTAGTTGTTTTTTTTAAACATGGTAACGTGTGCATGTCACTGCACAAAGTTCAGAACGACAGCCGTTCAGCGAATTTCAGCAAGACTGTGAGTATGTCTGCAGCCTAGAGCCTCTAGCCCAGTGGAGCCCAGTGGAGCCCAGTATATCGATCACGATCAACTAGTAGATAGCAAAGGTAGTGTTGGTAGATCACACTGCATTATAAAAGTAGACCTCAGCCTTTCGTTCATCCTCACTATGAAAAAAAACACACAAAAAAACCCGGCTCGGTGCTCCGTTAGCCGTCCCCCTGCTTAATGCTCTGTACAGTTTTACGAATTACGGATTTATGGGCATGAGACGAGAGGTCGTCAGGCTGCAGCCATTCCAGGCCTCCAACACTCCGTCCTTTTCACAGCTGTCCTTCTGAAGAAGTGAAGAGCGCGACTGTGAACTCACACTCAAGGTTACATGCCAACAATGTTTTAAACGATCAGAGTTTTAAAAAAAATGACAATAGCCTATTGTTTAACATTCAGAATGTTTTATTCTGTTCACGTCACGGGAGGTGGTGTTCCTGTGATTACTCATTATTTTGCCGTCATTGTTTTTCTTTTTGTTTTGATTTCGTTTAAGCCGGTCGATGTTCAGGGTGTCCTAGTGGAGGCCAGTGGACAGCCTGGGTTTGAATCCGACCAGTGGCTGATTTACTGCTTGTTAATCTCCAGCTACACCTCTCTTGCTTGTGTCTGATTTAGATTGTTGTTGAAACAGTGATTTATTTATTTTTGAAATACTGTGTGAATAAATTTAACTAAATCAGTGCACTACTTGATCCTGCATCTGAGGCAGTTCTGCAGCTGGAATGTCTTAGACCAACTTTATTAAAATGATGAATTTCAACCATTTGTTAGGGTTTTTCCTTCAATCTTATTTTCACACACACACACACACACACTGTGTGTGCTCTCTATGTACAAAGCAAAACTTTAAATAACAAAGTCAACGAAAGCAAAGACTAAATAAAAGTGCCGTGGTGACTAGTGCAAAAGATGTTATAAAAACGTGATAATGTGACAGGTGGGTTCATTTACAGGAGGTTCAGTTTCACAGTGTGAAGAAGAGTCTGAATCGTGTTTAAAACTACATTCTTGTGAAAATGTTACTCTGAGTCCTTCCGCTTCAATAGCATAAATCCTTACTCCGATGCAGCCTTTCCCTAATTAGAGACAATTACTGAATACAGGGTGCCAGGAGACCAAAAGAAGCAGCCAAAAAGTGCAAAAGAGCTACAGCCCAGAGCAATACCAAGTCTAGTAATGAAGAGTTCAGATAACTCTAATTGATGGAACAACCGGAGACATTGGAAACATACTGGATGGTCCTGAAATGACAAAATAATGCGAGGATGACAAAATAATACGAGGAGAGGAATCAGCCGTCCTTAACGTTCCCTACATTTACCCCATCACTTCTTCTTAACATGTGCAAAGTGCAATAAGCAGCAGAAGGAGCGATTTCCACTGCTTTGAGTCCTGTCTGGGTTTACATGAGGATTAACGTTTGGCTGTCGAGTCAGAATCCAATGTGGAGCCTTCTGTAACAAACTGAAGTAATTAACAGCTCACTTCGAAGGCTTACCCCCTTTCATTTAGAGTCCTACAGAGCTGCCTCTTCCCAGGAGTGAAGACCTTAACAAATGGCTTTAATAGGCAGGCCTTCATAATGTAAACCCCGTCGTCTTGTGGGACAGCTCACAGCTTTGACCACAGAGCAAATATGAGTAATTTGTATACACGTCTGCTGGGAGCCATAACAACCGCACTGGGAGGAATTACTTTATGTAATTACTTGAGAAAATATCTCGGTAAGACACACGCGAGGCTATGTCATGCCATGAAAGAGGAAAAACAGAGCGAGGGAAAGAGAAGAGATAATCGTGATCTATTCCTACGGTGGTTAGGGTGCTCGCTGGAGAGGCCATGAGGCAATCACAAAGACTCCTCAAATGCACCCGGCAAATTTACTCACATGGAAAATTAAGCAGGGCCGGCATTCTGTCCCCCTAAAGACTTTAAGATATATGGCTGCTTTTGTAATTATCATGGGTCACGTCCTAAATGGAGATATGTTCATATACCAGTGATTTCAGCGTAAATCTTCCTCAGTCTGAGACGATTCTTTCAACAGCATACTCTCTGTGTGTGTGTGTGTGTGTGTGTGTGTGTGTGTGTGTGTGTGTACATGCAGTGGGTGATATATTAGTTGCAGGAGGATTGAGAGAGCGCTGTCGACAGCTGCTGGCTGCCATTCACACCTGAGAGGACCCATGTCCTGATGAGAATTAATGTACTCTGACATCCTCTGGGACTCTGGCAGCCCCCAGAGGGCCTAATGAAGAAATACAACCTTGCCAAGAGAGAAGGGGGCATATCAAAAGGCTCCCTCAGGCCCCAGGAGAGGGCATTCAGAGAGGGCATGGATAGGCAGAGGACACTTAGAACAACAAGAGTATTCTGGGAAGGGACTGAGATTATCCTTCTGCTTGTACACGTTTGTTGCTGTTGTTTTCTTCTTGGGCTCAGATGTTTATCATTACGTGGATCTACCTCACTGTGTTAATTAAACATGCAGAAAGTGTCATCACCATATGCTACAAAGTCCTCACCTGCTCATTAAAATCGCAATAATCAATCATATTATTCTAGAAACTCTTGAGAATGAACCAATTGCCTGCAGGTTACATTTTCTGACCTTCCAGTAAGCCTGAAGTGCTCTGAGGGTCTGCAGGGTGAGGGGACCTGCCTCTTTGGGTCATCTGTGACCAAGAGAAGGTCATGTACGGCTGTATCTCATGAGGGCCTGTGTTCGGGATTTAAGTGTTGGTCATTATGCAAAAAAAAAAAAAATCTATTTGGATCCCATGTGATGTATCATCCAAGTAGCAATTAAATTCCCTCCCTTTAAATCCAGGGTGACTTGTGCATCTCTAAAGGGACAGATGGTAAAGCATAATGGTATATTTGTCCAGCCCAGCTCTCTCTGGACCACAAAGTCAGGGAGGGAGGTAAAAAACTATTCCAATCCTTCAACCTTGGCTCTCTCGCTCCCCAAAATCTTTCATTTGCTCATCACTTTTTTTTCCACCACACATCCATCCTTTAAGCCTTCTCCATTAAGTAAAAAAAAAACAAAAAAAAACACCACTTTGGATTTCCAGTGCTCCAACACTCTTGATAAACAGAGTGGCTTTCACGAGCAGAGCGTCTAATCTCAGAGGAGAGTGACATTTCAAAGAGCTAAAACCGGAAGAGACGGGAAAGAAAAGCAGTGATGTTAATAATGAGGCCGGAGTGTTCCAGAAGAAAGATGTCTGCTTGTAACATCCAGTTGTTGATCCAGGTCTTTGGCACCAGAATGGGGGAAATTTTGAGGTTGCCTGCGGCCTGTAAAATTTGGGTGCCCTCGTCGATTCAGTCGAGGACCAAGGCAGGCAACATGAAAACAATGGGACCCCTTCCAGGAGGACAGCCTCTGGATCCCCTCGTGATGTCAACCAGCCGTCCACAAACCACCAGGAAATGGCGGTCAGAGCTGACCCAGACGGAATTCCAGGAGTGTGACCATGTGACGTCAGCGCAACCAACGGCTATCATTAGCATATCCACAAGATCAACCCGCGTGTCCTCCTGTCCGCTCTCTAACGTAGGACAGTGATGAAGTTTTCTGTCTGACACTTTGTCAAAGTTACCCGACGCCTGCTTTTTTTTTTTTTTTTTCTCGATTGCACAACACTTAATTTGGAGTCCAAATCTACTGCTTTTTTAACAGCTGCTCAGTTGTCTCACAGCAACTTTCTCTGCCAGGATAATACAGTCTGAATTCAGCTCTGCAACTAATCCCTGAAAATTACAGTGTAACTGCATCCATGGAAAGTCATGGTGGCCACTCACGCCGTCCCATTCCGTCCCAGTGAAGAAGAAAAAAAGACCTGAAATACACACATTTAAATTGAGCCTATGGAGAAATATATTTCCAAGGTTTGATTAAATTTTCTGCTCCCAAGCTACAGGCATCCTTTTGTAAAATTAGGTTTGCATTTCAGCCAAGTCTTCAGCTGGGATTTCTTTCTTGATTCATTTTAAAACAAACCGTTGTCACTCACAGCCCTCAGAAATACTCCGCTGCATGTGAAGGAACAAAAACAAACTTCTGCAGTTACAGATGAAATGATATAAAAGCTAAGAAGAGTAGATCCAATTCCCTTCTTTTTATGCAATCTATTCTTTAAAAACATGCTTGACCCTTGCCATCCCCTCCACACATTTTTTTTTTCTTTCTTTGCGCAAAAAACTAAACATGGATAAGTAGAACTTGTGACGTGAAAACGGTAAGGAGATGCTTTCTTCTTTCCTTTCAATGTTTGGACAGCAATCACTCTTTCATCCTTCATTAAAATTCCCCACATAGTTCTGTCAAAACACTCCCTTCAAAGTCGCCTGTCAAACATGTATGCAGATGAGAAACACTCTGCGCCAGTCATCCTGTGGGCAAACATTACTACCAGCTGAGCAAACACGGACAGACAGAACAAGCTATACATGAGCAGAGGCTCCAGTTTCTTCCTGGATAATTGTCAAACTCTGTACAGTATTAATACTCCACGCTGTACCTCCTTCATGTTACAGCCTTACAGACTTGTACTCGTTTTTGATAAGCTCTTCACTAACAGGTTCAGTTCATGTAGATTAAAAAAAACCTGCAGGGATGAGACACAAAAGGTCGATGAGCTATACAATAAAAAGCTACGAAATGTCTCATTTATAATAGTAAACAACAGTTATAATAAATCAGTTTGAATGAATACAAAGGAGAAAAAGTTCAGAGACGCTGCTTCACATGATAAATTGTATGTAATTATGACTGGGGCTATTGTTTAGCCACTCTTATACAGAGCCAATTATTCACCAGTGGCCGACCTCCTGAAAGCCACTCAGAGACTCCCGTACCTGACTGAGAGGGGAGCAGAAATGGTTGAAGCTCGCTGTCCATGTACAAGACAAGGAGCGCGTCTAATGAAGGAGCATCTATTATTTGTGTTCACGTTGTTTTCTTCGTTGGATTTTAGCCCGTGAACAAAGGTAGTCAGAGCTTATTTGCAGGTTATTATGACGAGCTGGTCTCTGCATGAAATTTAAAATGTAAATGAAGGAAAAGCATTTTTGAGATGGTTTCTCTTCTCTCTCATTAAAGGAGAGAAACCGCAATCAAGCGTTCGTCTTAATTGGCTTAAGTGAGGGTTTATGGAAAAGTCAATGATGCTAGTTTGATGTGATCATCGTGCAGCTGCAGGTCAGATGAACTCTAACCTCACATCCCGACATGATGATAGTGAGGGCCGGCCTTTGGCCTCTCTCCGAGGATCATATTGGTCACAACGGCCACGTACAAAGTCCACTGTGACCAATAACTGACAAAGTATTTGAAGCCTCTCGTATTTATTGAAATGCATCAATTTAATGAGCGTGTGTTTGCATTTATGTGTCTCTTTGAGTGAGGGCAAGGCAAAAAATATTCCAGAAATAATGCATAGAACATTATTGATTACCACTGCAGCCTGATGCAAACCACCGAAGCACAGTTTTTCACACGAGGCTAGAAGTGCAAATCCCCACTCACTGATGTAGGGGATATCTCAACCTGCAAAGAAAGATTATTCTGCAGTAAACCAGTAAATATTCTTCATATTCACATTTTCAAAATCCTTTCTTAAACATTATGAACAGTCTGCTTTATGGTGACCTTTTTTCCAGTGAAAGAGGGAAAAAAAAGATGCTATCAGACTGTCCAGCTTCTGAACACTTCTGACAACGTTGATTATATCAATTGACGCACAAAGGCTGGCTGATCTGAAATCAGTAAAGGCTAAATCAAGAAACTAAATCACCATCGCTTCAATACTGCTCCATTATCTCATGTAGGAGCACTTGTAGTTAGAAGATCAACTTCATTCACAATTTAGACTGACACGTTTCAGCTCATGGCCTTCACATCAGGGTCTCCATGAGAGTCTAGAGCTATACATTTGTAAAAGTTAAAAAAAAAAAAAAAAATTCCAGCCTTGCTAAGGATAGTAATCTAAATTAATTTTAAAAGAAGAAGAAGAAAGAAGACAGAGGATAACGATGAGGATGTTTTGGGACTGTGAGAAAAAGATTTTGTGGAGTGGTGCTTGCAATCGTGAGAGTGGGTCTGGGAGAGTTATGACTTTAGCTAGCCTGTAGTTTATGTGCACTCTGGGTAAAATGCAGAGCACTTTGAGGACATTTATCATAAAACACAGAGAAGGGACCAGGATGTAAAAATGGCTGCTCTGCTCAGCCTCAGTATCTGCAATCTGATATAAACTCTCCAGCTAAATAATGCATGGCTGCGCTGTTGAAAAAATGTCAAAGTGCCTCTTATTTCTTACCCTGACAATGATAATGCTTTGTAAGGTTTTTTTGTTTTGCTCTGTTTTTCATTTGGGAAAACTCCATTTCACTTTTATTGTTCAAAGAGACAGTGTTGTTCTCATTGTGCCAATGTTAGGTTCAACGTACCGAAGGACCTTATCATGCGATAACGCTTTGAGTTTGTTGTTATGTGTTTTAACGTACGAAAGGCAAGGGATCAAACAAATGTTTAGAGTATTAAACATGTAATATCTTGTAGTGTTAAAGAAAGTAGCTGGGCACAGGAATGAGTCCTAAAACCCAGAAGTGTGTCAGCATTTTAGCGCCATGGGTTCGAAACTCTAAATGTCAATGGGGATTTTGAAATAAGGTCTGTGGTTATCACAAGCTGAAGAAATGTTGACGTTTTGTTAGACTAGATAAACTACGATAGCTAAGATGCTCACTTGAGAGACGAAATGAGACTACGTTGGTTATCTGACATTGAACGTCATCATGTCGGGAACTCTCTCACTTGTCTGCCTTACAGCCTCAAGTTGTGTTTTTCAGTGCTATTGTAAAGATTTGGTTCATAAAAAAACTTATCAAGCACCATTCTCGCTAACTCGTCAAAAGCGCTAAGAGATCAGTGAAGCATAACGGTCGGGACGTCAAAATCAACCGACCGCCGCGTGGTTCGCTTGCAGCATAAAGTTAGCTTTTTACTTCTCTTGGCTGCATTAACACTTCAAACTTCATAGAAAATGTGTTCATCTTTAAAGATTATGCAGCTGAACAAAACAGCTATGCATCCAAAACGTGTTTGCCACAAAGCTTATTTGATCCAACGCAAAAATCGCATAGGCGAATTTTCGCTCGAACCCATGGCAAAGCTACTTCCGGATTAGCCTAAAAAAATACATCATCACTTTTCCAGTCTATCAGAGCTGCAACTAACGATCCTTTTATTAACCGATGAATCAGACAACAACAAAAAACCCATTTTCAATACCCACACGTTCATTAAAAAATAGAACATTCGTTCAAGTTGACAGAAAAGTGTCCTAAGGATTTTATCAATTTGTTGTTACAGCACTAAGTGTAATCCAAGTTTCCCTGACTAATCTATAAGGATCTGTTTCCCTAGAAGATGAAAACAATAGTTTTATTCAACATACAGATAAGCTGTTTACCTTGCAAAAAAAGAAATAGGACATAAACATTTAACCAAAATGGCTAAAACCACTTATTCAATAAATCAACTATTTGTCCCAGCACTCACACCTCCAGAAACACTCCACACCTTTCCAGAAAGACATTCAATGAGACCAATATCTGTTCTTTTTAAAGGAGTGGGGACTCCATGTACGGTGGCAGCATTTAGCAGGTGACAAATGGAGTTTCCCAGGCTGGACCAGCCCAGAAGGCTCACTCAGATAGGTTGATGAATGTAGAAGTGAGCCTCGACAGGCAGGTTTATTTTTATTATGCCCGTCACTGTGCCTTTGCAGTGTGGCCACAGCAAACACACTTGCACGTAATATGCCGCACCAGGGGAGGAAGTGGTGTTGAATCAGAGCGAAGAAAGACTTTTATAACAGCTGGCTTTATAAACGTCATTCGTTGCATCTCTAAACAGAATTGCATTGAGGAAATGCAATATATTGATAATGTATTTAAAAAATGAAAGGCAATATCAGAGGTTCACAGAGAACCAAAAGTTCAACATGCTGACCTGTCAGAGTGAGTCGTCTGTGCACCTAACTGGATACCAAAACAAGACAGAGGGGAGTAGCAAAATAACATCCACCATCATCTCTTTCCCTTTCACTCCCAACGTGAGAAACGCATGATGGCAGGGAAAAAACACTGTTTCTTTATTTGGCTGCACACACAGTACTTTATCTATTTGACAGAGGATGTGAAATCACAGAAGAGGAGAGTGGAGAAAAAAAAATGGGGGGGGGGGGGGGGAGGGGGAGAGAGAGATACTCTTTTTAAGAAAATGATTCATGGGCTGGAGGCTGTGCAACTCATGAGTCAACAATGTACTGTGGGTGTCTTTGGGGGTGTGTTCGGCGAGGGTGTGTATCAATAGGTAATAAATCTCGGAGCATTCCCAGGATGAGGACAGACTCACAGGTGTGTCAGTCCTAACGCGGCAGCTTCAGCAGTACACACAGGTCACAGAGAAGTAGAGACTCAGTTTTGATGGGGTAAATGTGGTGGAAGTCAATCAAACAACACACTGAAATGATAATTCTCTCTCTCGCAATGAGATTTGATATTGTAGGGATTGTTATTGATTAGGTTTTATGACAGAATTATCTTAATTTGCCTCTTTTAAAAAATAAAAAAAAAAGGATAGTGAAAATACACTGACATTGTTCTCAATATGAATACTATAATGTTGCATATTGTCAAAATCTTTTATATTATTGATGGGCAGAAGCCATAGTGGAATTCATAATTCATAAATGTACCGGAATATGTAATATGTATGTATAAAGTAAACTTTAGTGGCTCTTTTAAAGCTTCTGTACTTATTTTCTATACCGTTTAAAAGGCAATAAAATGCAATGAAAACTTAAACATTGAAGATGTTGAACTACCCATAGTACTGACTGAACATTCAGACACTTACCGTCTTTCACCTTGGCTCATGTCAAGCTTCACAATAGAACTCAATCAGATTAAGAGCAGCCAAGCTGAGAGCCACTCAAACGAGCAAGGAGATCCACTCAGAGCTGCTTAATGGTGATAAAATGGTCTTTAATAGGACTGGCTTGATACAGGTTTAATGTAGTGACTTAATGCTGAGGTCTCTCACCTCTCCCTAAGACTCCTGGGAAAGCTACCGTTAAGTGATCAAACGCCCCTGTCTTGTGTGGGGCTGCTCTGGAGACACTGTAGGTCAGCACGGGCCTTTAGAAAACACAGGGCCATTATTTATTATTATTATTATTATTATTATTATTATTATTTATGATTTGAAACCTTTTAAGTGAAAAAAGAAAACAGAAACTTCCATCTGAAGTTTGCAGAACAAGATGTCTGTTTCACTGACATATTTTGTATGGTACAAGTTGCTCAGTGGCATTAACCAAAGTGTGTTGGCTTATTTCTTGTTTATAAACATTGAAAGACAATAATAAGTGCAACAGGTCAGGTCATGGGTGGCCAAGAGAGACTTTTCCAGCACATAGAATGACTTGAATTTTTAGACGTTTGACTCGTAATGTCTTTTGATGGGATCCAAGTAGCTAAAGTAGCTAATCTAGGTTAAGTGTGATATTAAAATTAGAAACAACCCTAAAGCTCCTATAAAGATGGCTTTTCAGAAACAAGGGTATGACAAGAATTATCGTTTAAGTGCTTGCATTACAATTCATGTGACAAAAACAGTTTTAAATATCTTATATTAATGTCACCTCGATCGTAATACTTGTTTTGTTATTTATATCATGTTTTTTAAGCAGCCCTCTCTATAAGCAGTCATTTCTCCTTTTTTTTTTTTGACCTGAGGTCAGAAGTCTTCTGATTTGTGAAAAAATGTACCTGCAAAACATTCAGAGGCTTCCCTCTCCCTCTATCTCATCCACACACAGCGACATTATTCCACGCAGTTCCACATTGAAGAAGCCCAGTTTCATAGCAGCACAATGTGTTCCCTGAAAGCAATCTATCATGAATCTGAATCTCTCAGAGAAATCTCTGAACTCATCTTTCTTTAGTGTCATTTGTGTTTCTTGGAGCAAGAGGAGTTTATGGTCTCCAGTTCACCCAGAGTTCACATGGAGCATCAGGGGTTGTTCACCCTGACGGTGTGTGTGCGAGGTGTCTGGTAAGCAGCGGCCAGGGAGGGATCCTTTCAATTAGAGTGATTTATGAGAGACCTTATTACGCACGGGCTAAGACTGGGAGTGTTCGGCTCAGTACAGAGGGTCATTTATGTGTTGATTACATGAAGAAGAATTGGAAGCTTCATAAATATTCCTTAGGGTATCAAATCGACTCCTGACTGTCATTAATCTACAGTAACTTGCACTCCATTAGTCATAATGAACTTCATCTACCCAACAATTTCCAACACATTTTCCACTTTATTCTACTAACAACAAAACGGACAAAAAAATATTTTCAAACAGAGTCGCCCTCGGTGGAAATAACGAACCATCTCTCTGCTCCTTTTAGATTTGCAAATAATGCATTTTTCTGCAGTTACACCTTCTCTGAGGATTGTCTAATGGTGGCACTAATATTGTTATCGTGCTATGTATCTGTGCTGCAAAGTAAGCTTTTAAATCTTAAACTATTATGTAGACCTCATTATGCAATTCAGCAAAGATGTTTAACTGTAATGCCTAAACTTTAAAAAGATTTACTGGTAAAAAAAAATCTCCAGCACAGTTAAAAAGGTATAAACATGGGTTCTTTTCCCCTTGTCTTAAAAAAAAGAAACACGTTAATGTGTATTTTTAAAAGTCAGCAGAAAGGTGTTATTAACAGGAGTATCATCACCAAAATATTTCTTTGGGTATGGAGCTTTAGAAAACAAAGAATTGGAGGATGTTTTTTTCAGCAACATTAAAATAGAAGAATTGACCAGGTCTGGCTGAGAAGAGATGATTGTTGTAGATAATCAAATGTTATTACTGGATATTTGCAGTTTAATCAGAAAAGTGACTTGGTGATTTGATGTAATTGTTGTATTTGTGCTAAGTTTGAATAAGATGGTAGCAATTTAAGGTCTGGCAGCAGAATAGCTGTAGCCCTGTTTCCACTGAGCGGTTCAGTTTGCTTCATCTCAGTTCGGCACACAATTTGTGGTGTTTCCACACACTAATCCCGGGAAAGATGACCCAATAAACAGATCGGCACCGTCCCACTTTTTGGGACCCTTCCGTTGGGGTGCCAACAATATCGATACAAACCTAAAAGGTGGAGCTAAACACTGCAGTCCGTTGATTGGTCGAAGGAATCATCACTTTCTATGTGACAGCGGCAAACACAACCCCGCCATGTTTAAATACAAAGTCGATTTCAGCTGTATTTCTCCTCGCAGCACACAGCCTTCACTGAAAGTTCTTGTAATAAAGAGTCACATGCCAGTGACAGAGTGGATGAACTGCTGGATGTCTTCCATCGTCGGTTTTGTTTGTGTCACGTTTTTCTCCTTTGTTGAATTTATTAGCGTGTTAGCAATTAGCTGCTATAATGTGACGCTAATACGTAGCTGACGCGGCTATCGACATCCGGCTTACACACTGCCCAAATAGGGCACGGTTGGCTGTGGAAACACAAATGGGATCAGGCTTTACCGAACCAAACCGTACTGATCCATACCGGACCGCTGTGTGGAAATGGGGTTATATTCACTGAGTACTGTTAAAGCAGGGGTCTCAGACAGGGGGCTCAGGCCCTCAAAAAGTAGCTCGCCAAGCAAATCCAAATTAAAAAGAAGAAAGAAAATTTACGCTATGCATAAACAAAACCTCACTCATAGCAAACTATCTACTTACTACAACTCTATATCTATCTAACCAGATTACAATGCACTAGTCGACAGCATGCAGTGTCAGAAATCTCATCAAAAGGTAAGTATATAATATGATTAATATACACTGCAAAAACAACAAAAATAATGGGAGTAGAAGTAGCTCTCGACTTGTTTGATTTTTTTAAAGTAGCTCTCATCCAAAAAAAAGGTTGGAGACCCCTGTGTTAAAGGGTAAAGTGTCTTCATAGAGTAAAACAGGCCTCTGTAACATATTTGTCCCACAGTGCTATGACTATGAAGTCGACTGGAGGTACATTGTAACAAAAAAATAGTTTTATCAAGGCGAGAACGTCAAGCGTCTTTGCAGGCAGGAGCCCGGTAGGAAACAATACATCGACCCTGAAGCTGTGAGAAAGCTCCTCAGTCACTGCTGATGAGAAACACCACTCTCCTCTATATTTAATAAAACTTGTTAAGTAGGCATGCCATATCATTAGAGATAAAATAAATCCTATCTGACAGCTTCCATTGAGGTTGTCGTCAGAGATATGGAATCTTTGCTCTTGTTCTTCCACAATAGAAACATTGGTTCATTTCCTGTCTACACGGATGAGCTGTCCAATTTTACGCCAGCCTTTGAAGGTAATTTTACATTGCTGAAGCCTCTCTGATTTTAACTTTGTATGCATTATTTACAGGGAGGGGGGGGGGCAGGTCTATGGAAACACTCCTTGCCCCAGGTAATTATCCAGAAGTCTTAGTCCAGCCCCGTTGATGAAATTCGCTCATGTTTATGCACATGAAGGGGATTACGCATTCAGACAGTCCGACCACTATTTCACTTCCTCACTGTGTAATTATAAACGGATTAGACTGCATTCCAAATGCAAAGACGCCCCTTTTTTTGAACCATATCCTGTTCCAAATAACATTGTGTGTATAAATATGTGTGTTTGTCTTATCTTTGGTTATTTCATGTGAAAAAAAAAAAAAAGTGTTTGGAGTGTACAAAGGGAGAAAAAACACAAAATAGTGAGAGAATCATTTCTATTTTAAATCCACTGTGCTTCACAGTGTTAAAGTCATAATGGGCCTCAGGCAATAAGAGGAACGACATGGTGAATTAATTAGCCTGGCAAATAGAGAGACACCCCGTACTGACCTCTCAGTGTGGATTTCTCCCCTTGCCTCTGCCAGCCACACAATCAGTGTCACTAATTAAGAAATACCAGCTCAGTTTCTGTCCTTTGTAACGACAAGCAGGCACCCTGAATTAAAACTGGAAATGGTGCACACTTGCACAGTGACTGAAACGAGCACAGACTAACTGCTTATAAAAAACACTCTTTGTCTCATTTATTTGTACATTTGTGTTCTGTGATGGAGTAGATCGACTATATACTCCGCTTGTTGTCATTGAAGAATAACATAGTATAGTATGTGCACACACACACACACACACACACACACACACACACACACTCTAATAACATTGCCAGCGGAGCAGAGGGTGATAATAAAAGCTGGTAATCCATTTGGTGCTTAGACATCCATATAGAGTTCAAAGGTGACTCTATAGCTGGAGCCGGAGCCGTCTGACAGAAACAGATTGATGCATTCATTGACAAACACACACACACACACACACACAGAGAGAGAATTGGCTTCTATGTTGGCACATATTTGAACTTCATTTAAATTACAATGTAAAGTCTTTGGGAAAAAAAAAAAAAAAAATGATTTCTATGGTTTGAAATGTATCGTGTTCATCCAATGCAGGTTGTTTAACATTCATGAAAATGTCTACGCTTATGTATTTTTTTTATGTTTCATTTTTTTAACTCCTGTAACCAGTATCTGAAAATATTTATAAATGTATAAAAGAAGACTTTTAAACAAATCTTAAATATTTAAAATGTCAACGTGAAGCTTTATTTTAAGCTGTTAAACTTGGCAAGACAAAGACAGCGGAGGTTTCTAGTACACGCACAGTAATACAGAAAGTTTCACTGCTGTTGGTGTGCATTAGGCCACAGCATCACTTCTTTCTTTCTTTTTCCTTTAATCAGGAAGAAGTCCCACTGCACACTGCTGTAATGCTTGCGGACGGGCAATATTACAGCTAAGGGAGCCATCTGGCACATTAGAGGGGTGGAGGTTGAGAGAGCAGGCCCTAGTCATTCCTACAATAAGGAAGAGTCGCACCAGAGACAGAAACAATAACTGCACTTCCTCTACAATGGTGCCCCCATGCACCCAAATGCAGAAAAATGACAGGAGGTGACGTTCCCCGCTGCATTACTTTTGAGTTACGGCGGCGATTTGCAATTCAAAGAGTATGAGGAGTGCTGACCACAACACTAACGCCTCCACGGGCCCACTGAGGCAAATAAGACCAGGGGCAATTTGCAGCCCCTTTTGCTTGGAAACAAACTTTCAGGCTACGTCATGTAAAAAAAAAAAAAAGATAAATACGTAAAATAATGAGGCTAAATTTTGTTTTCTAAACTAAAAAAGGAGGCGGTGTTGAGAGTTAACTTTGTGTCAAGGCCACATTTTCTTGGAACAACTTTGATAGAGTTGGCCTTGGCAATATTGCAACGTAGCGTACATGTTCCACTTTTAAATGAATACTTTGCATATCTGCTTAACTGGTGAAATCATGAGTAAAGTCGTACTTAGGATAATTGTATACACATACTGGATTTGCATTTGTTTAAAGGAAGAAGAGTTCAAAAAGTGAACTTGTAGTTAAGCATTTCTGTGTTAAAATAAAAAGCTGGTAGTTGAAAAATGTTTCAATTATGACACAGTCTGAAACATTCTTACCTGAACTATTAATCATAGATTGTGACTTCTGTGCTGCCATATGGAGCAGCAGCATGTGAAGAGCACAGAACTTGCTGATCCTCTGTAACTGGGCCCAATTAATCCTGCCGGCTGCATCCTACACATCAGGTCTGGAGTGTGCCATGCTCGAGCCACGGAGAAATACGAGCACTGCACTTCTCCCAGCAGCCTGTCCAGTCAGGACCAGAAGAACTCAACACACCCGTGATTAATGATAGAAGGGTAGATTACTGTATATGATTTGAGAGGACATGGGAGCAATAGGCTAAGGATTGAGCTTTAAGACAATGATAGTATAATAGGGTACTTTAAATCAAAGTTGAGTTTTATGAATGAAAATAATAAATAACCTGACTTGAAAACATTGAACATTCAGTTAGCATCCTGAAAATGGACAGTAGACATTTGAAATGTCTACAAAAAATTTCACAAAATAAGTGAAAACTTTGACTTGCTGGTGTTTGGAGATAAAAGTTGGAGATAAAAGTAATTACAGTCATTATGATTTGCCCTCTTATATGCAGAGATCTGCAGAAACTTAGATCATGATCCAACTTAGATAGCTAAGCTGTTTCAGTGACAGAAAAAATGAAAAGTGAAAGTGCCTGATTGTGAGATCACCAAGGTCAGTGTCATTTATCCTCTGGATCCATGAATGCCTTCCCAAAATGTAGATGCTTTGGTACAAAGAAAGGATGAGCAAGTATCTGCAGTGTCCGTGTTCTTCTGCTGTGTTTAAAGCTTCTCTCAGACACTTTATTTCATATTACTGTGGACTAATCGCTGACTCTTTACAATTGTGTATTTAGCTGAGAATCATGCTGAAAATGTTAGGTTGTACTTATCAGGTGAAAGTCGCAGAAACTTGACCGTATTGGACAATCATCAAATGCAGATACAGGATATGTCCAATTTGTTTGCTAACTGCTTTTCAAATATGTTAAAAAAAAGAAAAGTGTACATGTTCTGATGTGACTACCTGCACAACCAATTGATTGATAGATTGATTGACCTCTGCAGTGTGAGGAGTCAAAAGCCACTTTCTCATGCAAAACAATCAATCTGTACTAGAAGGAGAATCTATGGATGCTAATCTGTTGCTGCCCAGCTCAAGGAGAAGAGCTGTGTATCAGATTAAAAGCGCACGAGCTCCTGTAGGTAGACAAACCCTGCTGTGAGTTTGTGTTATTACTGAGATTTTTTGTAAATTCACGAGATGTGCCTGCTCTTGGTGTGTTCTATCAAGGTCTAATAGAAAAAAGAAATACTGTGAAGTTTTATGCTTGTTGAAGGCTCGTTTAAGAGTTGGTCTGGACAGGACAAGTGGAATATTCTCCACCCTCTCTTTGTCCTGGTGCAATTTAAACTCCTTTTTTTATGAAAGGGCGCGTGATGTTTCAGGAGATGACATGACTTGAGTAATGTTGCAGCAGAGAACTGAATAAGTCCGACTTCACTTTAGAGTCAGAATTGGAATAATAATTGGTTCAATGTAAGAGGAAATGAAATGTTTTAGACAGCCTGTATCTGCATTTAACTTTATGTTAAGCTCTACCATAACAACATTAAGTTTAAGTAAATACCACTATGGTTGTCTACAAAACATGTATGTGGCTATAAATTGTCACAGGATTGCTAAGGCTCCATAGCTGTGACCATTTTAAAACCTTTGGGGCAGTTCACAATAAACACCATCGTCATAGTTCTGGGATTGAATTATTTGAATGTATTTCTCGGATCTCTGAGGACCTGAATTGAAGTGTTATAAGCTGCAGGGTCTGTGTGCCTCTGCTGTTATTATCAACAACAAAGACGAGATGTAGAGAATTATGTGTAGGCCATATGGTCATATCTTGGCCTCCGTATCGCAATAATTATCATATTGTTGTGTTTGGGGAAATAACCACCGTTTACTGTGTTCTTGTTCCTTTTTTTTTTTTTTTTTACTATATTTGAAAAATCCTGTGTTACAGGTAGCTTAGATGCCTAATGGGTCCTTGCACGCTTGTGTACTGCTTTCTGTGTTAGGGATACTTTACCGGTGGAAACGATTGTACAATTGCAGATGGTTAATTGAAAAGTTCGGCTTGTTTGGACATGAAAGATTTTAATAAAAAGAGAATTTAAAAGAAAAGTAAAGCATAGAGTGAATAATTACAGACCGAGTATGAGTTACTAAAATAAAAACGTATCTGACTTTTTAAGGAACAGCTGCCTTTATTCAGTGGCTAATATAGTCTGCATGTATTTTCAGTTTTCAAGGTCACAAACAATGTGAAGGTGAGCTACAACATTTTTTCAGCAAACAAAAAATAAAATGTATCTGAAATCCAGCCCATGTCATTTTAAGGGTCAGTGGCATAAAAAAAGAAATTAAGAGATCCGAAATAGAAAGGTTTAAGAAAAGTGTTCCTACAGTTTGTATCAGCTGTCCAGGTAAAGGAGGGGCTCAACATTGTATGGTGCAGTATTACAGTCTAAGGAGCAGCGAAGTGACTTCTCGTGTGGTTATTGACCGTTTGCAGCCGCTCACTAAAGTTTGCTAACGTTTATTCATTTTTGTGGTTACAACGACAGCCCTCGTATCAGAGAACTTTAATGTAACAAATCTGAGAAAATCACTGCAGCATTATACCACAGTAGTATTCCAGACAGCCATCAAAACTGCATTTCCTTCTTGGTTTGATTTCTTCTTCTTTTTAGTACATGAATGTGTTAGATTAGAGAAGATTCCTATATAGTATTTAAGTTTGGAAATAAACTAAGTCAATGCACAGATCAGAAAAATACATTTTTGAAATTCCTGAAAAGCGAGCAAGTCAACCACATAACTGTAGATAATCATCACAACATGTAAAGCATTCAGCAACTCAGCATCTCATTACAGTCGAGCACATATTTTGTTTAAAGTCACTTTGATCGTGTTTGACTTGAGCAATATCCGTGCCTGTTGGACCAGAGTCTATCTACGTTTGCCTGTAACGCAAACCAACACGGCACACACTCCAAGCAGCATCTGGCTTTCACATTACATTTGAGGCAGAGATTTGAGGAGCCTCTGAAATGCGTTGGAATTAAATTAAAATGTGCGTACTGCCTGGGCAAACTGGACGTTTTCCAAGAGTGCATTTCACACACCATAAACACTACAGAAATCTTTAAACATGTAACCTAAAAGGGCACCGCTGAGCCTTAAAGATTTGTCGGGCCGCATACGATTAGAAATCTCCAAAAAATAACAAGCTGATTTGCATTTGAAAGAAAAGAGGAGGCTCCACATTCCTCTGAATTTATGGTTCTGGAAATCAAAGTTTCTCTTTTCTCTTGTTTTTAAATCTTAATATTTCAGGATATCTGTCACTGTGAGGGAGGAAACAGTGGAGATGTATTGGAATATATCACAAAATAATGACTGCAATGATTAAAACAAATGTGACTTTTAAGAATGTGTACATCTTAACATGAAACTGATGTGGAAACAAAAATAAAATGACTTTAAAATCAGTCCTCCAACTCCATTTCCTAACAGTCATGATTGCCATAGTTGTTCCTTTGAATTTACACCATAGCTAAAGTAATTATGTTATTCTCTTTTATTTCATCTACAAACTAAAGTAAGGAGAAGAAAGAAATCACCGTTCACAGCTCCCACAATATCCCTGCAGGTGTTCAGAGTAAATGCAAGCATGAAGGAAGTAAACCGGGCACAACTTTGAACCTTAAAGGTAAGATTTTTTCTACTGCTGGTCATAATACAGGGACCCAGACTGCTTCGAAACACACCCCTTAATGTAATCCTTTACTAGTTATCACATTTAAGTCCACATATGGTGCAGGTTCTGCCAAATCCTGAAAACAAACTGTTACTAAGACCCACAATCTAAGCCAAATAACCATCATCTGTACCACAGGCGATTTACAGGAAAACCAATGTCTCGTTAGCAGCTTTAGCAAAACTCTTGCACGATATGGAAACAGATACGATTATATAACATAATACAATAACAAATCGGGTTAAAGCTAGCATGGAGGGACACAGACTCCATTCAGAGTCTCGACCTCTTCTTATTATTCCTTTCAAAATCTAATCCTGTCAGACAATAAACGACATAAATGCGTCTAATAGGATTATGGCCAGAGAAAATATGTTGGCGTGAAGAAGGGATAGAGACATGTGGATGAGAGAGGAAGGGGGAGAGAGAGAGAGAGTGAGATAAGTAGGGTACCTTTACTACAACCAAACACAGAAAAGAAAGCATGAATCTAAGGTCGAGACGTGTGAAGGACTACAAGTTTCCCAAACTGTGGATCAGGGCTAATTCCTCCTGGCCCACGGCTGAGTGCTGGGTCTAGCCTTCAAACAGCAGTGCGTTTATTTAGTGGCTCTCTGGAACATTCCTCAGGTCTGAGCTGAGGCCGTACAAAAAGATGTCTGGTGACTGAATGAACTTTGTCCTTTTTTTTTATTTCAAGGTGCAAAATGAACAAGTCTGGTTGTTTACAAAACTGCTCTGAAACTCCTTGATTTTAGTAAGTGCACATTTGTGCAACAATGGTTAACTGTCCATCCATCCTTGCCGTTGCCATTTAACATAAGCACTGGTCTCACACTGGTTTAACCATGTTTGCGTTGGCGTGTAACCTGCATCTGCCTACAAGGTTAGAAGGCTCAGTGAAGGGATGTCGATCTGCTGACATCTGGAGTATAAGGCAGCGGTTAGATTTACACAAACTGGAACAGAAAGAACTCTTCACAGCAGAGAGCTCTGCACAAGAGCAGGACAAAATTAAAGATAGAAAATAACATAATTGTGTCTGTCAGTCTGGAGTAGTAAATAAATGACTCTTGATGGATACGCACGCACACCTCTACACAGGCCTTTTGCTGTGTGATAAACAGTCCCATGTCTGCTCTGGACCACCTACCCGGCAGGAAAATCAGGTCATGCACCTGGAAATGGTCAGAGCCACAAACACAAACAAACCAAAGGTGATTAAGGTGGGCTATTACTCAGGACCTTGGCCCACATCAAAGCCAGACAGAGGTGTAGATAGGGAGAACTGTGAGCTGGCACAGGAGCCCCAGTCTGAAGACACTATCAGGAGAGAGGAATTATTAATACGAGCCAAGAACCAAATTCTACTCAAAATAAAGGTCAGAGAAGATTACTTCAGAATTTAGACTTTTCTCCAAAACATACAGATGCCGTCACACAGGGTGTTAACATGAGCGAGCACAGGTGCTGGGAAACAGATTGGCCTTAAGAGTGTCCTCAGCAGCATTGTGATAGACCAGCAGTACACACACACACACGTGTTTATTGTAGGGTTTCACCAGAACACACAAAACCTGGAACTGTTTTATGATTAAGATGTGATACTTCATTATTCACTTTTCTATGGCTGCTTTTGCTTTTGGTCAGGATGTCATCATAATTTAGAGAAACACAACCGAGGCTTAGCCGTGGTTTGGCAATTCCCGTAAAAAAAAAAAAAAAAAAAAAGGTCTGGCTTTGCCCCTGCCTGATACTTATGCACATGGAAGCATGTCATACAACATGTGAAGGACAAAAGTCAGCAAACTTCTCATGGGTTACAATTTTCTGATCATCAATCTCATCAACAATGGGCAGCCATAATCAATCAACGAAGAAACATTGGGATTTTAAACGTGCAAAAAAAGAAGCTCATCTAGACTAAACTATCTTTCAATGAATGGGTGTGATTCTTAGAATGATTCCATTTCACCAACAAACAAATATTAAACAGTGTTAATCTTTAAATGACCTCCGGAGCAAGTGTGCAAGTGAAACAGCTGCTTGACCAATGATCTTTTACATCTTACACATTTGATTCCAAGGCCCTCCAAATCACACAAAAAAAACGTAATAATAAATTTATAATTCCTGCCACCTGAACAAACAGCAGCCATGGACATTCTATATCGTGATCTTTTTTTTTTTTTTTTTTTGAGAATTTTATTGATTTATTACAATGATTTCTACCACAGGGTCTAAAAAAATGACACAACTTAGTTGACACTGTTCAATCATGAAATCAGGTTCAGTTAAGAAACACACAAAGACAAAAAAAGGGAAACAAAATTTACTGTGAATAGGTGTCCCATTCATCCATCTCACACAAACCACATCCCTCACATCCCAACCCCCCAACCCTCTATAACAGCAACATACACTCACACACCTCCCATAAGTCCCGGTCCTCAATCCACCAATGCCTGTCCATGTTTCTCCACCAGAAATGTCTCAGCTCGTTTCTTAGATTTCATACCGCTTCATATAAACTTCCATACTTCAATGAAGTGTTACAGTGTGTTGTTATCTTCAGACAATGTTGTTCTATGGTCAATAAGATCTCATTGATTCTTGCACAAGTAGAGAAGGAGTCGTCTTTGTTTTTTCAGTGTTTTTTAAATGCAGGTATAGAGAGCGTTATTTTCAGTGAAGGTTCAGTTCTGAAGGACATTATGAAGCTCAAACATGTATTCAGGTCTGGACTGAGAAGGAAGTTTTGGACAGCAGACAAACATCCTTCCAGTTGTTTTTACTGTAAATCACATTATGCCCCAGAACGCCCTCCAACAAACCTTCCTTCTACTAACACCTCCTACTGTGACACATTAATTATAACTTCCTGTATACGGCCTATCCCAAGCCATGAATACGTAATGTCCCAGAATGAGTCATATTCAACTAGCAGACGCCCAGCAGTGAATAAATACAACCTATCCATCACACACTGCCCAGAGAAAGATTATTGAAGGCCCACAGAGACAAACACACAGCCAGGCCTTGCCAACGGGAAAAGTGGAAATTATTAGACTTTATCTAAAAAAAGAAAAAAGTTAATTTGAACAGCCTTTACAATGTCCTCATTATGTCTTCTATGCCAAACAAGACCTGAGCACCTGAGAGTTGACAGAGTGTAAAAAAGAAAACACGACAGACTCAGAGGGTAACAAGCAGGTGTTCTTTTAAATTCTGACTTCATATCATTTTGGTTCAAACGAGGTTCAAACATGGGTTCTGACTTAATTTGTCTCACTCCTGAAAGCCATCTCTGTCTTTCCTCGCAATGTTGAAAAATGCAGCAAAAACTGGCAGGTCATTCGTCTCTGTTGTCCCAGTGGGTGGTGTTGGCCACAGGTTGACTAATGGTCCTGTTGAAATGCTTCAGATGTCTGAGTAATGACAAGCTATAAAAGCTAAGCTGAGTATAAAGTCATCAAAACTGAAATTTACTGTTTTTCAGTGATGAGAGAGGCTGAAATATTAGAATATGGATATATAACAACTTGGGCAAAAAGGGTTTGTTCAGGGCCCCTCCATTGGTAATGAGAATGAAACACGAGACAAATTCCAATCTGAATGTTTGGGTTAATGTTATTTTCAATATTAATTAATGCAATGCTAGGCTCGTTAAAAAAGATATGACTCAATACTATTTTTTAAACTAATATAATTACTTTACTTATTACTGCGTGCTAACAGTTGACACAACTCGTTTTATTACAGTCTTGGTTTTGTAGGGATTGTACGGCTACATTTATCCTCTGCAGGTGCAGAGTTGGTGGGGTATATTTCCATCAAATCAGTACAATGCCAAATAGAGCAACAAGAAATTCAGCCAGTCTCACAGATGACTGGAGTAGATTCTTATGTACTAAATCGAAAAATAGACTTTGAATCAATGGATCCAGAATCATTTTGAATCGAGAATTGAATTGTTACCCCAAGAATCATCGAATTGTGAGACACCCAAAGATTCCCAGCCCTAGGTGTATGTGACAACAACTGACAAAACAAGCAGAAAGGTGGCAGCACCTAAAAAGAAGCTGAAATCTGCAGGAAAACCACGTACCTGGCAAGGGCTGTAATAACAACAGTAAAGTTGTAACAAGTTATTTTTATGTGGGTTACTGTAATATTATTACTGGAATTTCATTGCTAATTCATTATACTACTCCTTACTAGCGAAAGTAAATTTAATACTGTAACAGGTTACTAGTAATTATGTTTCCCAAGATTTTAGAAGTGCATATTTAAGCAAAATGTAGTAAAGAAAAGCAGATCAGAACGGATAATGACAGACGGAAAGTAAGTAAGGGTAACTTCAGGATCTATCCTTGGGTCCATACCTACTCTCCTTACCCCACTTACCCCCCTGCTTGTTATTGCTCCTTCTGCTCCTCATGTCTGTTAAGTCAGCATGACATTTTATGATGCCTGGATATTAAAAAGCAGTTTCTATTATGTGTGAGAGGGAAGTGGAAACAGCCAAGCTCATGCTAGGTAATTAGTGGAAGCAGGCGAGGGGATATGTTTATGAATGCAGGGGAAGGCTGGGGGGAGACCAGGGGAATTGGTGTGTAATGTCCTGCTGTCAGTAACAGTTTTCTCTTTAACTCTATACTGAACACTGTTAAGGTTGGAAATTGTTTTGAATCTCATCTATGATCCACCATTCTTCTGAATCATTTGGTTCATTTGTCCTTTGTGGTACGTCAAACTGAACAACACCCTTTGCAGCAATCATGAAAGTAGCGTGAAAAACTTTCAGAAAGCCTTGGTAGGAAAGATTTGATTCCACGTGACCAGAAAACCTCACATAGGTAATACAGTTAAACTGTGTGTCTATTGCTGGCCTTTGTGTGTATCATGCCTGAAAAACTAACCATGTGATAAAGGGAGCATTATTACAATGATCTAAAGTTGTGTGGATTCCTGTAACATTGAAATAGGAATGTTCAAGTTGCGAGTGAAACATAATGTAAAGCTTCTTACCACTCACCTTCAATTTCAAATTAAAGTTGGCAAGGTCAGGCATCCTGAGCTTATATCAGTTAGGAGACAATTTCCAGATGTCACAGAAGATAGTAAGACCCATGAGTGTCATCAATGTTAGAATGTCTTTACACTTGCTTGTTTTTTTATTGTGGGATTTAAATTGTTTATCCATTAGTGCATAAAAAACTTATTTTTACAATCATACGCTTTACCTTTGTAGGAATTCTTCTATGCATGCAACCTCACCTCCCCTTTGGAAGTCTGACAATAGACTCTCAATGTATTTTCTTATTGTTTCATTCTGCTCTCTACAGCCCTTCCTTCTGATAATAACCAAAACACATTGCCAATTTTGAATGAAAAAAATGGTTGAAAACATAAAAATATATACAGCTAGTTATATGCACTCTATTTGAGGACTCCTTGAGGTTTGTCTTGCAGAGATTACATGGCGCCACTGGCAACATATTTCACAGATCATCCCAGCAGATATACTTCCAAACCACTTTGTGTTCCTCTCCCCTGATGTGGTCAGCATATCCGTTTCTGATACCGGCGTGAGAACTTTGATCAGCTCACTGACCACAAACCTAAAAAGTCATTTTTGATGGAAACCAAAGTTAGAATAAGTTTACTTAACCTGGCTTGAAAGCCAATGTTCTGTGTTAAACAGCTACATCCAAAAAGTGTTTCTTTGAAAAGGGTGTGTTGGGGAAATAATTGTTAATCAATGTGGAGTTTTTTCAGTTACGCTATGTGGCCCGAATACAGATCAAACACATCTTCAGCAACACACAGAGTGAATAGCATCCGTTACCTTAAACAATCAGGGTTGTGGCTTTTGGCCCCGAGCAGCTGTACTGTATCTTGCTTTTCTCTGTTCAGAAACATTAAACAATATTTCCAGGCAGCCCCTCCAGGCCCCCGGCTCAATAACAGTTAGAGGCTGTGAGAGAGGTGAGCGGAGGTGGTTCAGACACCTTGGGGCCTTGGGGGCAGCTACAGGCTCTCCCTGGAACCACAAACCAGCACAGGTCACACTCAAGTTTGTTGCTTTTCGTTTTTTCTCCCCAGCTCAGGGACAAAATGAAGCCTTAACCTCGTAATCTACCCAACGTGTCCCCAGGTAGTACTTCTGGATTTAGAGCGGGGATATTGCACTTCAGGCCAGAGAGGTGAGGTGAGAGAGATGCGATTTCGAGCATAGCTGATAAAAGATGGCAGGTAAGATCAGTGAACAACAAGACCAGGATACATGTTTTGAGTTTCCATCCTTTCTCTAAAACAAGATCTTTAATATGTGATCAGAATTTGAAGTCAGCAGTTACGTTCAAGAAAAGATGATCAACTTCAGTTTTTGTTGTTATTTGACCTTATCTCAGGTGGGGGAGGTTTTCTTAAGTGGTAGGGAGGGATATTATATGTGCCACCTGCCACAGTGCGGCTTCAGAGGAAACATTCTGTCCCACCTTCTCCCCAGAGCTGCTCAGTCTGCCTGTACAATCAGTCCTCTGTTCCTGACTCAGGGTGGGTCTCGCTCCTTCCACCCGCATTACTGTGAAAACAACTCAATCTCAAACACACTCTCACTCTGGCATACTCATGTGTAAACACACACTCCTGGACCCACTTCTAAACCTGTTGCCCACCACACTGCAGCAGGAAACGTAACTCCATTCCTGCCACTTACTATTATACACTTGCCAGTCGACCTCATTGAAAACACATGAATGTGTGTGAACTTGTGTGCTTAACACATAGATGCATGTAAATGTTATTCTGCAGCGGTCTTCTTACAGTAACAGTTAGGCCTGTGCTCAAAGAATCAATGTGGCAATGTATCGTCATGTGCTCCTTGCCAATCTGTGTATCACTGCAGATTTGACAGTATCGATAAAGCTGTGAACGCCGTTTAGAGAGACTCATTTCCCATTATGCAGTTTCCCTTAAAGTCAATAGGGGGGAGTAGAAATAAAACTACATGATGCACAGCACGTTCTAAATCAAAACAAACAAGCATGGATCAGAAATTCTACGAGCTAAACTAAAAGCAAAGATTAAGGAACATTTTTTGTTCGGAGTTAGACATGAGTCATCCAAGATTCACCAAAAACGAGTTCAAACACAGCCGCAATGGGACAACTGTCCATGACAAGAAGTTAGCAACAACAGCTAGGCTCGCTACACAGCACCAGTGTGTGCCGTCTGTGCCAGCAGATAATGATGCTTTCATGTTTACTGAACTTGTAAACAAGCTCAGGAGATGACAAAAACACATCTATGCTCTATTCTATAAAGACTTCTGCATGGATAGCATGTTTGATAAGGAAGGCTTGTCACGCTGATGAGTCACGCTGTGTAACTCCACTTGTTTGTTCAATACAGTATCTAGTCTGCTTCAATAGTTTAAAGATGTAAATCAAAAAGAGATACACATCTTACAAAAAACAAAGACAACAAGGATGAATATTTTAATAAAATTGAAACAATATTATATTTGTATGTATTAATAGCTCTAGCATTATAAACTGAATATTTTGGTTTACTTCTTGGAAATCTAAGTGCATGTGTCTGAGTTTTAAGTTATAGAATCCTTAAATCTATGTATCTGCTGTTACTCTAAACACAAAAGAACAGCTCCATCCATCCATCCACTTTCTGCCACTTATCTGGGGACAGATCGCGGGGGCAGCAGGGGGTCTAAGCAGAGACACCCAGATTTACCTCGCCCCAGACACTTCCTCCAGCTCTTCCGGTGGGATCCCGAGGTGTTCCCAGGCCAGCCAAGAGACAGTCTCTCCAGTGTGTCCTGGGGCTACCCCGAGGCCTGCTCCCGGAGGGACATGCCCGGAACACCTCCCGAGGGAAGCGTCCAAGGGGCATCCGGACCAGATACCAGAACCCAACTGACTGCTCTCGATGTGAAGGAGGAGGAACTCTACTCCGAGCTCCTCCCTGGTGACCGAGCTCCTCACCCTATCACTAAGGGTGCGCCCAGCCACCCTACGGAGGAAGCCCATTTCGGCCGCTTGTATCCGGGATCTCATTTTTTCAGTCATGACCCAAAGCTCATGACCATAGGTGAGTGTAGGAACCAAGATCGACCGAGAAATCGAGAGCCTCGCCTTTCGGCTTAGCTCCTTCACCACGACGGACCAATACAGCGATCACATGACTGCAGACGCTGCACAGCTCTGTCAGTCTCACGCTCCATCCTCCCCCCACTCGTGAACAAGACCCCGAGATACTTGAACTCCTCCACCTGGGGCAAGGACTCCCCACAGACCCGGAAAAGGCAAGCCACTTTTTTCCAGTCAAGAACCATGGCCTCAGATTTGGAGGTGCTGATCTGCATCCCAGCCACCTCACACACAGCAGCGAACCGCCCCAGTGTGTGCTGAAGGTCCAGGTTCGATGAAGCCAACAAGACCACATCATCTGCAAAAAGCAGAGACGAGATCCTGTGGTCTCCGAAATTGACCCCCTCTGGCCACTGGCTGCATCTACAAATTTGGTCCATAAAAGTTATGAACAGAACCGGTGACAAAGGGCAGCCCTGCCCGCTGGCAGTAAGCCCCACTTACTGCCAGCGATGCGGATCAGACGACTGCTCTGGTCATATAGGGACCAGACCACCCTTAGCAGAGGGCCCCAGACCCAATACTCTCGGAGCACACCCCACAGGGTGCCACGGGGGACACGGTCAAATGCCATCTCCAGATCCACAAAGCACATGTGGACTGACTGGGCGAACTCCCATGAACCCTCAAACTGCCACTGGAGAGTGTAGAGCTGGTCCAGTGTTTCGCAGCCGGGACGAAAACCGCATTGTTCCTCTTGGATCTGAGGTTCGACTAGCAGTCGGATCCTCCTCTCCAGTACTCTGGAATAGACTTTCCAAGGGAGGCTGAGGAGTGTGATTCCCCGATAGTTAGAACACACCTTCCGATCCCCCTTCTTGAAAAGAGGGACCACCACCCCGGTCTGCCAGTCCAGAGGTACTGTCCCCAATCTCCACGCGATATTACAGAGACGTGTAAATCATGACAGCCCCTGCACATCCAGAGACTTAAGATACTCAGGGTGAATCTCATCCACCCCTGGTGCCTTGCCACCAAGGAGCTTGCCAACCACCTCGGTGACATCAGCTTGGGTAATGGACGAGGTCTAACTCAATCTCTGCTTTCTCAGTGGAAGACGTGATGGTGGGATTGAGGAGATCCTCTAAGTATCCCTTTCACCGCCTGACAACATCCCCAGTTGAGGTCAGTCACTCCCCACCTTCACTCCTTCTTTAGCTTGACGGCCTCCCTTACTTCCGGTGTCCACCACCGGGTTCCCGGATTGCCGCTTCGACGCACCAGAGACCCTGCAACCACAGCTAAGAGCAGCTGCTTTGACAATGGAGGTGGAGAACATGATCCCCTCTGACTCAATGTCTCCAACCTCCCCGGGATCTGTGAGAAGCTCACCTGGAGGTGGGAGTTGAAGACCTCGCTAACAGAGGGTTCTGCCAGACGTTCCCAGCAGACCCTCATTACACGTTTGGGACTGCCAAGTCTGACTGACTTCCTCGCCTGCCAGCACATCCAACTCACCACCATGTGGTGATCGGTTGACAGCTCAGCCCCGCTCTTCACCTGAGTGTCTGAGACACACGGCCTGAGCTCAGATGACATGACCACAAAGTCCATCAGTGACCTCCGGCCTAGAGTGTCCTGGTGCCATGTGCACTAAGAGTTAAAAGGGGCGATCGCGCCTGTGGTGGATAGCTCTCTTAAATGTACTCTCCAAACGGAAAATCTACCCGCATTTGGCTCTTGGCGAGTGTTTCTTTCAGACCCTGACTCTGTGGTAAATGGACTTGTAAATGGACTTTACTAGTCTTCTGACTACGCTTTTACACCACGTCACACCCATGCACACAAAAATGGCAGAAGCCTTCAGAAGTAACTAATCCTGTTCATACGCTGCCGATTAACTAACGGGAGCAATTCAGAGTTAAGTGTCCTGCCCAAGGACACAGACATCTTGTTGCAGCAGCTGGGGATGGAACCCTCAACTTTCCGGTTGAGAGACCACAACTCTATTTTGTGTCATCGGAGGCTCCTTTTCAGGCAAAATCAGGAGATTTCTTAGGTAAAAATGAGGGTGGGATGCACCACCATTCAAAAATGATACCAGCTTTCTAATGATACAAAGCAAATGGGTGAAGTATCCCTTCAAGTACTACACTCGTGTTCCATTCACACATATCTTGTTTCTTAACAGTCAGGTACTTCTCCAGTCTGAAAAAGAAGAACAATGGCAGTCTCATTTGGTAGTAACACTTTAACAAGGCACAAATCGTTAACACATGACCCATTAACAATTTGTTTTAACTGAGAGTCATTGTTTGTTCTAGGGATGGACATTCACAATAATATGAATACTTTATTGCATTAGCTAATAAATGAGTTATCAAGCACTTGCTCATTTTTTTTACCTTAAAAGAAAATACCACACACGGTCCTTCCATCAGTCTCGGTTTTCTGCAGCATTTTGCTCATCAATATCTTTTGTTAGTAGCACAGCGGTTTTCAAATGCCAGCTCTAAATGAAATGACAAGCGATGGTAAGTTTTCCACTCTCGAAGTTGGTACTTTGGCTCACCATCATCTAGTGCAGAGATGCCTAACCTTTTTTGAACCAAAACACTTTTGTTTTGTGCTCTCACTATATGGAATCATGTGTCCCTAGTTATCAAAGCTGGCATGAAGCAGTTGATTATTGCAGCAATCCAGCCCGCTGTGCACTTGTTGGCAATGTTACCTTCTCTTAATATGTGTAGGACAAATTCTCCAGAAGACATTGTCAAGTTCTGTGATGTTTTACTAATGTCAATTGGATGGATACTGTGAGTAACATTAGCCTATTGTGATTTCTTGCCAAAATATGCTGCTGAAATTGAGTGTGATGAACCAACTCTGGTCATAGTCAATTATTATTCCTTCCAGTTGCTGAATTATTAATTTCTGCCAGGACCTAAAGAGAATTTCAACCAAAATGTTAACAGTCCCACATTATACCCTTTTTGGGGTTCATATTTAATTTATGTGCCTACTAAAGTACATTCACGTTGCATTATCACCTAACAAGAGGGCAACTAGACTATATTATTTGGATGGATTAAAGTTTGTTTCTTTCATCTGGTTGTTTTTGGATGTATTATTTATTTTTACTTATTCCAGTATGAAGCTACCATGTTTCCTATATTCTCCATCGTTCCATCCACCCAAACAATCCTAGTTTTATGCTGTTCAGACAGGAAGCTCTACTTTAGCCTGTGTGCCCTAGTAAAAATTAAAAAGGGCCTTTCAGTCAGATATGAAAATAGTGCTTTTATGTTTGTTATAAGAAACTTATAACATAGGGATAGGGTAGACATAGGAGCATAGGGTTGGTCAATGTGTCTCACTTAGACCACACACATGCAGACACAAATAATCATGCATGCATACAATAACATTCACACAGTTACAGGCTCACTCAGACAAAATTCACACAAAACATCAAATCAAAACCTCAGGCCAAGATACAGACTGGTGCTATATTCCTTTCTAGCGACACAGAAAGCAAATGAGCCACAACATTTTCCACGCCTGGGTGCAACAGTTAAACGCTCTCAGGAGTGATGTCTCTTTGATGAGCTGTGGTAAGTGATAAAATAATCAGTCTGCTAGTACTGCTACACCTTTAGCTGAACACTTGCCCATACAGCTCGATCAGCTTAATGTTCTCAGGGTAGACTACAAATATACAGACAGCATTTCTAAATGAGGAGGCTGCTAATGGGGAGTGAGACCTGGCAGAACCTCCTCCTCTCCATGACCACCTCCGCTCTCCCTGTGAAGTGTTTATCAATGTTAACGTTCTTCAATCACAACAGTGCTAAGATCACTGCTGGAGGAAGGATTGTAATACTTCCATAGAACAAGGCCGCATGTGTCTGATGAAAGAACACTAGGAGGCTTAGTGGAACTGAAGCGTTTATGACAAGAGTGAACAAAACACACTCACTGAACGAATGAAGGCCGGGGTTGAACATGGATCGGATACGTTTTCCCTCCTACAAACATACACACACACAAACATAAATTGGCCATAGCTGCAGGCAATGCATTGGTTGTCCAATAACTCACTATGACACAAGAGCCAAGAAAGGCAGTGACAAACTGGCTTAATTTTGAGACAATAAAGTAAATCGGCAATTTTGTAAAAATCATAGTTTTGTCATGCACAGGCCACTTTATCAACTTCCTTGTTATTAAATGACATCACCAATGTCTGCTCAAAGCAATTTCTACCCTATTTTACTCTCTGTGAGCTCGAAGACAGGTATCTTTTCATTTCCACAGCACAGTCAGCACATTCAGGCTAGCGGCGAATCATGGGAGTCCTCTTCGCCACTCCCTCACTCATTCGTTAAAAAAATCTCTTTAGTGCAGCATACCTATTTTAAGAAAATTGTATTAGCTCCAAGATTTATCACAAACACAGTTGCCTGCAATAGGCCGTCAGAACAGGGGAGGCACCTTCTTTCAACAAAGGCTCTCATTGTCTGTTATAGGTTGCTATCAAGTGTCATCAAAAGGTCAGTAGAGTTTTTTTTAACAGTTTGGTGGATCGTTATGGATTTAATGTGTGTGGATTCCATATGATCGGGAGAGTTCAGTAAATCTTCAAATGGTAAACATACCATTTGAAGATTTACTGAACTCTTTTAAACATACTGTGTTTAAAAACTGTGTTTGTCACCGGTCTGACCGGCATACGTTTGGCCATCAGTGTCTGCCCCAAAACTATAAACTCCAATGCATAGAATAAATGTGTCATGTTTAAAATGTAGCTCTAACTCAGAGCAGGCATGTGGACGCTTCCGTAGCCTTTGAAATTATTAGCTACATTGTTTACACACGTCGACAAGCTGCCAATTTTCTGCATTGTTAACGCTTACTAAGAAGTTGCTTCAACTTACAGGATATTTGGAATTATCTTTGTGCATGTGCATGAGAACAATACTCTATAGTGGTGAAATAACACGTTTACAGCTGTAAAAGGAATGACTGTGGAGAAATTCCTCACCACTAAAACTTACTGAGTTGAACAGTTAGGTACTTGTGACCAGCTACAGTTTGTGTCATGGTTTGGTTTTGTTCTGTATTTAATCCTGTTTTAGTTTTCATTATTTCCCTCGTGTTCTGTGTTTGTATGTTCCTAGTGTGGTTAACTTTAGTCCTTAGTGTGTTTCCCTGTATCCTTGTGTTCTTCTATGTTGCCTGTTAGTTTATTTCCTGTCTTGTGTTTTAAGTCTAGTCTTTAGTGTTTCCTGTTTTATTGTGTAGATCTGGTTTTGGTGGCGGTGACAGTGTTGGGTTTCACTTTGTACTTGTACTTGTGTGTTCTGGTCTTGTGTTCTTTGTTCCTTGTGTTTCCCGCCTTTGTGATTACCCTGATGTTCCTCACCTGTCTCGTTAGTATCACCTGTGTCTGATTACCCCATGTCTATTTAGTCTCTGTGTTTGCCTCAGTTTCTGGTCGGTTCATTGTATTGTCATTGTCAGTGTCTTTCATATGTCGTTGTTTTTGGTTGCTGCTTCTTCCTGCTCCCTGTGTTTTCGCCTGGTTTTCGGAACTTTTTGGATTTTTCCTTGGAAGTTTTTGTTTTATCTTTTTGTTAAAATAAATTATTAGTTATTCTGCACTTGGGTCCTCCTCTCCCTGTTTCCTACCCGGAACGTGACAGTTTGTTTCTTTACTATTATTTGATTGCTATAGATGGCATAAATAACTTGGTGATTAAATTCCATTATTAAGAGAAGTGTTGGAAAGGAAATATGCACATTTAGACCCTAATTTTACCACAAAGCTTTCAAACGTTAACAGCATCATAGTTCAGTCTGTATATTCCTGATTACTCACGAACCAAAGAGTTTGATGGAACTTGGAGTTGCTCATGAACTCACTGACTGAAGTGTGTGCATATGTGATACCAGACAAATAAATATTATTTGGGCCATCATTCTCAATATTGACATATCCTCCAAGACTTGCACCCCTGAGCTTCTTCTTCTCTCTTGCCGTCCTTATTTCCTGCCTGGTAATAAGCACCTGAATACATAAAAGATGTTGCTCAAGTCCTTCCTGTTTATATTAATGTTTTATGTAGTGTTTTGTATTATCATAATCAAAGTTCCAATAAAAATAACAAAGAAGAATAAAATATACATATCAAGTGACAGCCTAGTTCCGTAACCTGTACTGCGCGGAATCTTGATGTTATGTTAACAAACAAATTAGCATTTAAATGAGTCCTGCATTTTATCCTTCAAGGTTATGTTGTTATGGATATTAAATTAGTGTGTGTGGATTTGCTTGTGTGTGCACTTGTGTTTGTGTGAGTCAAGAAGAGTGTGTGCATATGCCTGTGTGGTCCATAAGCTGCCAACCGACAAGTCCCCCAGAGAGGTGTTAGAGCAGGTTTGTTTAGGATTGGTTCGGGAGCGTGTGCGTGTGCGTGTGTGTGTGTGTGTGTGTGAGGGGGGGGGGGGGGGGGGGGGGGGGGAGTGGAGTGTGTGTTTAGTTGTGGGTCTGCTGAAGTTGACTTGAGGTAGTTCAGGCTCTTTCCAACAACATTAAATATCACTTCATCTTAATGGACTAAACAAGTATAGTTGTATAGTTTTCACGACTACAGTAAGTTTTGTTGTCTTTTCACAGGAAGACATCTGCAGTAAACACACAGCTACACAGTTTGTCCATGAGCTCCCCCGCTTGACTGTTATTAATTGGCCAGGCACCAATGAGAGTGTGTGTTCTCAACTCTTCACATTACCTCATAAATGGGTTGCTTGCTCAATAGTTGCTAGTATAAATTATTGCCCATGGAAAAAAAAAAAAAAAAGGTGGACTCGGACCTCCTGGTGATCCACAATGTTTCTGCAGTGTGAGCTCATCAGTACTGTATGTTCATAGTATAGCCGTCTTGAAATGAATGAAATGACAAGAGATGGTAACAATCACATAGACTTCTGTTGTTCCGCTGCAAGTTTACCCTTCTTTTCTACCCCTCTCTTAGCTGTGGTTCACCAGCATGATGGCTTCTGCTCAAGCTCAGCAAACATCATCAGCATATGGAAGTCGTCTCCTTCCACAAAACTTAATGTCTCCAGTCAGCATTTTCCTTATTTGGTTATAAGGTAATCTAGATATAAAGATAGACTGCCTGTTGTCTGTGTCCACTGGCTTCTCCTTTAAGCACATGTGGTTAAACATTGAAATAGTATTTCTAGGATATTTAAGTTAAGCACCACAAATTTCAGACTGCACGAGAATGCTGTCTTTTATTTTGCTGTTGCAGTGTTCGCGTCTTTTGGGGTAATTTGTCCCAAGAGAATTACTGTAGCTACCATAAAGCAGTTGTTGCTGCTGAAATCCTTCAAACTTTGTGTACAGTATGTTGAATAAAGTTGAAGCAGTGTTTGGGGATGTAATGCCTTCGTATACTGTTTATAATTATCTTCCAAAGTCTATCCAGTTCAGCAAAGGCAGAAAGCCAAGTCGCACATGTAACACTAAGTTGAAGTACTGTAGCCTATCACTGTGCGAGTACTGAATCCTTACTCCAATAATAATGCTACTCGTACCCATCCCTACCACAGACATGTTTTTACTTGCAGGAAGAGAGTAGGTGTTTGAGGAAGTAGAAACATTAGCTTGAACTAACCCTAGACACTTTTAAAATGTGCAGATGATATTGTGGCGAGTCCACACGTAATCTCTAAGCCAAACTAATCTCCCCTTTAATATGGTTGATTCACCAACCTGCTCAAAAACATGTTTTTAATCTACCCCTCGCCGGCTCAGCAGCTATAATAAAATGTGGATTAACTTGTAAGCTAGGCGATGTGTGGAGTTTTTTCTTTTTTCTCACTGATTCTTATGGCATAGCATCTCATTCAGTCTGCAACAGTAAATATGTATGCTAATACAGCAGCTCATAAAGTCCTTAAAAACACCTCTCTGTGATATTATTATAGGCAGGGAAGCTCACAACACATCCATACACACTCTCCACATGCTCATTCATACACATACAGACACTGATGACTTTGCCGGAGGCCCTTTAGATTTACACTCAAATATATTTAGTTGTGCAGTTTTTGCATTACCGGCTTTAATACGTCATTTCTTTTATCGACGATCCAGTTTGGATGGAATTCAAAAGTTTTAAAGAAATGGATGTTCGTCCATTGCAAGGTTTACTTTCAGTTTTTAGATCTGCCCTTCTACACAATTAGATTGTTTTTAACCTTCCAAGTCAAATTTTGATTTTGTTTGGAACAAGATTTTTTGTTTTCAAACATTGACATAAGATGGATAACAACAGTGTGTGTGTGTGTGTGTGTGGGGGGGGGGGGGTTGTTTCTTTTATTAACATAAGACATTTTATCTAGCCGTTAAGACTACACAATTTTAAATAGGGGGCCAAGTTAAATAAATTACGCAAAGTAGATGATGTGACTCATACAATTTCAAAAAGTCATTTGTGATAATACAGGCAACCAATAGCTAGTCTGTAGTTTATCCAGCCCCTTTAATTCATGGTTTGGCTCCAGTGACTTGATATAGCATGCACTAATTATTAGAGCCATATGGGCATGGTTACAGATGTGCACTTTATTATTTTCCTGTCTGTAACTGGAGCCACACTTCAAATCACTAGTTGGACATTCTGAGACACTCTGATCCATCACAGGGAATGTCAACCTGGAAGCACTCAGACCCCCAAGCAAACTATTTCCTGAAGCCCTCCCTCCAGCAATTGCCCACGCCAGACATTTATTTATTCAGCACCGATATCCAGTGCAGTTTAGACCGTTGCAAAAACTAATTTGGGGAATTTGTGGAGCCTGGTTTCAAACACAGCGTCCACAGTGGAGTGTGTGATATGTTCTTGTGGGTTTGTGACAGGAAATAAAGATTTAAAAACACGATGGAATTCCCTTGAACACATGCCAGTGATAGGTGGGGTAGTGTTATTCTAAAGTCAGAAAATTCCACCTCCGCCCCAAAAATACATATCCTCTAAATCCATGTACACAACACATAACAATATGGAGACTCTTCCTCAAAGGGATTATATGAAACTGTGTTTGAAATGTTTTTAAGAATGACAAAAACACTTAAAAAACAAATAAAAGGAAAAAAGAAAGAGCAAACATCTGTGTCTTCCAAGTTCGAAAAATTATGGAAAATAACCCCAGATAACTACTGGAGGACTAACTCTTAAAATATGAATCTGTACAAAAGTACAGTCAATTAACCAGGGTCAATGTGATATTAAAAAAACAAAACTTGATAACAAGTCCACGCTATGATATTTGTTGTGATATTTAAAAGAAGAAAAGAAAAGGCAAAACAAACATACTCACATTAAAACTATCTTTTTTGTCCTCTCTTTGCTACTACCTGCGTAGGTTAGGGCCATACTTGTTTGGCAGGTTGGACTTCTTTTCTTGCATCTTTGCTTCTCATTTAACTCGTATGTGGAGGTCTGACAGTGTCTGCATATTGTGTTTTGGTGGTGTCCACTTCTTTCTCATTTCTTGACAAAGTGAATCCAAAACTCTTTCACAAGTCAAATTTTTCAACCCACTGGAGCATCCACAAATTCTAAAATCTTCTCTGAATCTCTGAGGCAGTGAGCGGAGGCTTATGGGACGATGGTCTCTGTAGTTCCCACTTACCTCTGCAGCTAAAACAAAACTACAGTTTTAACACAAAAGACTGATCATTCCAAATTGTCATGACAGTAGCTATCAAGATTATGTGATGTCATGAAAATAACTATATTGTTACATCCCTACAATAAACTTTAGAAAGAATCAGTGGAGAAAAAGCTAAAGAGGTTGTAAACAACAAAAGGTTGGAGGCTACAACAGAAACAGAAAAAAAACAAAGGCGAAGAAGAAACATGACGTTAACATACGGGACTCATGAAGTCTGTTAATCCTTCCTCTCAGCTTCAATAGAGAGGACCCCTGACTCACTCACACTAAGGGGGTCCTACAATACAACAGTTCACTGTATTCAGGACTTTTGTCTTCGTCATCACTCCTGTTCATCATGCAGGTAGCAGCTGCTGATTACAGGCGACATCAAAAATGCATTGTCAGTAATGTAGCAGCCAGCTGTCGTCTGTAACTGAAAACAATGTGGATTTATTTTGTGTAAATACATGTATTAACTGTGTAGTAAGTTGGGGGGTTTTTCCCCGGGCCATTTCCAGTCAACAAGCCAGCGACCTCAACTGTTAAATTGCCTGCAGGAAACTTGCTCTGTTAGCAAGGAGGCTCATCCTTTGTCATTCTTTAGTGCATGATGTGTGATTTGGGGAAAATAACTTCTAAAAACCGATGGCGACAATCATAAAGGGCAGAGCAGATCAGAGGATGAATCACCACTTTGCACTTCAGAAAGCTGTGGTTTAACGGCTGGTCAGCAGCTGCTCAGACCTTCCTTTCATTACTGACATGCATGGAACCTTCGTCGATGCTCTGGAAGCTGAGGGAAAAGGCAAACTAAAGAAGCTTTAGCTCTTTCCCCGTCCCCGTTTTATGTCTCACATCCTCCTCCTTTTCCCCCCCCTCCCTTTCTCCTTCCCTCTCTCTATAAACTTGAAAGACCTGTTTCAGGTGTTTGAACTCATCATTACCAACTCAAGCCTGGGGATCTGCTCAACCTGACAGCCTTGTTGATAGATTGTAATTGTATGCTCCCGATTGATTGACTGAGCCACACTCAATGTAATATGCATTTGTTGGAGGTTACAGGTAAAGGGGAAAGGCAATAATGACTTCCCTCCTTGTCCTTTGGCAAATGACCCCGCGCAAACTCTGATGGACACTTTACCACATCGAAGGGGGAGAGGAGACTTTCTGCATTTCTCTGTGGATATTCTGCTTACCAGGCAAAAGAAGCTTCTTTCCCTTTTAATCAAATTTCAAATATTCCAATGGAGGAGAGGAAACGTGTACGTTTTGCAGTGGTCTCTGTGTTTTTTTTTTAAAACCTGTATTTTCCTCCAGCAGCTCCAGGTAATTAATCATCCATACACATTTTAAAACATCAGCGACTCTCAGCGCACCGCTCTCTTAGTCAGTACTTTGCCTCTGTTGTCCCCATGTGTGTGTGACTGCCACCAAACCAAATACATTACATATTCCTAATTGTGGAAAATACACATATGGTCTTTGAAACTGATTTTTATTTGAAGCAGAAAAGAAAAAAAGTGGCTTAATGGAGTGTGACTTCCAATGTACAGGTGCAGCTAACAACGTTGCAGAAAAGGAAATGTACAGTAGCAGGTCAACCGTTTCACTCTTTCAATCAGCCAAAAGTGAAAGAGAAAGACTGTCTTTTCCATGCGCTCTGAATAAGCCACCAAACTGCTTGCTGGGAAATACACTGGCTGCATTCCACCATGTTCTTTTTCATGCTTCTTTGTAGTATTTCTTGGTGGTGGTTTTATTCATTCTTACTGATTTCACAACAAATCTCAAAGTCATTATTCTGAACAGGAGCCACACTTTCTAAGGTCTCTTCACCCTCACTTGTCCATGCACTTCTCTGGACGAGGGCACAAGATTTGTATGTTTTTTGGACTATATTCGGATTGACAATTCATCCCTCTGTACAGCCGTATAAAGTGCAATGTACCCTATAACTAAGAAACATCAAACAGAGTAACCGTAGATAACGGAGGGGATGATGGTATTCTGCTGTATCCAAACTCTCCCCTTCACATCTGCTTCTTGTCCTCACTACTTTAATTTCAATGCTGCCATGGAGGATAGGGTGTATTCTTTCTTCTAAACAAGGGGGTCGTTACCTTACCTGCAATTTCCAAATTAACTGTGTCTGCTGTGTTCGCTCAGTGTCATGGTTTTGCTCCGTCCAATAGCCCGCGTCCTGCCCCACTGGTTCAGTTTCTGGAGCCAAAAGAGAAAACACATCCGTGAGCAGCTGTTCACAATGGGTTCACAAAAGGAACTACAAGATCAGGTGGGAGTAAAGAGAAGAACGCACAGAGAGCATGTGGCTTTGTCTTTTCTGGGCTGATTTTCTGTTCATTCAGTGCCTGTTTTGTTGATAATTGACCGGACGCAGTCCTCGTCTGACTTCCTGTCCGGGTCAATTTATTCTGTCCAGCTTAAAGGCGTGCTTGCAGCCGGCTCCGTTTGAAACAGACTTGGTGTATTTTTGGAACGGAGCAGATCCGGAGACAGACTGAGGCGCATGCCTTCGAAACAGGAGCATTGACTTGAGAGACAGAGAACAGCACCTTACTGCGCAGAGCTGATTGATCACAGCGCTCACCAGAGCAGGGCCATTCTTTTATTATTAATTCATTAATTGAGCCACATGTGATGGATGAAAATGTGGAAACATGGTGTCCTTTAATAAACACTAAGGCTAAACTCCTGTGCAGAGTGTCATTGAAAAGAAGGCAATGCTTGAGTGTTACAATGTCGACTTGCTGTACAAAAGGGGAAGACATGACAGTCCTCTGAGTTCTGTTTTAATTCTGGCTGACTTTCAGAGTAACACAAACGTTCTCTCTGCACCCTGCAGGTAAGAGTTACCACAGGGCTTGGAGCTTCATGTCCGTAAAGTGTGTGTACACACACACACACACACACACACACACACACACAAAATCAGTAGTGATGTGATGTAAAGGAGAAAGGGGATGTGATGTGATGCATTGCTTTTAATGAACATTTCTTCTCAAAGCACTTTTACACCTCATGTCACAGCTACACATTCAAACCCATTCACACACTGTACATTGACCATCAGTGAAATTGCAGCTAAACCTTCAAACAGCCTTTGAGATGAAGACTCAAAAACTATCAGCAAATTTCCAGAATGCTTTACAAATTGAGGCACCACATCCTGGAATTTTTCTACTAAAAAAAAGTCCATATTTATGCTAATATTTGTTTATGTTTTAAAAACATTCGGAATATCTACATTTTGGGGGGGGGGAAAAAAAGATGACAAAAGGAATGTCAAATTTTCCAGCAGAAACGTTTATGACTGTGATGACTCTCCTCGTGTAAGCTCACATGTAAAACATTTATCTTCCTTCTAAAGGAGCAGACACACACACACACACGCTGTATACTGACGTGCGTGTGTATTGTATGAAGGTGGTCACACAGGTCAGTAAAAGTCATGGCATGAGAGGCTACATTAGAGCTCACCAAACCTACGCTCCTTGAAAAGGAAAAAAAAAAAAACAAGGTTCAACAACAGATTGTATGACACACACACACACACACACACACACACACACCTCCCTCTCAGTGACACTCACAGACTTTGCACACAACTTCCTGTTTCTAACAATAAAGCCACGAGTCTTCTGTTTCATTGAGCAAGGTTGTGAAGTAGAGTGGATCTAAATCAAGCTGCTAAAAGCTGGATATGAGTCTGCGATGTTTCCTGGGTTATCTGACAAAGACAGAGGACATAATGAGAGACAGATCAATTTCACTTCCATCTATTTCTCCCCTTCCTCCCCATCTCCGTGCTCTCCCATTCGGAGATACGGAACATATATCGAGGCCTATCTTAGAGCACGAGCGGATCATAGCAGGTCAGTGTTTCTTTGAGGAGTGCTGTTAGAAGACTCCGGTTTGCTGACGTCACCTTAAAGAGAGCAGAGACACAAGGGAGTAGATTACAGGTCTCTAAAAATACAACTGAAATATGGCTTCTGATCTGCAACCTCCTTTATTCTCGGTCGCTTTGTTTTGTGTGTTGAGCACGCTGTCTCTATTGATATACAGTAAACACATTGTCAGGTGCGTTGACCTAATAATAAACTCTGAAAGTGTTGGCCATGATCCATGTTTAATAATATATTTGCAGACACAATTTATTTAGGTGTGGCCTGTTTGCACATTATTGTTTTAAGCCTCGGCCTCTTGCTCAGTTTTACTGGTCCCAGAGGACGGCGGGCATTGAGTGCTAATTGGTTCCAGAGCGAACCATAACACAGACTCCAGCACCGAGTGTCCGCCTTCATCACCACAGGAGCGTAACGAGTGTTTTGCAAACAACACGGAGGGGCTGATGAGAGGCCAGGTGGGTAATTGATGTGGTTACTAAGTGGCTAATTTGCATTCTTTACGCATATCAAACTAAGCGGAGGAAGAGATAGGGGCAAATTGGACAGGGTTGGGGGGTATTAGGGTCATAAATGACTACATGAACTCAAAATTCAGTCTTCAGTGCTCAGAAATCTGGGAAACTACATAAAGTGATAAGGCACCGACAGAGTTGAGTTGAGACCTAGTATTTAGTCACTGTCACAAAATAATATAATTCAAGCTACTTTCTGTGAATGTTTCCATGACTGATCATTTCTCAGCGTTGTGCAGTTTGTTGTGAGAAGTTGCTCAGTGTTTGTAACTGGTGTTGGATGAGGTCAGATTTGTGTTTTGTAGCCACACCCTTCAGTGTACTACTTTAACACACACTAAAGTGCACATTTATCACCGCTGCTGTGAAACTGTTTCAAATTGGAGTTAAGTAGAAAAGATCGTTCCAGGAGATGTTTAGTTAATTCCAGTGGAGTACAAGGTGTATGTTGTCAAAAAAAAATTGTTTGAGCCTCTTCGGGACGGAAATGTCCCACATAGAGTACCAAGAATGACACTTCTCTATTCAGTCTGTATTGTGGCTCATGTTTGAAGATCGTCGTTTGTATTATGTAGCTCTTCAGCTATCGACACTTTGCAATTCCACATTTTGTCATTGTGAGAAAGAAATTAAATTATGGAAAAATACAAGATGTTTCCTTGTACCTCATCGTATTTTTTGCTAATTGGCAAAAAATATATATAAAGTATTAGGTGCATTGTGAGTATCCTACAAACATAATTTATCATAACCTGAAGTCTTGTTCCTGGCAGACAAAATGAGACCAAATGAATGGATTAAAAACACTGTAGTGATTCAACAGGCATTTATAAAAAAAATGATAGAATGATCCCAAATACAGCTCATCACTGGGTGCATGTCCAGCTCAGTGGGTTGTAGAGCTGACGTGTCATTTACAGAGACTATAGTTGTCATTGCACAGGTAGCAGGTTCGACTCACACTGCCAGCGCCTCCTGTCAGCCTCCGCCCTTTTTTAAACTAAGGATTTATGATGTGCTTTCAATGTTGTCTTTACATGAGCAGTATTCCTGTGTGTCTGTCTGTGCCGCCACCATCAAGACATGCTGAACTGCTGACAAAGATGTCTTCGCTCTCTCTCACGCACATTTCTTGTCTCTCTCTATTATCATGTCAAGGAAAGGAGGGTTGGATATGTGACGTTTGGCATAATGAACTGTGATAACACTATAATATCCAAACCAGGAACAAGAAAAAAGAGGAGCCCTCACACTTGATAAGATCCAACACAAAGTTTCCTAAACATGACCATGTTGATGTACTTTTTGTGGCACTGATTGTTTGTGCAGGCTTTTCCTCCTCTTGTTGCTGTTTTATGATTGCCCTGCCCACGTCATGATTTCATGAACCCTCCTTCAAATTTGAAAATCCTCCCATCTGCGTTCTCCTGAGCCTGGTCCTTGTCATGGCACTGAGTGGACTTACTCTCCCTCCCTGGGATCACATCTGCTTCTTGAGTGAATCACCAGGGTTTATGGAGGTCTCGGCACGGAGCGAGGCCGCACCTGCACACTCACACAAAAGAGAGGCACAACATTTACCGTGTCAAGGCAACTGACGCTGACATCACAGAATGAGGCTGGCAAAGGTCAACCGCATATATGGTGAAGTGGTGCTCAAGGTTAGGAACAGAATGTGATAGAAATGCAAAGCTCAGAAAGAGGTTAAGGAAAGGCGTAAACCGATAGAAGAATGTAGTAGACACTAGACAAGCAGTGTCTTCCTGTCAAGTCCTTGTCATGACAGAGGGATCCCTGAGACCACCTGCTCCAGATGCTGGCTGGGATTATTAGGGCTGTGACTAAAGGAGAGAAAGTAGAGCTGTATATCAAGCCCTCTGGCCAGGGATAAGAATCTCCAGGGGACTCTTAAGCTGAAAAGCAGGGCGTGCTGAGCCCCCGTCTTAAAGAGACGACGCTAAATAAAATAAAACCAAGGCACTCGTCACTCCACACCATTCCTCCTCTCCGTTCAAACTCACTTCCTTCAGCACCACAGAGTAAAAATATTAACAGATGAAGCCTGAGTGACGTCACCTATCTGTTAGAGCAGGGGGCTCCAGAGGTCCGTCGGCAGCAGTCGCCATGTCGGAGATCCTGTCCTAACCTGACGACAGGCTAAGAGCTGGTGCTTAGAAAGGCGGGTTTTAAACCTCTTGACCAACTGTTACACGGTGCCCACCTGTCAATCACAGCAGCTACACACCAAACTATGGATAACGCGTATCGTTTTCAAAATCCAAATGATGCCGTTTCAAAACATTCCCCGCGCTGTACAGTGTGTTCCAGTTATGACCACAGCTAATCAGACCTATTTAGTTTTTTTATGTACCAGGCTTATGAACAGGATGATGTGAGCTGTGAAAGCAGCTTGTTTGCCTGTTGCATGGCGGTGAATCCGGTTTTCCTGGAGCCAGCTTTAAGCGGACACTCAACGACTTGCAGGATTTTGGCTTCATTCCTGAAGCCACATGAGAGGTTACGTTCATCCCACTTTGGATTATGTTGAAACACAAACTTTTAAAGTCTGCGTTACTTTTGGAAGGAGTGTTCCCATTGTGAAAAACGTTTGAGTCATTAATGGACTAACCATCACTTTATTTTGACATGGCAACTAAGGCTGAACGATTTATCATTTTCTGATCGAAATCGCGATTTCAAAAAACGCGATCACGTGATCGCCAAAGCCGCGTTTTTTGGCAGTGCTTCTCCCAACCATAGACTGACCCAGGAGCTGTTGTGTCAATTTACACATACACGAAAGTTTGAAAGTTTTCTTCATGTGATGCAAAAAGCGTCATATTGCATCACATGAAGAAAACTTCCAGGCAAAGAAAAACATATTTTTCTCGTCTCAGGACAAAATGAGGTGATGTTGTTGGATTCATGACCATTCAACACTACTACCATGTTTCTAATGATACACAGCTTCATGTAAATGGGTGAAGTATCCCTTTAGTTTTCATTCTATTAATTTAGAGTTCTGGCAAAGTTTTTACTGGTGTGATGTAATTTCCTGTCATGTTTGGAATTGTTACTGTACATTGAGAACATTGCACAAGCTTGATTTGAAGAAAATCGTGATAAAAATCGAAATCACAATTTCTGCCAGAAAAATCGCAATTCAATCTTTTCCTAAAATCGTTCAGCCTTAATGGCAACCACACCATTGTCCAATCACAAACGCCCTCCCTCACTTGTTTGTTCAAGGATGAATAGACTTCTAAAAAAACAAAAACATTCCCCACAGACGCATACAATAACCACGGGGGGTTCCCCAGCCTCTCCATGACGATGTCCATACCTTGTCCTCTTAGTAATGAGGAGTTTTATAAGCGCCATTCATCATGTGAGAAGCCAACAGCTTAATCCTTGTCACAGCTTAAAGAGTGACTCCTGTTGCTCGTGTGCATCGCCTACGCTGCTCCCCTGTGACAGATTTCCCAACACACACAGGGGCCGCAATCTGTCAGTGTTACAGTGGCCTTAGTCACAGGCTTCACTCAAGTCTACAGGTTTTCTCCCCTTATCCAGAGTGATATTAACGCTAAAGTTATAATGCATATTACGTTTTAAGTAAATGAATGATCCTGCTGAGGAAAGTAAAAGAATCCCTTCATTACCATTACTATTGTAGCATACTGAAAAGAGAACACGGGGAAACGTTAGAAACTAGCAATCTGAAGCTACGAAGGAGTCTCATCATGATGCATCACACAGACTGCTCAGAGCTGCCGCCTCAGACGCCCGGGAAGTTTGGAGCCACATGTGTATTGTTTAATCAGTGCTGGAATCATTACCACTCTTCCTCCTCCACGTTTCTACACTAAAGTGCTGAAGCAGGTGAATAACACTACGGAGCTTCACGATACTCAAGTGCATCGGGCTATTGTAGCCTGAATCCAAACAGCTAAACCCCTCAATAAGCTTTAATGATCAGCTAGTGGCCCTAAAAATAGATTGACCTCGCAATCTCACCTGTACAGGACAGGTTTGTGAGTTGAGGCATGATAGAATGAATTTGCATCCTGGTTACTGATACATCTTATTACTTTTTTTTAAATGATATTAAGTAGCAGCTTTCGTGATAAGTAAACCGTACAGTGCTTGAGCCATGTCTAATTGAGTTACAGTATAATGCAGGGTTGAATGGCTCTATCAGCTGGGAGGACACAGCCCTCTGGTAGCACCTCAGGCTATCGCCTCCGGTCCATTTTGGAGGAAATCCCCCAGTGTTTCATTATTTCCACTCATAAATGGCTAGTTTGGATTACTGGGCTATAGCAGTTGTGTTTTAAGCAGTTATTGAAGATCCTGATCATCAGCTTCTTTCACCTTTAATAATTTCTGGTTATTATTAAAAACAGTCTTAAATACAGTGTTCTTGCTACCATAGTACAAAGAGACAGTTTAGGCAGAACAGATAAAGATAAGAGAGAAGAACTCCCTACTGCAAACCGATGTTGTACCCACAGTGTGCTTCGAGCCCAGTCGAGATAAACATGAGAAATTGCACCTTTATTTCATTTTATTTTATTCCTATATTCCTGCACACTGCTCTCTTAAGAGTCCTGGCATCGATTGCTGATTTAATGAAAAGCTTCCCCCCCATTCCTCACTCCCCCTCCAGGTCACTCTGCTTAAAATGCCTCCGTTAATCAGATTTCTGTTCAAAGCCATAAATAGAATCAGAAGGCTAGTGCCAAGAAACACTCTGCTTTACTCTTGTCTTCACCCTGACTCTTCCTTTACAACCATTTTCACAATTGAATCTGGTGGGATCTCCTAACTTTGGACCGTTCCTCTTCTAAAGCTCCGTATGTTGAGTAGTGCAATCCTTGACATGAGCAGTCTGTGTCTTGTTCTAGACCAAAAGTTAAAGTTCACTTGTTGCATAACATACAGCACGTGTCATCATTTTGCCAATAAGCCAAGAACATAATTGTAATGCATTATTTTACACCAGATAAAAAGTACCCAAATAATAATGTTGTTTTGAAAACCAAGGTAGCATTTGTGCCTACTTGCACGGTATATTTATGGATTATTTTTTAATACTTTCTATTAAACTTTCTACTTCAAAAGTGGGGGAGGTTTCAACTCTTAAGCCCTCTATTGATTTGTTAGCTTTAGCTATGCTAAAGGTTAGCTGGCGCGCCGCGAGTACGACAGAAATGAACAAACTTTTGAAGAGAAAACACGAGGAGCTCTGTGTCAGGATGGCAGTAAAATACCGCAAGTTCTGCACACTTTCCCCCCTTTCCCACCATGGAATATTCCATTATTAAACACTGATACAGAATGTGTTTTAGTCGTAAATGTTACATTAAGTGTGTTGATTTGTTGTCTATAAATGCATCGCTACTAACGTTAAGCATCGTTTAGAGCTGACATGTTTCCAATCCATTTGCTTAGAATGCATGGGTGATTTATACCCCGGTGTCGCTTAATAAAATATGACACAAAAGAGACAACTTTTCTGTCTGCTAGGCACACTGAGCCTCTGAGCAGGCTGCAGTATACTAATGTCAACATGCATGGTGCGGACTGTGAATTATTAGACTGTGTTGGATTTCTGATTTGCGATTGTTAATTTTCATATGCTTTTGTTTTTTGCCTTTAATGGAAAAGACAAAGCAGTGTGGAGGATTTTTTTCCATAAAAAGAAACTGAAACCTTGCACACCATTGGAGGCGAGTGTGTATACGAACAGCATCGTCTCAATGATGGTCAAGGACTTGAGGCCCCTCGCTATTGACATCAGAATGCATTATTTTGCATAATCATTGTTTGGGACAGCTCTAAAGTGACTGAGAGGAGTTACCTGTTCTGGAGGAAGAGGATGAAATATAATGATCTGCAATTCCAGCAGTTGGCAGTATGAGCAAGGAAAGAGAATCAGGCTATTTTAGACGTGCGCCTGGAGCCTGAGCTATGATAGAGAGAAAAGTAATGACTATGCCTCAACATGTGCAATCTCCAAAAAAGGTTTGAGAGTCTGCCGAGGTCTCTGGTGGGACTGCATAGCCAACAGAGCCGATGGAGATGGCAAAACTGCAGATTATAACCAAACCTGTATGACACAGGTGCAACAAATTACAACATGCAACTCAGTGACGAACCCTGAACTCCTCGAGCAGTTTCAGAGCATTTGTTTAGTGTTTACTCAGCCACTCGGAGCGCTCACAGCTTCCAAGGAGCCTGTGCTGTTCAGCTGATGATTATAGAGAAAGTGAATTTGTCGAAACAAACGGATGTTGCAGCGGAGAGTTTGATTGAGTTTGAGAGTTTGGAGAAAAAAATATAAAAATACATTAAAATCAAAGACTGTTTCAAAAGAAAACTAATTGCAATAATTACACAATATTTGTTGTCTTGCACAATAATTGTTGTCTTACAATACTTCAGAAAGCAATTTGAAAAGAAAAAAAAGAAGCTGCCCACCTGTTATAAGATTTGTGTGGCCTTAAACATAATACAATGAAAACACAAGTAATGAAGAATGTATTGGAAGGATTGGAACTGAAAGAAAGTGAATTGTGCATCTCGAGCCTGTGTTTGTGTAAGCACCATATGAAGTATGTGGATTAATTGTGCATGTTTTCATCACTGTTATCTTTTTTCCACTAAACCAATACTATGTGTGAGAACGGTGACACCTGCCCATGGGTGTTTATTTGACTTTTTTATCCTGTTTGGGATTTTTTTAAAACATCTTTGGCTAACAAACGCTTGTTATAGAAATTGTAAAGGATCCTCACTTTTCTTTCAGCAGCACTTACTCTGCCACAAGGGCTAATCATGACATTGTTCCTGATGAATAGGCAGGCAAAATGATTATGCACTCCACAAAAAAATATTCATTAGCAAAATCAAGTTTCTAAATTACATTTGTACACTTCAATGATTACTGACCAAAAGGAGGATTTTTGAGCAGTAAAGAATACACTAGCCCATAAATGGTCCCATTGAATGGGTGACCACTCACCGAATGAATCATATCCCCATAATTAAATTGTATGGCATGGCCAGAGTGTTAACTTTAGTGGATGCACATTGAGCGGTTCTGACTTCTCAATGGGCTTTTAAAGAAATTAAGTGATGGGCTTGGACAATCATTTCTCTTTTCTGGGTCATTGATTGTTCTCTTTTTTGGCTCCTCCAGACCCATTTCACTACTCTACTTTAGATTTGCTTTCAGCGACTTGAGCTTTATCCTCGTAACCCGAGACAAGTGAAGGAAGTAAAACGAGATATACGACACTGAGCTGTCACAGTTTTGACTTTTGAAATGAGGCAGTACAAACATTTTTATTTATGTGAAGTAATTCAGTTAAACCGTTGTGTTTGTTTAAGAAAAGGTTACCGATAACGTCAATCAACGAGAGAACACTTGTTCGACGAATCACACATTCTCACGGATCAGATCATTTTTTCAGATCCCAAAGAAAAAATATATATTATGCCTTATCTTTTCTAATTGTCAGCGAGCCATGACTCAAACCGTGCAACGTATCATCCATACAAATCCATGCATTTACATTAATTTGAATGATGTATCACATCCTGTCTTCACCTTACACTCGGGGTGTGTGGTCAGTATTGTCGCCGGTATTAAAGGGTCAATATGTAACTCTCAATAATAGTAAAGTAGTTATACCGCATGGCCGTCAGGCCAACTGCCTAACAGCCTAATGATTCATATAAAGCTAGAATTACACACACACACATATAAACATATACATGTAGCATAAGGGGGGAGCCGCTGGTAGTTCATCACCAGGGAGAGAGGCATCGAACTCATCAATCTCTTCCACTCAAGACGTCAGTCATGTTTGAACTGATTGGCGCGCTATTGAAGCCTCAGGTAGGGCAAACGCTGATTTAGCAGTTGGTGGACGAAGAGTTTACTTCATTCAAGGCAGGAGACTGTATCTCGCTGGATTCCAAACCCCACTTGTCTGGTGGAGGACCGATAAGTCTACATATCCTCGCATTGCCAAGTCAGCAAGGCACGACCTTGCTCTACCTGCAATCTCTGTCACTGGCGAGACAGTATTGTCCACGGTTACATTGTGACATTGTAACTGCCAATATGACGGTCCTTTCTCCGGGCAATGTGGACGATTTTATTTTTCTGGCAAAAACCATGAAAGTTGAATGAAGCGAAATAGGAACTTTAAGCAGGAACAGAACCGTTGACGCTGCCACTTGACCTTTGGCTGTAAAAAAAAAGACGATATCTTAAGCTTCAACTATTAAGTCATCACTTTAGGCTTTGCATGTGGATTTTGTTTACAACAACAGACTGTCAATTATTTCACTTTTTTTCTTCAAAAAAAGGGGGGGGTGTATTTGTTTTTTTGTTTGTGGGGGTGGAGCTACTGCAACAACCAAATTCAATAAAGCTTATCCTTGTTTATTTATTGATTTATTTATAATATCCCAGGAGGTTCTTGTCTGATGCAGACCGGAATTGTAGACTTTTTGCAGGTGAAATGATATATGACATAAACATCCACTATTTAAAGATATATATATAAATAAATAGTCAACAACAGAAAGTGTTTGTCATGTCACGGCAGCACTACATGGACGTCGTACTGTGTTGCTTAACACTCAAATAACAACATATATCCAGTTACCGTTTTGGTTATTTGCAGGCTAACGTGGGCTAACAAGGCTAGCAAATAGCATGATGTGAGACTGCCTTTTTCCTCCCTCTGCTGTTTTCTATTTGTGTTTTAAGCGTATGTGATTAAGTATCAAACTAGTATTTCTATGGTATGCCATTTTAACTCCACAAATCTTGCATTGAACATTCACTTCATCGCTTTTGTCATCACTTTTCTTGACTGACTTTTTGCAGGTGTAGCAGACACTGTATTTATTTATTATTATTTCCCTTGCTAGTACAGTGAGGCGAAAATAAAAAGCTGGGTCACATGAGTAACGCTGTATGAGCCAAAAGCAGCGCTTGTGCAGGAGTGTGAGTAACAAAATGTTACTTAACCAATATGGTGAGCGGCGAGTACTCGAGTATTTGTCACATCCCATATTTGCAACAGAGCTTTTTTTCTACAGTCAACAGTCCAATGCAAAACTCCCACATGCGAATTCTCATTCAGACCAATGGAGAAGCTACTTTACCTGAGCAGGTGTAGTCTGAACTGTCAATGCTGCACTTAAGACAGAGTAAAAGAGAAGTTCTGATTCTGTTCTTAATACAGAAAAAAAAAAAAAATTAAATCATTTGTATTCTTCACTGCACTGAAAATGTACCAAGCCGAATATTCAAAACTAAAAACCATACCTAACCAAAATCTGTGAACAGTTAAACCTCCAATACAAACCAAATATGAAAATGTACCCCAAGTAAGAAAAAAGAAAAAGCATGTCATCCCCTTCTTTACTGCTGTCAAGCTTCTTCCAGATCAATACGTAGAACTGTAGGCTAGTGCCATTTATCACCTCCAAATCAGCCTACATGCCCCGACTGATGATAGATTTCACATGCAGTGTGTGGTCTAAAATCACTCATAAAGACTGATTATGGTCATATCAGAACCCTCCTCCTTTGAATCCTGTACATATCATCAAAAAAAGCCTTTCTGAAGTCAAGCAGCCATATGATAGACGAGCGTTTCAAAGCACGAGGCCGGGGTATTGTGCACGCCACGAAGCTTATTTTATAGGGTCCATGATAGATGTTGTTTAGAGCGATTTAAGCGGCCCTTATGCTGGTGTCAGCATCTGACCCCTCCGCAGTGATAAAGCTATCAGAAAGAGAGGGTAGAACCAGAGGTGAAATATGGAGGGAGGGACACGAGTGCCAGATAAACTTCTGCATACTGGGCACCCGTCCAGCTCTGGGAGGGGAAAGCCTTCAGTCTTATCTGCATAAAACTTGAGTGGGTGGGCACACAGAGGGGCTTCACTGTGAAGTCCAGCAACTTCCAGTCCACTTCCAATGCTTTACATTAAATGCATTTCCACTGAAAAACAAGGAGCAGTTTGCAAGCGGTTGTATCAATCAGACAAGTTTAAAGCATAAATGAAATAAATAAGACCACGGATTAGAGCAAACCAATGGCAGCAGCTCAATTCAAAATGCAATGGTAGTTAAAATGCAGCAGCAACAATCACTTTACTTGCAGATGCTAGATTGAAACCTAATTCATCTAAAACTTAAGGGAATAGCTGTTTCATTAAAAGTAATTCTAAAACAGAGTGCATCATATAAAGTGATAAATAACTTAAAACAGGTACGAGGCTGAAAACAACTCTTGAGAAGTGAGTTGAAAGGTGAGACTTTTTGCCAACCTGATATGTAAAGATGAGAGGGAATAACTAAAGGGCCTTTTCCAGAGGGTGGAGTTGAGGCTGGTGTCAAAGGAGCGTATCCTAGGGTAGTTAGGAAATGTCTTAACTTATAGGACACGTCTTCTTTCTAAGATTTTTCATCTGATTTATGGATGATATTTTTTGTCCTGCTGACAGTGTCACAAAATAAAACTCACTCTCCAGCAGAGTCCTATATGATTGTTATGACTCTGCTCACATAATTCAAAAAACAATTCTTTCCTCTCAGTTTAGCTAAATTAGCCTTGGAGGACATGTCTGCAGTGGAGGCACCAGCCAGCCTCAAAGTAATCACCCCAATTAACAAAATCGTTCAGGTTATAGTGTGTTCTAGAGATCACATGATTATTATTATTATTATTATTATTAAAGTTAGCTGTGAAATCAATAGCTTGAGGTCTTAAGACTGTGATTTAGGCAGAAATGGGAAAACAGGGGGTGCAATTTTGTTCGGTGGCGCAGAGGTTGTGTGCTCCCTAACACACTGGTTTTGAAGAAAACTGAATAAGTCTCTAAATGGTGCATTCTGTTCAATAAGATGCATTGTTGCACATTTTAGTTTTCACATTTCAGTTTTCACATTTTAGTTTTCCCAAGCTTGATAATGTTGATTTACTGCACAGCCCCTGCCCTGACACACCCCTTCGCCATTTGACTGCAACTCACTTGGTTCATGTTGTCTAACCCCTTTGTAGTTGGCCCACTGCTTCTATCTGCACTTTCTTTAAAAAAATAAAAAAATAAATAAACTTATAATATTACATGTGTCATCGAGTAATAATAGATCCCTAGACCTTGATAAGTCAATCATCTGTCAGCATATTTGAATGTGGAGCCAACCCAAAAAGGTGGAGCTAAACACTGCAGTCCGTTGGTTGGTTGAAAGAATCGTCACTTCTCGCGTGACGTCGGTAAACAAAACTCCGCCGTGTTTAAACCATTGACTGTAATACACAGCTGATTGTTTACATCTGTATTTCTCCTCGCCGCTCGCAGCCTTCTCTGAAACAGAGCTGGATTGAGTTTTGTAATAAAGAGTCACATGCCAATGACAAAGTGGATGATCTGCTGGATGTCTTCCAGCATTGGTTGTGTTTGTGTAGCGTTTTTCTCCTTTGTTGAATTTATTAGTTAGCTGTTAGCGGTTAGCTGCTATCATATGACACTATTTACATAGCTGCTATCGTCATCCGGCTTACACGCCGCCTACCAAGGGCACGGGTGGCTGTGGAAACGCAAACGGGATCGGGCTTAAGCTTGTCGGTACCGGTATTCGGCAAACATTCTTTGCCAGAATTAGAATGTAGCCTAATCAGATATTTAGCACACCGTATAGAAACCCGTGCACATAGTAAGCACGTCTATTAAATGTAAATATTTGCACGGCCTAGGTCTAGCCGTGCAAACATTTCAAGGCCGTGTTTTTTTTTAAATAGGCCGTGCAAAAAGCGGTTTCACGGCAGGCTACCTAAATCTATGTCTTAAGATGACATGCAAAACGAGGCCTGGGATTCTTGGGGTCACGATTCGATTCAGAATCGTGACCCCCAATCGGAAGCAACACTGATTGACAATCAATTTCACATGCTGTTGTGCAAATGGAATAGACAACAGGTGGAAAAAATGTGTCTGAGGTTTGTAGTAATTCTGTAGAGTTAACATACCTTACTAACATCTAACTCTGGCTGATGATTAACTTGTTAAAACTTTTCAAAAACGTGAATAAAAACTTACATTAGGTGACTCAAAGTCTGTTGTTCTATTGACGATTCCCTCAGTGGGACCCATTCCCCATAGGGTGGGCCTGACGTTATGACAGGAGGGTGGCACAGCAAAGAGCAACAAAAGCAATGTAAAGCATAACAAGGATGACAGTGATGTGGCAACAATTAAAAGAAAGACAAGAAAAGTTTGGGAACCATGGTCGGATATTCTTGTTTTCTATTTCAGAAAATTGGAACAAAAAAAAAAATATTCAAAAATATATAACAATTTAAAGGCACAGTATATTCTGCCTGCAGGGGTCTCTCAATCAATATGATAAAGTGCGTTGACCGTAGTAAAGACAATAAGTTTACTGGCCATGTATCCAAGTCTAATTTACATGACGAAACTTCAGGTGTTTCCGCGGAAACGATGGACATGTCTGTTAATGCTGCTCTGTCATGTTAAAATGTTAACCCAGTATCTTGATACATAAAGGAGGAGTTCAGTGTATTTTAACTTCTCTTTGTCTGAATCAAGGCTGAATTTAAAAGGTGAGAAACAGAGAACAAGGAACTGATTCAGAGTTGCGAGGAAAAGTGCTGGCACAAAACTATTCCTCGCCTTATAGAGGTTACTCTTGAGGTATTATAAACCCAATGGGACATTAACCCCACCTCCCCTTTCTCCACCAAGCTCTATAATACACACACTGCCCCAGATGAGTAGTTGGTGTTGTCATGTGAAATTGAGACCTATTGGTTGTAATCAGGAAGTGCGACAGGCCTGTCCCCTCTCAGAGCAGGTCACCTCTACTCCCCCACCCTCCTCTAACTCTTCTGCTCTGCTCAGCCTTCATAAGCCCCATGTTTTATTCCCTATTTCTGTCCACACACATTGGCCCTGTCATTTTTCAGCTCGCTGACTGATTACTGGTTACACTGTTCAGCCAATCTCCACTTACAGCTCCTTGTCTTCCCCGTCTTTATGACATTATTACATGTCTTTATCACCGCCATCAATACTCCGGGCCCCATAGTGAGAGGTTTCAACAGCCTGTCCAGACCTGGCACAAACACTGACAGCATAGCACACAAATCTTCTGCACGCACGCTACACCACAACAGAGAGCTAAAGCAGTGGAAATTTAACTGAGATAATGTATTATCTATCCAACATGATCACCTTACTGTACTTTATTTTCTTCATTCAAGGAGTTCCTTCCTCCTCGAACCTCTCTGCTCAGCCCCCATGATCATTTTTCTGTCTGGCTGCACAGACTTGACTGTGATAGCAGAAGTTCAATAGTTTGACTAACCAAGCATGTGTGGAAATAATAATGAGATTCATAAACCTCTAACTCAAAATGAATTTCAGTTCAAAAATCAATGGAAACATAAAGTGGTTCCTTTATCGCCAAGTCTTAAAGGTAACGAGTAGAAATTAAATCATATCGAGGGACAACTGAAAAAAGAGGAAGATAAAATAAAGGGGGGAAAAAAGATCTTTCAACATACTATACCAGGTTCTACAGAACTGCACTGTGTGGGGCATTTACAGTATAATACAATACTCAAGACATGCCTTACATTACTAAAAAAAATAAATAAAAGAGGGTCCACTCAGTCCTTCAGTTCATACCTGTGTTCTGCTTCTCACATTTCTTACAATAGATGAGTAAAATAAGGACAGTGGGGTTCCCCAGTCTCTAGCACAGTTACTTTGGGGGTCCCAGGCTGAAGTGTGTGAGACCCTCTGCTCTGCATCATCAGTGAGACAGTTCTGGTGGGTGGGAGGAGTTAATGGTTCTAAGCTGCTTCCAACACTCTGATTAACAAACTGTCCTTTTAATGAAGATTGCAGCGATTAGCAGAGGAGCTACAAGAAAGAATGCTGTTGAATTCATCTCAGCGTGCAGAAAATGTAAAAGGCACAACAAACAATAACTATCAATGAGGATGTAGAGCAGGGGTCCCAAACATTTCAGCTCGGGACCCCCACACATTTTTGGGGGTGCTGGTTTTACACCAAGGAGTGGAACTTTTAACAAAACAAATATTTGCAAAGGCTTCAGACGACTGAAGAAGTCAGAGTTTGACCCCTCAGAAGGCTTCCAAGGCAGAGGTTGACGTTTGACATTTTTCACCAATAAGGTTCCAGGTACTCCGACTTTGAGCTAAGATTTTCCGACAGGAGTTGGATTTAAATCATTTTATACAGTTTGTGTTAGACGGAACATTTATGAACAGACAAACAGATGGACAGCACACAACGCTATCCTTACATGACTTCAGTTGTGTTTAACTTCACCTTGCAGGGGGGGGGGGCACACCTGGGTGGGCCCTGCCCTGAAGTTTATTTCTGGCCGCCCAAGTAATATTTCCGAGTGGGGGGGGGGAGAGAGAGAGAGAGAGGTCCAGAGTGCAGCCCGCCTCCACTCTACAGTGATCCACTTGTGGAAAAGCCTCGTTAATGATGTGTAGTGCATCGACGATACAGAGCATGCCTGAGACACTCGAGCAACGTGTACTCAAACAGTACAGAGAAGGACGACTGCCCACTACGGTTTGTCTTTGGTGGATGGCAATCTCATGGTGATGAATGACATTAAAAATGCTTAAATTGTCAGCCACCTTGACAGGCGTTCCAGTTATACTGTAGTCTGACGGAAACAGTCAAAGTCACTATTGATTGCACAAAATGCTCAACTGTGTTCGTGTGTTGAGGAGAGAGAGAAACAGTGACTTCGACCAGTCTGTCCTGTACGTAAAGGTGCATGCTGCGTGTCATAAGGGGGAATTGTAAAATGGATTTTTACCGAATTATGAGCCAGCCTCGCATGAATAAAATATTTTGTGAACAGTTCCCACTATCAAGCATCCAGGCCCTTGATCTTAACAAAAATATCTTCTTGGTGAGCGATAGCCACAAGTCTGTAGTCACAGCCAATTTCTTATTCTGCACAATTCTACGCTTTCCTAAAAGTAAGGCCCTTTATAATTTTCTTCAGCACAGTATGCACATGTTACGCTAACTGAGTGAAACTATTTGATCCCCAAAACAACACATATACGAGTGCATGACTAGTGAAATGTTACCCAACATTTGAAATTTCCTTTTTGAATCACTGGCCGAGGTGGCAGGTCGATGAAAAAAATATTTTTTACCGGCTGAAATAAAAAAAAAGTGTTTTTGTGTCACATACACATCTGTTGCTGTACATTTAATTGAGAAAGCATTATATGTTGAATAAATCATAGATTTTATAATTTCATCAAAGTTTAGTCTTTAAGACTAAACTTAATTTTTTTTAAAAGGTAGTTCCCAGAACCTCTTTTCCACTGTTCACATTAAGACCTTAAATGTGTTCAGAACAACCAGGCTGCTGAGAGCGGTCCAGGGTTTTCAAAAGAATCTGGGATAAAGGGAGGAAGACAAGAGTTGAGAGAAAGTGTCGGGGACACTCAAAGAGATTTTACAAGAAATAAGAGAATCACAATGCTTCCCCTCCATAACAAAGTGGACACTTTATTTTCAAGCATTCACCTCTTTCACATAGTAGTGTAGTTGTTTTACCCAATTCAAGAGAAATTTTAACAATGTCAAAAATATATATATTACTGATCCAACTTTTCGGCATAAAGCAATCTGAACATGTAAGAATTGCACAGGGCTATCCAACCTGCGAACCAGCAGAAGGTTATTTAAGGTTAACTATTTAACTGTGTCTTTGGAGTTTTTTGCTGTGTAATTTTAATTATTGTCGATAACAGCAGAAGCAAGTGTTAGTCTGTTTATGAACCTTCAACTCCAGTTTGTGAGGGCCTGAGCAATTACCACACATCAGCACGCAGCGGAGTCAATGTGCGTCTGTTAATAAACATGAAAAATGTTCAAGGAAAAAAAGAGCAACACTTATCTTTATGTTAGACTCACTTCCCTCAAATGTTACTGAAAGTACCAGTGTGTGTTTTCAATGTGTGTCAATTAGTGTCGGTTATTTGAGTGCAGTCACGCATGCCTGCGCCTGGCTGTATGGGGTCGTGTGTGTGTGTGTGTGTGTGTGTGTGTGTGTGTGTGTGTGTGTGTGTGTGTGTGTGTGTGTGTGTGTGTGTGTGTGTGTGTTGAACAACACAGTAAGTTGATTGAAATGGAGAGTTTTCAACGTGAGAGAAGCGTAATCTGCGTCTTCCAACATGCCGCCTGTGTGTCAGAGGAGCACTGCTCTGGTGGCAATTACTATTGACATCACGCTAATTGCAGCTGAATAATTAAATCCTTACTGTTGTGGAGTCGGGGACCTGAAAAGGTGAGGCGGATGCGGTAGGGTTGAACTCTTGCACTGCAGAATGGCGACTAATTGGATTCAGGATCATTGTGTTTGTTGGACGGACACAATGTATTACCAATACCAGTTCAGGTCATGTTTGAGGAAACACAGCAGCCGTAATTAGACTCCCAAGACCACAACATACCAATTAATAACAATTACACTGTGAATTCAAATAGCCACACACAATGTTATTAATGGTATTCACTGTTATTGGATATGCACAGCTGCATTCATCTCACAAAAACAATGTAGTCTGGATGACTGAATGAGCACGGTGAAACTCTCAGTTTATATTTGTAGTACTTCTCTGCCCTCTATTGGACGTTACAGTTGTTTGCGTCTCACTTCCACCAATTATTGCAGTCTACAGGGATTCTTTTAAGGCTATTGCAGGGCTTCAATTTTTCAGGCACCACGCCTTAATTCAGACGTGAGGCATGTGACGCGAAACTACTGAATAATTAACCCAATAAATAGAAAAGAACCCGTTATTTCCATCTCTAAATATTGCCAATGCTGCAGTACTCATTCAAGAAATGAAAGATGTCCTATCCTATGGGCTTGAGTGGCACCAGGTAGTCAGCATTTTAATGGATAACTGTGTTTTGTGTTAAGGGGCAAGAAGACGAGAGACACAAGCAAGGAAAGAGAACCCTCATCTACTCGATATCTCAGGAGACACTGTCCACATGGTGTCAAACTCTGCCAAGGCGCTTTTGCACCCATTTAAGGCGGAAATTGAAGAATTTTACTATGATATGTAGAAATCACCTAAACAGAATTTTCCATAAATTTCAGAGCCGTTTTTGCCAATTGACCTTGAAGCAAAATTTTTCAGGCTCAGGATTTTGTTTTCACTTTAAGCCCTGCTGTTGTATTTAAGTTTGTGATTTTGTAATGTGTGGGGGGAAAAAAACATCAGGAGTTTGGCCAGAAGAAGCTTTATTTGTTTAATGCGTTAAAGAAACGTGTTAGTGACAATGTCCGACACAATCAGGATACTTGGGACGATGTGCCCAGCAAGAAAATGTATTCGTGCATGGTGGTCTGCATAAAAAGGTCATTCGGCAAATAGAACTATTTCCTGTACTCCCCTGTGGAGCTCTCTTGTCCTCTGACCTGTCTGAACACGCTAAACAACAATCCTTCCCAACACCTTCAGAATCGTGCATCCATGTATGGCTCAGGATCATCTAACCTCACCATGAAACAGAAGCAAGCGCAAAACAAAGAAAGCGTTACAGTCATTATTTGCAGCCATGGGGAAAAGATCAGACAAATATCTGAAACGACGCTGAATTGAGGCGCCGTTTCATTCTCATTCTCTCCTTGAGGCCGACACAGGACATGAAAGAAGGTGAAGTGTGACGTGCTTTGAAATGTACTGACACGTCTGATCACTTAGAAAACGTACTGGTGTGGTTTAAAGCACGACAGCGGCGGGAGGTGGTGACTCATCCGGCTTCACAGAGATCTGTTAAAGCTCCGTTTACCTCTCGCCCCTGATTCAGCTAACTGAACTTTCATTAGAGGTGCAAAGTTGATTCATCAGCACATTTTAATGACTCCTCTTTGTGCATTCAAGACTGACTTTTTTTTTAAGGTAAAAGATTCAAATCTGCTTCTTCTTTATACTCTCTGAAAAGTGACCCAACTAGCAGACTTAACTTTTTACTGTTTAGTGAGACAATGTTGCCATCTAGTGAGTAACCGAGCTTAACGTAGCCATTTGTAGGATTTCCCTACAAGTGATTCACCCATATCAGAAATGGACTATTTTTTAAATTATTAATTATATGTTGCTGACTTTTCTTGGAGTGAATTTTGTGCCTAAACTTTAAAGCAATCATAAGAATCAAACTGTAAAAAGAAGCCAAATGGAAAGTTAAGTCTTTCTTGGCTGAGTCATCCAGCAGCTGTCAAAAATCCACAAAAACTAATGAATGAGTTCCAATGATTTCCTCAATACAGAGAACATGGGCCCAATTAGACTTTCTTGACTAATTAATGGAATCAATTTTAAAACACGGAATATCTTAGCGTTTGCAGATACATGGGTGCGATGAATAACATTTCTGTGGGGTTTTTTTTCCACCAATATACAGTACATGTTTTTATAAAAAAATAAAAAAATCTGTTGAGTTCTCAGGACATGTTGCAGCATCTTTCTCCTGCTTCTTAGCTGTCTGCATGTCACAGGATCGCCGGGACACGCGTGTGCGTTTACTTTCAATGCAACACAACACAGGCACAAGTCTGGTCAGGAACACACGATCCCGTGAACAGTTGTTTTCACTCCATTCACTCACAGTGTCAGAATCAATCTACAATTGATAACATAGTAATAGTCATATCGTCCTGCACAGCCGGCTGTCGTCCGTGAACTTTAACAAAAGAAACAAAAAGTCAAACGGATTTCATAAGGCCCCAAGTAATTTTTCACAAAACTCCTGACTGAAATCAAAAACTTCTTTTTTTTGGCGAAAGAAAATCTAGATTTATCATCCCTAAAGTGAACAGTTGCCCTCATGTTTTCTGTTTGTCATGGAGCTCCTTCTTTTAGAAATTAAGACACTTTGACAGAATCTTCTCAGCTGAAGTGAAATGCTGTGCGCGCACAAATTAAATTCCTGTTCTGTATCACTGTAGCTCTGCTTATTTGTCGAGTCACCAATATTAGATGGTTAATGGGTTTTTGATCTATTAGAGAAAATAGCCCCACATTCTTGTTATGTAAATTAACTTTAGCGTAAACTTTTTAAGTAAACGTTTTAAGTTGAATTTTAGACTCAAGGGTCACTTTCAAGCCTTTATAGCTGCCTCTTCAAGCAGCATGGAGTTCAGCCTTGTCCTGGCATTATTTCTTATTTTAACTTAAACTATTTTAGAATAAATAGAATGAGCAGTGGTCATGATATTACTATTTTAAAAACATGGTTCAATGTCCTTAGGGCATCGGATCATCAGGTACAGTTTTATTCATCAGAAGACATGAGCAGACGATCTAATTAACCCAACAGACTGTTTCAGTTTCCACTTTTTAAAGGGATACTTCACATATTTGCATTAAGATGTGTATCATTAGAAACATGGTAGTAGTGTTGAATGGTCGTGAATCCAACCCTCATTTTGTCCTGAGACGAGAAAGGAAGTTTCTTCATGTGATGCAATATGACGCTTTTTGCATCACATGAAGAAAACTTTCAAGCAAAGAAAAACAAAATTTTCTCGTCTCATCAACCTGACTAAGAAATGTTCAAAGTGTGTAATTCCACATATATCCGACTCTATCCGTGGTGCTGATTATCTCAGCATAGCACCAATCTCACTACTGTGGATGTATCAAAGAGAACACAGTAAATGTTCTCTAACCAGGCCGTCCCAACACATCACAAACTCAACAGAAGAAATAAGAAATCAAAGTCTCAGAAGGAGACGTTTCACCCTGAAGCTGTTTGAAAATGTCAAAATGTTAGAGCAGACTTAACATGTCCAGACATGTCCAACAGAACAGCTCTTTAAGCACTTTCCCGGTTTTTCCTGACCCATGCAGTCTTCAAGTATAAGTTATTCATATAGCGCCATCTAGAGGAGAAAGGGTGTTATTACAACCAGAAATGGGTATGAAATTCATTAGGGCCGGAAGCACTGACTTTTATTCGTTTTGGGTTATTTTTACCCATGAGGCATTGAAGAAAAAAAGTTAATTAAAAAAAATAATAATTAAAATCTGACTTTGATTTTTAATCTTGGACATTAAACATTTTTTATGTAATAATGCCAGTTTAAACAGCATTTGGTTGTGTGTAGGGATTGGAGGCATTTAGCATATTCCATCAAATTGACACAACTAACATTAAACTGGAAACTTTGTGGTTCTTTCAATCCAGATGTTGGTCATGTGGAACATCAGATATAGTACAGCTCATTCTCTTTTGATGCGTGTTAGTTATTTATATTTGTTATAATATATATGATTGTGATTTTTTAAAATGATTTTATCGACCTGTTGTTGTTGTTTGTTTCAGGCCTCGAGTCTATTAGAGTTTGAATCGAGCTGAATTGAACTGAGCGCCTCCACAGTTACTTTGTCTGCAGCCTCAGCACCATACATGTTGTAGTGTGTTAATTCTGTCTGGAGAGGAAACTTGTATTCTGTATACAATATTTAGAAGTAGACAAACAACTGAAGTACACGTTGCAAACAGACTGTAAATATTGAGGTCAAAAGAGATTTTATTTTTCATAAATATCAGTACTTCTTCTACTACTGCCATTCATCCTCAGAAGCTTAGTACTGACCTTGTCTGGTTAAAGGGGTGAATCAATTCTCTTAGAGACAGTTCATTTATTTTCTCATCCTTCATGAGGAAGGTTTTTCTTTTCTCTACTTCAGGTTTATTGTTCTCTTCTTTCAAAAACATGTTTTCACATTTCATAAAATGTTGGAAACCAAAAGCTCTTTCAGAATGGATGTTTGCTGTCACATGTGGTTTCAACCACAAAAAGTAGAACAGTGATCATCAGGAGGAGCTGAGGAAATAACGTGAGAAAAATAATCTGCGGCAGCAGTACAGAATTATTCAATCACTGAGAGATCTGAGTAAATGCATAATCATAAGTCATAAGAAGCCAAACTTCAAGCACTTCACTGCACTCAACGTATTCAACGTCTCATACTTTCTCTTTGAGATGGCACATCAAACAGCTGATTTAAAAGATGTGCATTAATCAGAAGTCTGATAAATGACCATCTAAGCTCTCATCAAGCCTCTGAATATACAGCAACTATTACTAATACTACAACATAATCATCTGTGACAATTCACACAACGTTTAATATTTAAAACATAAGTATTCAATTGAAGATAACCAGAAGAGCTTTAACAACACAAAAAATCTACTTTTGGCAAGTAACATACAATCTCCTAAATACCGAATGTATCAACATTCAACACCAGGAGGAAACTCAATGTATACTCCATAAAAGGTGGAGTACAAGAAATCACCGCATGTCTGCCCTGTTACATCCAAAACATTAACCAAGCATTAATCATTAATCAACCACATTGCATATGTGCTAAATGCACGGAGAACACAAAACATTTAATACAACTCATTAAAACAGGAACAACAAATATGTAAACAAGCGGTCTTACCTATCATTTACAGATACCTCTTCTATCACCATTAGGTATGCTAGTTAATTATTTAAGACTAAACTTTAAATGGTAAGTGGCGTTGCACTTGCGAGTTGGCCAAGTGGTTGATTATGCGAAGTGAGTCCATGAGCCGGTTCTAGCTGGCGCGGCTCGCATACAAAGCGTCAATATGAAACTCCAGAGCTAACGTAATAATGTCAGCAAACCTCAGTTACCTTGTTATAGTTCACCAATGTGTTCACAAATTCTGCGTTTACCCGCCAAACTCGGTTTTACCAGAGATGTATTTTTGCGTTGTGTTGTTCGTTACTCCGCGTGCTTGCTGATTTGCCCACCTGTTACGGAAATGGAAAGGGCTTGCGCGTGGACCATGCATTGTTCTGCTAAAAAAAAAAACACTATTGCTTGCATGGCTGGAAATGTGACAAAAATGGTGCCCTCGTTCATTTAATTTACAGTAGTTGCAATTTTTTTCAGATACAACTCATAGTAGCTGCTTGAAAAATAATTATCTTAATAGAATAATAGTGTAACAGACTTAACAGACTGTTGTGTGATTATGTGGATTGTATATCCATTCAACAGTCTGTTACAATAGTGTTGCAGAAATGCATACAAAAGACCAGATCTCTTGTTGTAACGTACCCTATTAAGTCTGCATAAAATGTACAATGTCTTGATGCATGCAGAGTTCTTTGGAGAGAAAAAACAATAGTCATTCTAACATGACTTAAACAAATACAATTGCAATAGGTTTGATTTAGAAATACTTGTTCAGGCATTAAAAAGTAAGTTATGCTCTGTAGCTGCTTATCTGAAAAGTAGCATCCTATAATGTTGATCATTTCACATCCCTATGATCTAAGAAACCTTACGTTTTATTGTCTTTTATGAACATTTTATATCTTTTGGTCTCATGGTAGGTCTATTTGAAACTAGTTTCTTGACCAATCCATCGCCCATAAGCAGCAATAGCATTATCGCTCTTTAATCATAAAGCCTACCACTAATACAATGGATTTGTGTGCCCATAAGGAAAAAATAAGTCACTAAATGACATTCCATAAATTCCACATATAACACAATGGGGTGTGAAGAGGTTAAGGATGACGTTATTTACTGTGGAAGCCAACCTGATCAGTCTTGCATTGTGGTAATTTATGACAATTGGTATCCTAATTGTAAACACAGTTTAGTTAATTCCCAGGTCTCTTACTGTTTTTGGTCAGTGGGCCTAACATGGCAAACACACAGTTGTGCCATTGACTGTAAATATTAATGGACAAAGCCTGAGTGACGTCAGCCATCTGTTACAGCAGGGGGTTGCGGAGTCTTATCCATAGCACACGCCCTTCTGGAAATCCTATCTCAGCCTAACTATCAGTCAATCCATAGGCGGGTTGAGGTGGGTTTTAAGCCTAATGACAAACAGTTACATTGCAGCCATCTGTCAATCATGTCAGCGACGCACCTAACTGTGGAAAACACATATCATATTAACCATCTGAAATATCTACTATCATGCTCTCATCACGGCACTCTTTGTAATTTATTTGGCTTTTTTTTACATTATTCTTTGCTTATTTATATGTAATATTATACTTTTGAACACTGACAATAAAGTTCACCAAAGACAAATCTCTTGTTTGTGCTAATCTAAATCATTAGTTGTTCCTTTTTTTTTTTTTACTGCTACAGGTGTTATAAGTTGAATAAGGCAAATCCTGAATTTCTATGATTTTTCAATAAATGAAGACCCCAACAGACAAGATGGTTTGTTGTGTGCTTACATGATGGCCTGGATGGTTATTTGATTTGTTGGATTGAACAATATGCAGCTGGTAGAAGTAGCATGCTAGATGGCATGCTAGATCCCACCACAGTTTTAGCTGAATTTTTTTGGCTGTCTCACAAGATGATTAAGATAGTCAGATGTGTGGTATTTGTTTCTTGTTTTAGTGAGGTAGCTGACAGAAAATGTTTGGTTAAATTATAGAGGATTGTTTTGGTTGGTGCTGGAAGTGGTGAGCATAATGCTGCTAGAAATTGTAGCCCCCTTTGATGGCAAGCTCAATGGCAGCCATTAGTGGTTACATAGCCAATGCATCTACATTGATTTGTATGCTGTATTGTTTTTGAAATGACGTAACCAAGGAGAATTGTGTGGTTTCGTAAATGATGATAACTGTCCGGTGCTTGCAGGATTGAATCAAAAGCCATTGATAGGGTGACCATCCAATGACCTTGTAGAAATAATTTAAATTTTACATGCCATATTGAAACACTATCTTTCTTTGTGAGACAGGTCAAAGGGACATGACTCATGAAAGTTTTTTCATACCAGAGGCGTTGCTCATGGGTGGTTATAAGACAAGCTAAACAGTGATGACTGTTGGACAATTGAGCGTGTCATTCATCAAACTGCCTATTCAAGCCTGTTAGGCCACATATTGAATTGTAGTCGATGCTCAAACAATGTAAGGCCAGGTCATGCCACGAGTCTCTTCCTTTTGCTTTTGTGAGGATGTGATTTGAGTAAGCATCTTTTTCAGAACAGTATTTACACTCATCTGATGAAACTAGCTGTTATTTTTGGTAAGAGTGGTGACGCTAGACAAGAAGGGATCACAAAGATCACAATTGATCAACTGAACAGGTTGTTTCTCTCAGCTGAAACTGCCTTCAAACAACCTATGCAGTCTGAAATCACTGTGAATGTCAAATGAATTTTCCCTTCAAGACTCTAGAAGATACACCTGTTTTTTAAGAAACAAATTAAAGATGGTTCCTTGAAGTCTACAAAATTCATGCATGCTACAGGGCCAATCTTGGGAAAAGGTAAAAGATACAGTATACCATAGTTCTTCATGTGGAACAAGAATGTGTTGCTTCCAGTGCTTGGATAAAAATGGTTAAGATATAAAATCCACATTTAAACTGGCAAATGGTATGCTAAGGAAAGTTCCACATCTGATTCAGTTCATGTTATTGAGTGGAAATCCCCTGTATAACACACTTAATGTTACTGGTACACAATTCTAGGTCAGGGGTGATGAAATCAGCACAACTTAAAAAACAGCAAACAGATCATAACCAAGAATATGTTTTAGGTATGACTGTAAAATGTGCCCATAAAGCTCTTTGAATTTCTCACACTATGGAGAGAAAGGTTAGCGACATGGGAGGTAAACCACAGGAGTCCAGATGTCTTCCTCACTAACTGTGGTGTGCAAGAGAATTTAAAGATGAGAACGTGTGAGAAGAAAATAGCAGATGTAGCAGAGCGAGGAACTACAGAGCTTAAAATGTGGACAGTCTGAGGGTCAAGTCGAGACAGTCCAGCTTTATTGAGAGATGATATCAAAACAGGAATGCATATTTATGTTGCTTTGTAATTATGTTATTTCTGAAGAGGATACAGAATATTTCCGTGGCTGAAAAATCTAAATTACTTGAACTACTTATCAATGACCTTATATTTTCTTGACAGTGAGTTGGTTTATTTTTCCGATAGGAAGTAACACTGTCTAAATGTTGAGTTAGTTGTTAGTTCATGTTTTTATTCAAGGCTTTTTTCCTCCTTGTTTTTTTTTTTATATTTTGTCTCTGTCTTCGAGTTCTTACTGTGATTCCAGTCCCATTCGTCCCATTGTCCTCTGATTGTCTGTGTATTTAATTACTGTGTTTCCTCTCACATATTGGCTGTTGTATTTCTCTGTTTTATTTTGCTTTAGCATTTCTTGTGTGCTACTTCTAGTTTCTGATCTCTGCCTTTTTTACCCTGTTTTGCCGGCTCCTATAGATGTGTTTGTTGAATGCAGGATTTAGTTGTGTATCAAACCAGACTCTGCTTTAGCTTCATCTTTTTCAAGTCATGCATTTTAATCCATTGTGCTGAGTATGTGTCAGTTCACAGGATGTATGAAAAACTTCTCTGTTGATTTTGAATACAATTGTTAGGACTGGGTGATTATGTTCTGTTTTCGCCCTCCATGGCAACCCTTATACCCTTTCTTCACACTTTAGCTTACAACCATGAGGTTGTTTGGTGCATGATTGATGAGCCCAACATGTAAATAATTATTTTGGCATATTTTTTGCACTCTGTGGATTGCTTGACTTGTGCAGTCTTGAGGTCTCTTAAATATGTTTCCTTGATCAGAAATCATTGGCCTATTTTTCACTGTATTCAAGATGTTGAATCGCAAGCGTCACATTTCTGTAACCAAAAATACGTTTTTATCCCAAAACCTTCGAGCAATTAAATTAATGGCCCTGCTTATTAGAAACCAAAGTGAAGGTGACATTACAATGAGTCCCAAAACCTGCTGCATGGATTGTTTAGTCAACAAAACGTGTCTATCTTTCTTCCTTTTTTACCATTATCATGATGTATTTCTATCCTTAACCCAAAGTTTAGTATTGAAACCTAAGGAACGTCTCATTAAATCATTAGATAATTACCAAAACCACAATGTTAAACCTGAACCTAACCAAATCCTATTAATACTTTAACTCAAACCGTGACCATAGTGATAGTTATATGAAGCAGTTTAGTAATAAAAGGTTAAATCACTCATCCACTATTGATACTACTACTGATACTGGCCCCAGCAGAAAACATTTGTTTCATTCTGGATGGGTTTATCAATTAACATATATTGTGACTTAATAAGGAGGACTCTTGAATTCAACTCAATTTACTTGATTTACTTTATAGAGACAATGCAAACATGTAATTTCAATACAATGTGCTGACTAAGTTTATAGCTTTTGCTAATTTCCATCTGATATCCCTGGGCCTTTGAGTGACTCATGTACACGTAACTGTTATAAATAGTTGGGTGTAATGATCAACATTCTGTTGTCCTGGAAAGATCACATTGAATATATCTTTAAAAAGACAGACCTATTTCAAGACTATATGTATATATTTCCACAAACTAAACTCAGAATATTAATCATTGAGTTAAATTATTATCAAATTGGAGATGCAGGGTTTTTAAAAAAAGGCGAGACTGGAACATTATTTTCTTCATCTGTCAATTCTAAAATTGAATTTGGAGATGAATCCCTATTTTGTATCAAATGTTTGTGTCCTGTATCTTAATTTTTATGTTGCAAATGAAGCTGCAGTGATGTGGCATTTCAGACCATGTCTGACAATTAGGTTTATTTCAAATCTAAAATTCGACACTTGAATTGTCATCAAAAACCCAGTCCTTCACACCCTTGGCTGTCACATTCAGACCCACAAGGTATCAAATTTGTTGTTTGGTCCATTCGCCAAACTGCCACCACACACCAAATTCTACTGTCTTTATGCTCATAGCTTTTCTGAGGGTCTAATGATACCTTGAATAGTCTTACACCTGTCATGTAGACTGTAACATGACAACAACAACAACTACAAAAACCCTAATTATATTTAATTATCAACACTGATCATGTTAAAAGGGAAACCAAAGCTCAAAAGATAAAATGTATGTTTGCACTGAGCATGTTTACCTCACCAGACAAGTCATAGTCACACCTATCACAACAGAAAACAAAAACTGATTCAACATTGAGGACAGGAAATAACATCACATCAGAAAGCATCCATTACACGTTTTACACATTTGAACAGTACCTGCATCATTTGACAACAGAATGAACAGCTGCAAGAATAAGATAAGGCAAAACAGTGCATTTTATACATTATGCTCTATAAAACTTCTATCCAACTGTGTTTAAAAGACATGTTCCTAATTAACAACAGTCTCCTGAACTTCAGCTCACTACAATCTATCCAAACAACACTTCCTGTTTTGCCATTTCCTCATCCTTCCCACATATCAACAGAATAAACAGCTCTTCACTTATGACACAGGACAAAGGTGCTTTTCATTCTATAGTGGCAATGCAACAGCTTGCTTTCAAATTGCCTGGAGCTGGTAGATTTCATCCTCTATTACAAGTCTGACTCCATAAGTAAGGAAAGTCCTTTTGTCCTTTCCTCTCATTCAAGAACATTTCCCTCCTCGACTTAATAGGGCACATGATCAAATCTCCAGTTGCTCCTGGAGAAAGATTTATAAGGAGAATTGAATTGTACTGTAACAGAGGCCTTACTTGCCACATAAATGTTACCGCAGCATCCTGCATCAACACGCTGCTATAGTTGGAAGGATTGGAAGGGACCTAGATCAGCCTTCTGGTGGGGAAATCGACCAATTTACTCAGACAAAAATTCAGTTACATTTTTTTTTTCTTTATTATTAATCCAGAGACTCTTAATAATAAGGGATGCTGTTTAATTAATATGATGTTCTGATTTGGGCTTCAAGCAATCCACCTATCCAGCTATCCACAAATGAACTTGTTTTGTTCTGAGAAATTCTGCTCTTAGTACCTGCCAACTTCGGTCAACGTTCTCCTAAAAAGTTATTGAATAGTACAAATAACCTTTAATCATTATTCTTCTGCATTAATGGCCTTCTACAACATCTGGCAAGAGGGTGAAAATATCATAGTTGTTTCTATATTTGGGCTCTTACAGAGTAAAAGTAAGTGAACATAGCTTGCTACATTTCAGAATCCCTCTAAAGATTCACATTGTATCAAATAAAGGGCAGAAAAACATAATGTCCACCTCTGGGATGTCAGAATAGTATGTCAGAGTTTTTAACAACCAAAATGTGTGAAATTTTCTTTGTTTTAGCTATAATGTAAAGTCCTTATGGGCTGAAGAACAGTCAAATCAAAAGCACGAAGCTCATTTCCCTCTCGACCTTAGTACCCAAATCATGAAACAGGATTCATGTTCCAAACTCAGAAATGTTTTTCAGAATGACCTCACAACGTTGTGCTTGAAGTGTGTGTGTGTTTTTTTTAAGATATAAATGTCATGGTGTGATGTTTAATCATGGCTGCTTGGGTTGAATGTGTATCTGATCAGCTGTGCAGAGGCCTGTTTGGTGTGATGTGTTTACGTTTGATCAAATGAATGAGGGAAAGATGGAAATATTATCTTTAATATCAATCAGTCTATTTTTAAGGAAAGTAACACGTTTTCTCGGCCCCTTACACATAACAAACTGTTCTATGTTATTTCAATATGGGTAATTGTTAAACATGTTTGATCATTTGTGCACATTATAGGATTATTGTGCATGGCAATAAAACATAGGAATGTCAACAAACTATGAAAAAAACAAGATATATTCCACCATAAATCAGCTTATTTGCAACCTCTATGATAAATACAGCCATTAGAATACAACAGTTTTTGAATAGACTCATAGTGATGTTATTGCTCGAAATCAAAATGGGTGCAATAAATTAAGAATTAAAGATAACATAAATTTTGTTATTTGAATCATGTATTTTTGCAAAGGAAAAACACAGTTTAATTTCATAATAAATACATTTCAACATTAAAGTCGTAAGTAATTTGGAGTTACTTAGAATGGGCTATTAAGAACATCAATAACTAGATCATAGTTTTGCAGCTTTCTCCTCAGTATTTAGTCATTATTGTAAGTTCAGGGGATTTGCTTTGGATGATTAACTCAACATTCAGGTTAAATAAGATCTAAACTGACAGTGAAGTGGTCACGCAGAGTGGGTCACCGACAGAGAACTGTCTCAGCTGGTGTCTCTAGGCACATCTAGCATATCATCTCCTGTTGAGTAGTTGAATTGCACGCGAGCAGAGAGGAGCAGGGCGCGTGCAGACCGTCGGGCTGTGCATTCTTAGCCCCGGACTAATTTTCAGTCCAGCACTTGGGTCTGAGTAAACAGCACCGCCCCAATGGTTGTTTGTTTTAAGTGTGGAGCGATCCATCGCACAGCGCCGGGCTCGATTGACACTGTCTGCTGATCTGCTACTGCGGATTGCTCAGAATAACAAGGCTGCTCGCTAATTCCCGTCTATCGGGGCTTTCGCCGAAACACCGAGAGAGTAGGGTCCAGAAAAAGCCAACAAGGCAGGCAAGACCGCCGCGCCACCGGAGTCCGCACCCCACAATGGCTTCAGGAGACCTTTACGAGGTAGGATAAAAGCGTGTCCACGGAAAAGGCTGTGTAATATACACGAATAATGGAATTAGGAAGTAAAGGGGAGGGCGTCGCGTATGTAAAAAGCGGTGTACTAAGCCCTTTAACAGGCGAAACTAACCCTTCTGAAGCTTCGTGAAGACGAGGTTGTGAAATTCATGCGTGTACTTTGTGACGCTTCTGATATACTTTGACACAGGCTGTTTCTTCGCGACTGTCGGAAATAGATAAGATGTATTTCACGGGCTGAACTCGCCGAGTTGAAAGTCGTGGTAAAGTGACAGCAGCGCGAGCGGACGGACATGGTGAATCGCTACAGACGGAGTGATGGTCCTGAAGGTGCGCATACGTGCCAAACGATATTTTGCCATCACAGCCTTTAACGGCAATGGGACTGTTTCACGGGCTGTTCAGCAGTTAATGTGAGACAACGGTTTGTTTTTTATCAGGCTGTGTAAACAAGTGTGAGTGAGCGTCTTTCATGTGTGCATTTGGAAAAATGATGACTTCGGACCAGCATCATGGGCGTAAAAGTTGCCCAAATGGGGGGCAGGAAGGTCATGCTGCCCTCGTGCGCAACATCACTCTGGAACCGGTGCCAGAATTTGCCCGAAGTCTGGTTTCCACATCAGCTTTACTTATTGTCATTAGCTGATGTAATACTGACCTGGAGTCCTATGTTTCAGGTCATGGGGCTGACTGAGAAATGAGGGAGCTTCTATTATCATTAGGTTTCACTTTATAATATTGTTCAGTACACATTAAAGGCCAGCCATAAGTGTCCATTTGGAGAGAGAAAACCTTGGAGGAAATACATAAATATATGCTCCCAGCATAGACTAGATGTGTTTATCAGCACATCATTTAGTAGACAGTGGATTGTGTGTTTTGTACAATATTCAGTTATGTTAAAGTACTGCAAAAAAAGAAGGCACAAACAAAGTTGAAACAAATGTTTATATGGACCATGAACCATTTGCAGAGCCCAAAAAAGGTTTAATGAAACAAAAAGCAAAACAAAGCTCTCCTCTTCAGGAGTTAAATGTTCATGAAAACCTAAGCACATGTTTGACATACTGTATGGTGAAGTGACAGAGAAAGGGAATGCACACAGAGTCTAAATAGACGAGAGTAAGCAAAACCAGGTGTGACAAACAGCAGGTGAAACTGATGAGGGCAATCAGAACGGAGATAAAACACACAAGGGCAGGAGTTAAAACAGGATATGAAACCCTGGGGTAAGAACTACAAGATTAAACAGGAAACACTGGTGAACGAATAACAAAATAAAACGGGAAACACTGACGACCAACAGGGAACTCGAGGATATATAGCAGTAACAACCAACACAAGGGAAGGAAAAAACAAAATAAAACATGAAGCAATGTTAGATCAATAAAAACCCTACACTACTACTACTAGCTAAACCAGAAAGTCATTCACTTGTTGTGTTTGTGCTAGTATCAGTTTTCATTTCCTTTTTCTTATATGATATAGTACAACTTGAATTTAAATGAGTATTTGTGCTGAAATAGGCAGAGACTCATTTGTTTAAAAGCTATAGTAGACTGCTGTAGCTGTTTGTCTCGCCCAGGTTTGGTTTGATAAGGAATGGACCCCACACTGCAGCTTCTTTATCACGCTGTGGTCAATGCTAGTTGATACATTTTCCATGGAACTTATTGGCTATCATTGTTAAACAGGTAACTGCTTCAAAATGATTTATCTCTCCAATAACAAACTAGTTTAAAAAAAAAAAACACTTGTCAGGAATCGAGTGCTGGCAGGCATGGTTAATTAAGAGTCATATAAGCCTTTGGGTTGTTTACCTATGACAACAGCTCTATGTGTCTCAGTTCACTTTAGAGTGAGCGTTGCAAAGCTGGTCTTGTACAGCTGTATTTGAAACACAACAACCAAATTTGAAGATTTGAAATGTGGAGAATGGTGTCTCCGATTGTTGGGTTTTAATGGCAAGTAATAACTTTGAGAAGTTTGTGCCAGCACCAATAAACTGTTGCTATGTTGATGTGGTTTGTAGCACACTGTTTTAAAAGTGGAGTCAATATTGTCATTTGAATGCCAGTGTGTGGTGGCAATGTTATGTCTTTTTATGTATCATTGGATGCATGGGCCTGTGATGATAGTTGCAATTAAAATAGGGAAAAAAGGGCAGAGAAATGTAGCTCCATGTTCATCTTTGCTTTTTTTTGGGGGGGGAAACATGATCTCTTTGCACAAAACAGGTCAACATCCTGAACTAAGAAAAACCTGCATGTTATTTTCATCATTCATATGTCTCCGTGAAGCCTTGGTGTGAGTCATTAGCCGTCGTCAGAGATGTTGGAGAATGATGGAGTTGGGCTGAAAGGCTTTGGGATGTGCAGACGGTGACAGGCTCACTCCATGGCTGAAATCCAGTTCTTTTCTGGCACAGTTAAAACATGGGAAAGACTTATCAGTCTGATTTCAGTGTTCAGTCTGCACCTTCGACTCCAGTTGTGGTGTTCCTAAACTGCAATGATACACTGATCTTTTGCATGGTTTATTGACCTAATACTAAACTAGGCCATTGTTTTTCTTATTGCAAATGCAATGCTGTGTGGTGCAGATTTGATACCTAATAATCTTGTATTGGATAGCACAAGGTCAGACTTTGTGCCGACTTTGTTAAATGCAACAAGTAACAGATGCGTTCTGAATGAATGGAGCTATATCAGGTCTAAAACTTTGACTACAGTCACCTTATGGTGTTTGTAAGAACTTTTTCTTAAACGACAATATGTAAAATCCTCTGCTAGGGGGCTCTCAATCAAAACAATAACACAAAATAACGTTGAGGCTTGCAGGGTATCATGGGAAAAAACAAACAAACTGCGTGTTGACTCAATATAAACGGGCAAAACCAACTTGAGAAAGACAATGTGTACTGACAATGTATCCAAGTAAAATTTACTTAGCGTTTTTTTATCACAGCAGCACAGCAACAGAACAGCAGCTTTCAGTAGCAGCCAGCTAGCGCTAGCTTATCAGAATCAGCATTATTGGTCAGGTATATTTAACACACGTGGAAATTTAATGTCAGTAGACTGTGCTCTCTTCAATGTAAGCTTCAGTGTAGCTAAAAATCGGAACGGGTCCAATGTTTAAAAGTTGCCTCTAGTGAAAGAGACCAGAGAAAGGGAGCGAAAAATGACAACTATCTGCGGCGCTATCTCGGCACATGCAGCGGTCTTTGATGTAACGTATGGTGTTTCCTTGACAACGATCAACATTTCGTGCCTATGGTGACGGCCGCCTACAAAAATGAACTTACAAATTTCTCTGGCTTTAACAACTTTTGGAAATATTTGAGCTTATGTAAGTACTGAACTAATATATATATATATATCATGGCTTTAGTTTAACAATCAGGACCTTGCCCCAGAACCTCTTTTTCAAGAGAGACCTGGCCAAGACAAAAAACCACAAAGTTTCAGACAAATACAAACGTTTAGTATATCTAAACGGCTCCTGACGCTCTAGCCCCAGTCTCGTATTCCACAATAAAGACAGAAATTATTTGTGAGAATTCTAAAGCCAGATTTGAAAAGACAATGGTATTGTGCAACTGGGTTCTGCAATCTGAGTCTGCCACTGCAATTTGTGTTCATCGTCTGACTAACTAAGACAGCAGCTCATTATGTGGTTAGCTCCTGTCTGTTTGCAAAGAAGACCTCAGAGGTGGATTTCAACAGCGGGATTTCTGTGAGATCACTCGGCTCAAAGAAGAAATGATAATGTTGTGTGGTGTGGTCTATCAGTGATGTCATGACAGATGTGTTTTGTTCACCCTGACATCACTTTTGGGTGGGGTTACAGGTGCAATAGAGCTACCTTGTTACCCTAACCGTAAGTCCCTCATATGAACATTATACTGTTTTGAAAAGTCTTTGGGCCATGTTATGTACTTCTTTCAATGTTTTAGGTTGGACGACTACTGAAAACAGTGTTTTCACTGCGGGAGAATATGACCTCCTCCACTCTTTCAGCATCTAATACAGCACTAAGTCTTACTAAACCTATAGCTGGTCTGTATATTACACGTCCATACCTCCTCCAACATCCTTCCCCTTGACTTCTACCACGTCTACTTCACTAGTAATTCAAATATGCTGGACATTTCAATAACAAAGAAATCATCTCACAAAGGCTGCCCACTGTTAATATGCTCAAGACTTCTGAGAAAATGATGAGCTAGATACGCCAACATATCTGTTGCATCTTCTTGAAACTTTCACAATCCTCCATATCTGGCTTGATTAATGTTTTAGAGATACAAAGAAAGAAAGTGAGACAATGCTTTGTCTGGTGAATTTGTACACTTGTACCATTAATACAAAAAACAATGAGGCTTCTAATGAAACCAATAAAGAAGAACAGTATTAACATATTCAGTATTACTGGAAGCTGGTTTACCATAAATTATGTTAATAGAGTCTTATAATTACCTATGGTACAGGTTTCTATTTATAGTGCATTGATAGTATGCTGATCAGTCATTGGCTGTTATCTCCCAATATAGCTAAAAGAGTGCGTCAGAAATGTGATGTAATACTGTAACACTGAATTATGTTTGTGTTTTTGAATTATTCTTGTCACATTTTGAACAAAAATAATAAATTTTATTTATGGGTGCCTTTCAAAAAACCCAAGGACACTTTACAAGCTAAGTTAAAGGGATAACAATATAAAACAGAGAATTACAAAGCAGGCACAAGCAGGGTTAAAAACAAACAATATAAACTTACTCTAAAAGCTGGTAATTACCAGTTTTATATAACAAAATTTAAAAACAGGAGTTTTGCAGTGAAATGGATGGAAATCAGAGTGGGCAGGTTTGTTTGAACAGGTGGGTTTTGAGACTTGATTTGAAAATGACCAGTGAGTCAGTGTTTCGGAGGTCAGGTGGGAGTGAGTTCCAGAGGTCGAGGGCGGAGTGGCGGTAGGCTCTGGACCCCATGGCGGTCATGCGGGCAGGAGGGATGAGGAAGCTGAAGGTGGAAGATGATCTGGGGGTCCGATTGGGTGCATTTATGTGGAGTAGTTCAGTGAGGTACGGAGGGGTGAGGTTATGGAGGGCCTTAAAGGTGTGGAGGAGAGTTTTTGTTGGAGAGCAGGGGTGATGTGATGGATGAAAGGTGTTCTGGTGATGATCCGGGCTGCAGCATTCTGAACCAGTTGGAGTTTATGTAGGGACTTCTGGGGGACTGGGGGAGTCTCTTGACCTGAGGGGAGGTGAAAGAGTTGTCGATGGTCATGGTGAGAGTGGATTTTGAACCAGTAAGGAGAACCTCCGTTTTTACACTGAGTTTGAGAAAGTTGGAAGAGAACCAGTATTTCATGTAGACAATTACAGTTGGAGATGGGAGGGAGGGCAGAGGTGGGTTTGGTGGAGAAGTAGAGCTGGGTGTCATCTGCTTAGCAGTGACATTTAACGTAGTGTTTCCGGAATATATGGCTGAGGGGGGAGAAGATAGATGATGAAGAGGCTTGGACCAAGGAAAGAGCCTAGGGGAACACCGGAGGAAAGTGCGGCCGGAAAGATATGAGGAAAATCAGTCGAGGGGTGTTCCTGATAAATCAATGGATGCCAGTCAATGGAGGAGGATGGAATGGGAGAGTCAAAAGCTGCACTCGAGGAGGATGACAATGGAGTCTGGAGTCCGGTAAACGACAGCTGGAGGAGCTGGACAGCCGTGTACTGGAGCAGGGCTGTCGACGGACGAAGTAAATTGGACAGGACGATCAAAACAAGGACAAGCCACCCGGTCAGTCTGCGACAAAAATCGAGACTAAAAACTTAAACGAAAAACTTGCCGGTCAGCAGCGGCGGCAAGTTGCGCCAGCGTTAATGATAATGGTAGAAGGAAGAAGCAATGAATTTAAAAAAAAAAAAAGAAAAATGTATGGTGAAACTAGAAGGAGTTAACTTTTCCCTTTTAACCCTGACATGTATTCTTTCATTTGTTGCCAAACCAAGTCAAAGAACATAAGTGGAACATATATGGTGTTAGTATGTGTTTTCTTTTGTTATATAGATGTCCATCTTGTGTGTGTGTTATTGTTGTTTGGTATTTAGAGAAGTTTCTAATGAGATGAGATGATGAGATGAGATTCAACTTTATTGTCATTACACATATACAAGTATAGTGCAACGAAATGAGGTTTGGCATCTCACCAGAAGTGCAAATAAGCAGAAAGTGCAAGAGTTCGTGCTAAATATGTACAGTGATTATAACATTTACAGATGTGGTTAAAGAAAGTGAATTATTAAGTATAATTAAGTGAATTATTAAGTATATATGGCTGGATGGACTATTGGGATGCTATAAATATAAATAAATGCTATAAATATAAGTGTATACAGGGGATTAAATATACAGGTTAAGGTGCAGAGAAAATGTATATACTAGTGTACATGTAATATACAGAATATGTACATATTATACAGATCAATAACTTACAGTGGTGATATGGACATACTATAATACAATAATGTGTGTGTGACCAGGAGGAGTGGTGGGGGGATGATGGATGTGAGGTGATATGCAGGGGGGGGGGGGGGGGGGTCAGGAGGGGGCAGAGTTCGAGAGAGGGGCGGAGTTTGAGAGAGAGACAGAGTTCAGAGTTCGGGGGGTAGAGTTCAGTAGGGAGACAGCTCTGGGGAAAAAGCTGTTCCTCAGTCTGCTGGTTCTGGTCCGGAGGCTTCTGAAGCGCCTACCGGAGGGCAGGAGGGTAAACAGTCTGTGGGCAGGGTGGGAGGAGTCTTTAAGGATGCCGTGAGCTCGCCGCAGACAGCGTTTCCTCTGGACATCCTCAATGGCAGGAAGTGGACACCTTGTGATGCGCTGTGCTGTTTTAACCACCCGCTGTAGCGCCTTACGGTCCGTGACAGAGCAGTTTCCGTACCAGACTGTGACACTGCTGGTTAGGATGCTCTCAATCACACAGTGGTAGAAGTTCCTCAGTACAGCTGAAGACAGGTGGTGTCTCTTCAGTGTCCTCAGGAAAAAGAGGCGTTGATGAGCCTTCTTCACCAGACTGGAGGTGTTAGTGGACCAGGATAGGTCCTCTGTGATGTGGGTCCCCAGGAACTTGAAGCTGGAGACACGTTCAACAGCCATCCCGTTGATGTGAATGGGGTTGTGCGTGCCTCCCTTTTCTCTCCTGAAGTCCACGATGAGCTCCTTCGTCTTGCTGGTGTTGAGAAGCAGGTTGTTGTCAGCGCACCAGGTGGCCAGATGCTGTACCTCCTCCCTGTAGGCTGTGTCATCGTTGTTGCTGATGAGTCCAATCACCGCTGCATCGTCCGCAAACTTGATGATGGTGTTGGATCCATGTACCGGTCTGCAGTCGTGGGTGAAGAGGGAGTAGAGGAATGGGCTCAGCACACAGCCCTGTGGTACGCCTGTGTTGAGTGTGATGGTGGAGGAGCAGGTGGGTCCTGACCTAACATACTGGGGTCTGTTGGTCAGAAAGTCCATTATCCAGTGACGGAGGGAGGTGTTGAAGCCCAGGTCTCCAAGTTTAGTGTTCAACTTGGAGGGGATGACAGTGTTGAATGCTGAGCTGAAATCAACAAACAGCATTCGTGCGTATGTGTCGTTATTGTCCAGATGTGTGAGCACAGAGTGCAGCGCAGTGGAGACTGCATCCTCTGTACTCCTATTGCTGCGGTAGGCAAACTGGTATGGGTCCAGTGTGGGTGGGAGGCAGATTTTAAGGTGTGCTAGGACCAGTCGCTCAAAGCACTTCATAATGATGGGTGTGAGTGCTACAGGGCGGTAGTCATTCAGGCCTGTCGGGCTGGAGTGTTTCGGCACAGGGACAATGGAGGTGGCTTTGAAGCATGCTGGCACAGCTGCTTGGGCGAGGGACAGGTTGAAGATGTCCGTAAAAACCCCAGTGAGCTGCTCCGCACATGCTCTAAGCACGCGCCCAGGGGTGCCGTCTGGACCAGCAGCCTTTCGGACGTTGATCCGGCTCAGTGCAGCGTGGACGTCTGTGGTGGTCAATGAGAGGGGCTGATTGTCTGCAGGAGGTCTGGTCGTGGTCTGCGTCTCCTTGTTGTCTCTATCAAAACGAGCATAAAAGTGATTTAGCTCGTTCAGGAAGGAGACATCTGTGGTCATCGGGGTGGAGTTGCTGGGTTTATAGTCACTGATGGCCTGGATGCCCTGCCACATGCGTCTGGGGTCGGAGTTGGAGAAGTGTTCCTCTACCTTCAGCTTGTAGCAGTGCTTGGCCTTGATGATGCCCCTCCTCAGGTTTGCCCTGGACACGCTGTAGGCCATTGCATCACCTGATCTAAAGGCGGTGTTGCGGGCCTTCAGCAGGAGACGCACCTCCTTGTTCATCCATGGCTTCTGGTTTGGGTACGTGGTGATCTGCTTCCATGTTGTCACACTGTCGATGGTGGTGTTGATATAATCCAGCACAGAAGAAGTGTAGGTGTCAATGTCTGTGTGAGAGCCCGAGGTGGCCTGAGAGGCAAACATACTCCAGTCTGTGTGGTGGAACTTGTCCTGAAGTACAGAGTCTGTCCCCGCTGGCCACACTTTAATTGTTGTCACTGATGGCTTCACACGTTGGATGAGTGGGGAGTACTTGGGGATGAGGAACAAAGAAAGGTGGTCTGACTGTCCCAGGTGGGGGAGGGGGGTCGTGGTGTAGGCTCCTGCAATGTTAGTGTAAACATGATCCAGAGTTTTGTTTCCTCTTGTATTGCAGGAAACATGCTGGTGAAATTTAGGGAGCACTGTCTTTAAGTTTGAGTGATTAAAATCACCTGCAACTATAAATGCAGCCTCCGGGTGAGCAGTCTGTTGTTTACTGATGGCTGTGTAAAATTCCTTCATAGCAGCTTTTGCATCTGCATCGGGGGGGATGTAAGCTGCAGTTACAATAGTGGAGCTGAGCTCCCTTGGCTGATAGAAAGGTCTACATTTAATGTTAACTGAGCAGTGTCTCCCAATAATGACAGAGTCTGTACACTGTAGTCTGTTGATATAAATGCACAGTCCTCCTCCTCTGGTCTTACCGGAGTCCTCTGCTGTTCTGTCTGCCCGGAGTGTGTGGCGACCGGCTAGCTTGATAGCATCGTCCGGTACTCCATTGTTTAGCCATGTTTCTGTGAAGATCATGACATTACAGTCCATAAGTCTCTTGCTGTGCATGATGCGAAGTCGTAACTCGTCCATCTTGTTCATCAAAGACCGCACATTAGCGAGGAAAATGCTGAGTAACGGGAGACGGTGCGGTGTTAGCTTTAGCTTAGCCCTTATACCTCCGCGCTTCCCCCGCCTTTGCTTACGGTCTCGACGCCGCCTGCGAGCACTTCCGCCCGGCCGGGTGGAGTGCGTAGCCTCGGGTGTTTTGGCGAGGGAGATGTATTCCAATATCCAAAAGTTCCTGTCTGGTGTAGGATGTTAAGGCGAGGCTGTTCCGTACGAACAAGCCCGAAATTAACAGGATAATTACTGCAAATTTGCAAATCTGAGAGAGACGCTGGGCCTCGCGAATCCTGCTATGTCGGTTTTTGTAAGTGTTAAACAGGCCAAGACACTAGGGGTGGCAAATGCATATTAACAATAATATTTTACCGAAACCATTTCTGTTTTAATATACAAGCCATCTTTTCCATGGCTTCTCTTTAAAGTTATTTGTTAAAAAATGTCATCCCCAGCAGTATATGCACATACATGCATATAGTGTTACCTGTCAACTCAACGCTCACCATTTGCTACTGGTAATTCTTATCACCTTGTAATGCTGAGAATATATCATACAACAGAAAAATACATGTATTGTAATATTATAGAACTGGAGAAATTTACTAATAAATACAATTAGCTTACATCACAGTATTTAATTGGTATTTCAACTTGTTAGGTAAGAGCGATTGAAGATGATTAAAGGCCCCCACTTTCTTAACAATTGAGTTTATTTTTTAATATTTCAATTTGTTCTTATCTGTGTTACTGATAGGTGTCAAAGCGTGCACATGACACAATGTAGCTAAAACAGTGATTTTAGGGCACACTCACCACTAGGCAATCCTTACAGAGCCCAAAGATGTTTGACTAGTTTGTTTGACTGGTGTAAGTGCTCCGTACACTTACTTGGAAGTGGCATGGTTGGAAGAGTTGTGCTACGGAACGATATGGTTGCTCATGAGCACAAGCACAGGCATGGGGACGCAAGGTTGAGATTTGAATCGAGTCAACAGTTCCTCCGGAAAATTACTTAAAACAGTGACAACCCATTGGTACACTGCAAAGATCAATGTACTCAGTGCCTTGCATAATCAAGCAATCAAGGAGTGTTAGAAAGCATTATCATATAGAAACATTTCCAATTGTAGCCTGAGCATCTGCATCTGGTTGACTCCCTTTCAGTGATACCCAGGCGAATCTGATGGGGGGGGGGGGGGGGGGGGACTAGTGAGTGCGTCTTCTGTTTATAGTCAAGAAGGCTGCCAAATTTAAATGAATGAGTATTTTTTTTTCAGCTAAGTTGTACTTACTTTGGTGACTCATAACAAATCAGGTGGCCTTTCGAGTTATTATTCAGATTTTTCTGTCCAGAATTACATCACCGGTCATTTTTTGTCACGAATACAAGCTTCATACAAATTCTTAGATCTCCATCCACATGCTCTCAAACACACCTGGGAAAGATCTGCCAGCTACAGAGTGCCTTCATTGTAACTTAAAACAGTTACTTCCATGTGAGACCAAAAGTCAGCCTGCGCAAAATGTCTATTGCAGAATTACCTCCTATTGAATTGTGAAACTGTGTGTTGTCTACATCAGTATGCACTGTCGGTCAAAGGTTAAACAATATGAATGCTGGATGCACTGAACTTTTATTTTGGGGACTTTTGACTAACCTTATTTGGATTTTAAACACAAAGGAACTGCTGTCATTTTGCAGTATGTTAAAGCATGATTTTAATAACAGTGGATTTGAAGTATGAAAATAACACTGATGCAGATAGCTGTTGCATTACGCTGAGTGTTTTACCTGGTTTTGGTTGGACTGCAGCTTGTAAGCTTTTGATGTTGTCCTTTCAGTGGACTTGAGTGCTGCAATTTTTTTCTAAACTTGTTGTACTGTTCTAGCCTGTGGGAGTGGGTGGATGAGTATGTCCATACAAAGCTGTAAAAGCATCTTTTTCTCTCCATACCAGTCTCCTGTCCACTTAAAAAATGTTATCTCAACCAAAAGGAGAGACTTTTCAAAAGGATTTCCAGATTTTGAAATGCTGGCTTTGTTTTTCAGTGTGCAAGGAGAAAAATACCAAATAAGGGTCAGGCATGTGTCGCAGTAATTTAGGAAAACAGACCTTTAATATGTTTTTTAATTATGTTTTAAAGAGAAAAACATTATTGATTGCCGTCTTAAAACAAAGATTACAAGAAGAGATTTTGCCCTTTTTTTACTTGCTTATCACACAAATATAACACTTTGTAGATCCATGTTTGGTCCTAATCTCAACATTTCTGATGGTTTATCAGAATTTACACACATGTGGTGACTAAAGTACCTTATGCCTCACATTTACTCAGTCTGTGTGTCAGGTTGTACATAAGCATCAAGTGTTTCTAAACCTCCGGGGTCTGTGTAGGCAACTTTACCAAACGCTTTGTTGCCCCTTCATCTCTCTCTCTCTCTCTCTCTCTCTCTCTCTCTCCTCTATTCTCTGATGCTGTTGTTAAGTGTGACATTGTTTGGGACCGTAGGCAACCTGATTGTCTCTCCATTTTTGTGACACCCCTGCGGCTCACCCATCAAAGGCTGTTTATTCCTGTTAATGTGCGCAGCACATCTGAGAACATGATGAGTGGTTATTACCACAGCTGTAAGAGAGTCTCTGATGACAGCTTCCAACCATTTCCATCAGTGTTTTCACCTTAAACCACGCTGCCTCCAACTCTCCTATGAGTAATATTTAACATAGTTGTTCTACAACTGTCTCTTTTGATTTCAGCATTTGTCTCTCGAGTATTTGTGTCAGGCTGAGACTTAAGATGTTTCTGTGTGTTCGATTTACAGTGCTAGCCAACACCTTTGGCATTAATGCAGTCATATCTTGTCCTTCTTAAGCCTGCATTTGAACTTTTGAAGGGCGTTTTCACACATGGATTGTTAAGAGAAGATGACCTGAGACAAAGGGATGTTTCTATGCCCGGTTCAGGTTCTACAGTTTAACATCTCACGTACAGTAGCAGACACTTTATGCACAGCGACGTACACCAGAGAGTATGTACGACACGAGCAAGGCACTAGAAAAGAGGAAACAAAAAGTGCAAACAAACAATTTTAAGTCTGATAGGACACACAGGTGCTGACAGCCATTGCACAGAGGCGAAGCACAGCATTGATGAGCTCTAATCCGTCTAGAGACAATCTTAAAAACCGTCGTCGTCAAACAGAACCATCATCATTTTCATCAGACGCCTTTCATTGACAGAGCGCAGTGGGCAGAAGGGACGGAAGTAAGGAGCCATTTTTTTCCCTGTTTTGTAAGCGAGCAGCAGAGTTTTACGTTGGATGCGAGCCTGTAACTGGGAGCCAGTGTGCGGAGATGACGTGCTCTGTTAGGAAGGTTAAAGAGCGGTCATGACGCTGTATTTTGTATCATCTGCATCTGCTGTTGTTTTGGATATATGTCAACACAGCAATTGCACTCTAATGTGGAACAAAACAAGGAGGGGCTGGCCTTTTAAACCACTGGGTTGACTCATCACACTCCAGTAGAAATAGTCGGCTTATAAGAGCAGCAGCAGTAGTTGTGGTCGTATTAGCGGTAATTAAGCTGCGACCTCCAGTGTTGAAAAATGAAGCCAGTGCAGACGTGCTAAATCCTGCAGTTTGTCGACGGTTCACTTGCGGCTGCCTCCAAGAGTCCTAATACTCACCCTGTTAAAAGCCCAGTTTTTACAGCAGCTAAAAACTATCATAAAATAGCGATAGGCTAACGTTACTCGCGGTCTTCATTCAGTTCAACATCCGCTGAACATCACAGGACTTGACAACATCTACTAGTTTTAAATACATGTTTAGTAACAACAACTTTGTGCTACTCGATCAACAAAGGTAATTTTCCCTCTCATCACTGTGACCCTCCATTTTTAATAAGCTGGTCTCATAACTCAACATATTGCTGCTGGAGGGTCTCTGCAGAGACTGCTTACAGGTGTTACAGTCATCTCTCAACCGGAGGGTCAAGGGTTCGATCCCCAGCTCCTGCGAGCAACATGTCCAATGTGTCCTTGGGCAAGACACTCAACCCCGAACTGCTCCCCCTGCTGCTCCCCTGGGGCGTACGACTGTGTATGAACAGGATTAGTTACTTCTGATGCTCAATATACACAGCAGGCACTGGCATCAGTGTGTGAATGAGTGGGTGTGACATTTGAGTGGTCAGATGACTAGAAAAGTGCTATACAAGCTTAAGTCCATTTTCCATTTAAAAAGTAACCACGTTCATGGCGACCTTCACAGTACTCATAAACGCCTCTTTATTTATATTGTGTTGAATAAAAACTAAATGAAGAAACATTTGTGAAATACTATTTGTATTCAACAGATGTTGTCCACAACATCAGTAGTTAACAGTTAACAGGGTCACACATTAAAACCTGAAACCAGCCGCGCTGTTCAAGCCCCATCTCTTGTTCATGCACAGATTTACAAGTTTGTTAACTTCCATTATTATTGAGTGGTGTCACAAAGTCGGCTCATCTGCCTAAATGTGCATGAGATATTTAACCTCCTGGATGCCCCAAGTCAACCCACCATTAATTATGTTAGTATTTTAACTAGGAGGCATCCCACAATGCAACGTGCTACTTGTACACATGGCATTTCTTTACCTATGCTGTATGGAGAGAAGGGTGTGACTTAATGGCGGACAGACAGCCCTGTGTTAATTAGCTTTGGCCCACTTTACATCATTGCAGTGTGAACACAAAGTGACAGCAGAGGAAAAGGAAACGATGTATCATTTTATCTTCTGAATAGAAACAAAGCAGATGAGCTGTAAGGTGTGAAAACACCCTTCAGGTTAGAGTGGTGGTTGAGAGTGGTGCGGGGTTAAGTTTCCATTTTCAGAGTGGGTGATGCTCACGGATTCTAGAGTTACGTTATATCGTGTGCTTGTGTGACTGTTTTTGACACTATTTAATTTTGCTGATCACTGTCTTTAAAAACCAAAAAATCAGTTTGCTTTTTTTGGGCTGTCATTGATTGGTAAGCAACATGGTGATTCCCTGTTTGAAAAGAAGGGGGAACCCAGGTGCCTTCATTAACTCCAGTAAATAATCATGCATTATATCCAGCAGTTATATAAGCTTATCTCGGACTGACTCGAGGGCAATGGGTGATTGCAGTCACTTAATGTTATTATACAGCAGAGTCAGGCATCTTAAATCGATGTTGGCTTATGTGTGAAATGTGAACTGTTGTTAAAAGATCATTCTGTGTTTATAGACATCAGGTGACAACGCAATGATGCCATACTTGAAGGGACACAAGTTGACAGTTATCCGAGGATGTAATTAGAAGAACCACCACCTCCATTAGCGACCCTGAGTGAAAAAGTGTGAATGAGCATTTGTACTGAAGCACTAATGTGTCTGCATGGATCTGCAATGACTTATTGGCCAGTTGTTTTGCCTGAGGTGTTTCTGAACAACTGACTATTTTTGAATTCATTGGAACAGAGATTGTATGCACGGACAGCATGCCCTTAGACATTGAGGATAGCGCCACCATTTAAGGTTTAGCTTTGTGAGGAAGCCAACAGGCTTAAGCTACAACTTGTAATCAAGCGTCACTCACACTGTCAAGTTTTTCTTAACATTATCCTTAAATCAGCCAAATCTGAGAAACTGGAAAGCAGCAGAAGTTAGATTTAAGTTCAGATACTAAATCAGCATATTCTATCTTTTACTCCCTGATCAAACATTTTTATAATTCTCCAGTCCTGCTGTGTGTGAACAGTATTTGTTGGTATTAAAGTCAATGTATGAATGCATTTGTATAAAATATTTAGTTTGTATTTTAACCTTTAAAAATGAATTATGAACAGACATTTAACCTCAGGTCCTTTCAGAATCACAAATGAATGAAGAGCAGACTAATAATATGCAGTCTCATTATTGGGTTATTGACACAATGTGTTTTTAGTCAGCTTTGTTAGTGTAAGACTTGTAAGATGTGTAACAATATCCTATCACAGGAAGAGATCTCTGGTTATACAGTTTGTTTTAAATCAGTTAATGGGACCGATTTTTTTTTTTTTCTTCATCCGACTCTGCAGCTCACCGTACCTCTCTCTGCTGTCTGATCTTTCTTCAGCAGCCCTCATTATAAATCTGACACCTTTTCAAGATTTAACACTTCTTAGCAATGCCTGGCATTATTAAAGGACACAGAACAAAATTGCAGTATGTTTATGTTTGTTAAGATTGGGGCTCGTCCGTTGCACAACATGTGCTTCGTCAGGGTTTTGAAAATCTGTTTGAAAACAATTTGACGTGTACAACATGAACATTCTGTTTAAAGGAGGCCATCCCGAAGTAGAGAGAAAAAACCTTGAGATTTGCAACTTCATTTATCGTCTGGGATTCATGATATTCACAGCAAATATCCGTGATATCAGCCAAAGTAGTATCAGTAATAATAAAGGCAGGTATACAATCTGCAGTTTTTAAAATCTGCATGACTTGCATTATTTCTGTTATCAGCCATGATGTCACTCAAAAAATGATTGCTTTATTTCTGTAACTGTAACATAAATCTATACTACCTTAAGTAGAACCTGTTATGCCATGTTTTTTTTTTTTTTAATTGCCTGAGGCCCTTCAAATTTCAACCACGATTTGAAGAATTTAAAAAAAATGTAAACTCTGTTGTTTTCAAACATGCATCTCCTGAATCGTTTCTGAGAATTGTCAGAGTGGGCTGAATGTGTGAAAGCAAACAGCCACATTTTTAACCTTGATTTTACATGGGCTTTTTTCCTGCCAGCCCCCGAGTAAAATGGTCGTGTGAAGTCTGGCAAAGCTTATGTGTGAACACAGCAGGAAATATTCAGGGTGATTCGCACTGAAGGAACAGGCAGAAATGAAGATGTGTAGCACGACACAAGTGTCCCACTGGTGCAATCGTCATGCGCGTAATGAAGTTTATTCTTCTCCACTTGTTTGTTGATACTGTTAATATCCAATTACACGTAGCATCAATAACGAGGCAGATCATCAGATCTTCATCTGCCTTGTTATGTCTTACCTTGTGAGACCCGACAGAGAAAACTTGATGCCATGAAGTATGCGTAAATGAGTATCTAAAGAAGATTTAAAAGGCAAACTACAACACCTAGTTTTATTCCTTTTTTTCTGCTTGAAATGCGTTTTGATTAGAAATGGAACACAAAATGACAATGCTTTTTTTTTTCTTTTTCTTTTTTTTACTTTTTCACACTTTTTTAAAAGTGATTTTTGGGGATTTTTTCCTCTGTTTGGATAGGACAGCTGAAGAGGAAATGGGAGGAGAGAGTACAGAATGACATGCAGCAAAGGGCAGAGGTCGGATTCGAACCCAGCTTCACTGCGATGAGGACTAAAGCCTTCTTATACAGTGGAGGGTGTACATAGCTGGGCTATCGGCACCCCACTCTTAACTTGTTTTGATAGTCACAGATTTGAAAAACAAGTACATTTGTATGTAGAGCATTTTTTGTTCTTTTTGTCTGATTGCATGTCCCTCTGTGTGCTGCCCTCAGGTGGAGCGGATTGTGGACAAGAGGCGGAACAAGAAGGGGAAGTGGGAGTACCTGATCAGATGGAAAGGTTATGGAAGTAAGGAGGATACATGGGAGCCAGAGCACCACCTTCTGCACTGTGAAGAATTTATTGATCAGTTCAACAGCTTGAAACTGCACTCACACAAACAACCCAAAGTCTCTAACAAAAGTCGTCAGGAACCCATCGTTAACAGCCACCTACCAGCCACAGAAAACTCCAGAGCTCGGTCTGAGGCCAGAAAGAAGAAAAGGACTTTTGGTCCAGCTGTTGGTGTCAGAGTAGGATCTGTCCTGGGGATCAGTGGTACAGGTTCAGGACCCGCTCACAGGCATAAGAAAGTGTCTGCAGGACCTGGGAAACATATGTTAGGAGACAGAATAAGCAAAGCCATGACGTACAGAGCTCCTTCTCAGGCCGGACCTCATTATGTTCCTCCATTGAGGGTTTCTCATAACGGACTCCAGAATGGGCAGACGGAGCCTCTCACCTACAGACCAGCAGCAAGGTCACATCGACTGCCCATGGACAGAGTGGATGGAGAACTAGGAGACATGGACAACAATGGACAGCAGTTCACCACTGAGCTAGGTAAGTTGAAATTGAAGGAAGATGATCATAGGAAGATATGGATACCATTGTTTGACAGCTAAGGTTCTGTGCTGCTTACCGAAGAAGGAAAACCCCTACTCAAAATTACATCGACATAATTTGTAATTTGGAAAGTAATTACTCTTAAAACTTTCTCAGAAGTATTTTATTAAGCTCAACCAACACTGTAAACCATCTTTGAATATGATGGGATGGAAGATTTGCCGAACCGATCTACTGAGCAGATTTATTAATTAATGTAAAACAGCAAATCCAGTACTGTCTGAAAAAGTTTTTCTGCTGAGCTTCATTAGGCCAACCTAACATACTGTTTAATCCGGAGTAGGGGTGACCCCATGTAGATTTAGGAATCTATGACAATTTGCTAGAAAGAGCTTCAGTCTACTGTTCATTTTGCAGTTGAACATAGCCATTCATATGGCGGGGTTCAATGTCTAAATTTACAGTGATGGGTCTGTTTTCTCAAAATATATCATGACTCAAAGCCTATCTAGGTAACGCTATGAGTTTTTTTTAATGCAGTTCTGAAGGCTTATCATCTTTTCAATTGGTCTCCTAAGTGGGTGCATGAAGAATTCCCCCCAAGCAGCATATCCACTTATACAGAAATGTATTGGCTACAAGAAACGACAGTCGTTGCAGTGAATAGAACAGTCGCCGGCACCTCCTTTCAACTCAGGCTCTTATAGGCTATTACATGTTGGGAACAGTGGATAGAAGGTCCTAATTGGAGGAATGAGGTGTCTGTCAAAAGGTCAGAGTGAGGCCGGCAGTTAGATCCATCGCAGTTTGAAAAAAATAAATAAAACAAAAGACAGAAAATACAGGCAGTGTTGGCAGATACAACATTGTAAAATTTACAACAATCCGTGCAAATTAGTGGATGTAATGTAATTCAATCTTTCACTGGATATGGATTGTGGGGACCCTTGCTGATGCAGCAGGATCGTTTTTGTTGAATGTTATGCTGGGGACAGTACAGTGGATGTTCAAACAGCAGGTCAAAAAACTATAAAAATCTCTTTTTTTTTTCTTTTTTTTTTGCCAGGTGTTTGAATCAAGGTTTGACTCTGGTTTGACAGCTAGCAAAAAACAAACAAACAGATTTTTACAGTTACATGACTTACAGGCCCTCCAATTTATTTCATCCCTTCTCTTTCTCTCCCACCTTACCTGTATGTCTTTGGTTTGATATCAAATAAATGGCAGACATCCAAATGACTTACATTACAAAGTCATACAAACTAATTGTTTACCTCAGCAAAATGTGAGGTGAGTGTCACCAGTTAGTTTGGATATACCGTAAATTTCGGACTATAAGCCGCTACTTTTTGTCGCGGTTTTTAACACTGCGGCTTTTAAAACGATGCGGCTTATTTATGGATTTTTCTTGCGGGACAATGAGCTTGTGCTGCAAAAACATTTGACTTCGTCACATCGGATCTTAATATCAGTCATTTTGCGCTTTATGCACGCACCCTCATCATGGAAAACACACGGAGAAATGCATATGATGCAGCTTTCAAGTTAAAGGCGATCGAACTGGCTGTCAAAGAAGGAAATAGAGCTGCTGCACGTAAAGTTGACACTGACAGCGACAACGAAAAAGAGACTGAGGAAGTGAGTAATGAAGTCATTCTGAGGCAGTGAATGGATGGACTTTTTCCTGTGAAATATATTACGGTAATCTTTTTCATCAGCCGCGTTACAGACACTGTTTGATAAAGGATTTACAGTAGGCTTCATATTTGCAGATGTTACCAGTAGTACGTATTTCATTAAAAGTTAAAAAAATTTCTTTGTGTCATGTCTTTCTGTGTAAATAGCTCTTGTTATAACGTGGACACCTGCGGCTTATAATCAAGTGCGGCTTATATATGTACAAATACATTTTTTTACCTATTTTTAGCCGGTGCGGCTTATATCCAGGTGCGCTCAATAGTCCGGAATTTACGGTATGTGTTATTAAAGAAATGTCTAAATGGTGTAGATGTTTGTAGACATTAGAGACAGCTGATTTTTTTTAAAGTCTCATCGGATTGTGGAAGAAACAACAAAAGCAGAACTTTAACTCACACAAGTTAGTTGAAGAGTGAGTCTGCAGCAGTAGCTGTATCTACCCTCTTTGGCAGAGCGATCACTGCTTTATGGAAAATGTTTGTGTGTGCAACTATCATTTTTCCATGAAATGTCATCGCTGTCAGCAAGTGTGTGATATTGCGATAGTGTAATTTAAATTGTTTTAATATGAATCCACAAGCTCTACTTCTTTTGGGGTTAGAGAATGACTTAAAAAATCCAAAATGCTGCTGCCAGGTTTTTTAACCTCCTCGCTAACCTTCACTGGCCACTTGTGAGTGTTAGAATTTATTTAGAATCTGTGTAAATGTGTTTAACCCTTTAAAAGGCCAGGCACGACCCATATGTGATTTTTTTTTTGGGGGATTTTCTTTGGGCCTGACAGCTGCCTGAGATCCTACTGAAACTCGACTGGTAACAAAAGGTGACCTGGCTTTTGCAATACTGGCCCCACAGCGTAGAACTCCCTGCTTGGAGGACTTTTAGACAGCTCACTTTTCTTTTTTCCTAACCTAATTGGCTTTGATACTGTTTATTGTGTTAATGTTATGTCTATGACTGCCGTTTTGACCTTACCTATCTGTTCATTTGTCTAATTGTCTTTACAATTTTGCCCTGTTTTAATTTTCAAGACTTTGTCACCTGTTTTTAAAAAGTGCCAGATACATATTTATTCTTCATTATTTTTACAATTATTACTTCAAGATATGTTCAAATGAATATTGGGAAAGAAAATGCCACTCCAGCCTGATCATCAGGTGATGAACCATCTTTTCCCAGATCACTGTGGCTGGTTGTGCTGCATATTGTTTTATTCGGCATCCTGTCATACAGATAGATCTGTGATAAGCTAAAAATACCTTATGACTTTATTCAGCAGTGCAGATGCATTTGTTTGTATCTAATTGAAAAAGAACTGGAGTGTGACTCCCTCTCCATGAATATGAATAATACAGGTATACACATGCACATAGAGCTGTTTCTGTTTATGTATCCTGTCCTTATCTTTATGATAGGGATTATAAAATCCCTTTTCCATGATGAGTATTTCCTCTCATATGACAGAGTATGTGTCTTATAAAGATAAATATAGTAAGTTAGCAGGCAGACTTTCATACTGTCGAGACTTTATCACAGCTCGTTCTGTGGTTCTTTACTACAGGGATAGCTGATAACACCTTTGAGTTTTACTCCTGGGTCACAGTCCAGGCTCTTCACCACTGTAGTTAATTATTACATGAGTATTCAAAATGGCACATCAACAACACAGAATTTATTTTGTTCTAATGACACATACATATGGGGATTAAATGCAAATGTTGTTTGTCATTGCCATTCATCATACCTGTACTTTATTTTGTCCCCCCCTCTCTATTGGTTTTCCTCACAGCTCTGTAGAGGGGAGAATTAGCAAAATATGTACATATTGATATATACATCATAAATGTGTTGTGCATGCTTTGTGTGTACGTTGTTGATCAGCTACCCACTTAGTCGGGGAATACAGTGTATTGAAGCAGTACTGGACGTGAATACACAAATGTTGAAGTTAAACATTTCAAAATTCTTGAGAAAGGTTCTGCATAAAATCAGGTCTTCAGACATTCCAAAGCACATACAAATAGATCATGCCTCTATGGAGCAATTATCAGCAACAAATCTGACCTCACTCTGGTTGGTTGGATGCTGTTTTGGATAATAGACTTCTGATTTAAATAAGACTACCTCACTTACCTCTTTTTGCACTGCAAACCAGCTATTAAGAGAGCTGTAAATAAGTGCTCGCATAGCAACATCAAGAACGTGTCCAGGGTATTTAAAGGTCACTTTGAGTGGCATTTCTGTTTTAAATATTCACTGAAGAAAAGAATTGATTGTGATTTATTTATGTGTGAAAAGGGACGTTTAAGTAGTTTTAGTTTATTTGCCAGATAAATATAACAATTTTAGTTTCCAACAAGTTTTCGAACACTGAATTTTTTTTATTTTTTTGTTTTTTATAACAGTTGGTCTCATAAATGTGTCAAGCAGTGTGTATATATATATATATATATATATATATATATATATATACAAGTGTGTATATATATATGAAGTGTATATATATATATATATATATATATATATATATATATATATATATACACTTCAGTTATCCTTAAATGTTGCATCTATTGTGGACGAGATTTAATTACCAGTCTAAATAGTAGGTGTCTAATATTTAAGTGAAAGAAATCAGACCGACGTGTTTTGTCATCTCCTCTGTGTCAGGCTCCCCTCTGGCCAATGGAAAGATGCATCTACACAGCTCAGTGAAGAGGAAGATGGCTGAGGAGAAGGGCTACGTGTTTGACAAGCGGCTAAGGTACAATGTGCGACAGAACGAGAGCAACTGTCGATTCAGAGACATTGTGGTCAGGAAGGAGGAAGGCTTCACGCATGTCCTGCTGTCCAGCCAAACGACAGACAACAACGCTCTGACACCAGAGGTTAGAATGAAAATGTGCACACCAGCCCTGTTTAAATGGATACAAACAGCAATTTATTTATTTTTTTCATTTGTGACTGTCCCATGTGTTTCACGTCTGTATCGATAGCTTGAGTCCCACTTTTAATTATGTAACTCTGTGTCCCAGTAGACATGGAGCTGTGTTTGGGGAAGAATGAAATAGAAAAGTTTCCTCATTAACTGATGCCCTGCGGCTATGCACTAACTCCACAACTGCTCCAGGGGAACTTTTTAGGAGACAGCTTTCAAAAACGGTGGTTTTATATGACAACCAGCAGACTTGACTTTGTTTAGCGTTAGCTTCATTAATCTTCCAAAGGGCAATGCTGAACAAGACCTTGTATACTCAAGCATAAAAAGTTGGGCACTAGCTCTTGGACTCTGTCTGTTCTTTAAAACTACCACCTGCCAGACAAGGTTTCAACAAGTAGATTAATTAGGGGTATACATATAATCCAGTGATATACCATCTGTTGTTGTAGTAGCAAAATGTCAGCTGAACCAGAGCGTGACATATTTATACTAACAGAGACTTTAGGAATATTACAAAGAAATAAATGTTGCAACTGTGAAAATGCTATGAACATTTTCTAGTTTTTTTATTTTTAGGGCGAGCTTTTTTGATTGCTCCATGATACTTCAACAGAGTCTCTGTACGTGCATGTAGGGTAAGCGACATAATATATGTTATGCTGCGATTGATGGCTTTTCACATTAGTTCTCCAATCTTCTTAGAAATTTGGTGATCCCTTGCTATCATGATGACAATGAAGATTCCAACATAAAATTGGCCTTTTTTAAAGGCTGAGAAAAACTCAAATTATTGTAATCCCTCACACTGATTGACGAAAAGGTTTTTTCTATCAAAAATGTTCACATCTGTCACTAAACCTTTTATGGAGAAGCACTGCGTTGGTGTTTATGTTGCCTCTGGCACAGTGATGCTACCTTACATGAGCTAAATGAGAGCTATGATAGTTTGACAGTATGGAGATGTGTCCGTCTGCAGCACTGAATGTGGTTGAAAGGCTCTCTGCTCTAATGCTGCGGCCTCTTGCATCGTGATGATCCACTTGTAGAATTGACCGCCTGCAGCAAAAGAACCAGCCTGTGATTGGTTGCTCATTTTCACACTCCAATCAACAACAAGCTGCTCCTCTCAAAGTTCCCTGTGGATGCAGTCAGCAGCTTGCCTTCACAGATCAGTAGATACTTTTCCCAGCTGCATCTTTGACTGTTAGTCACTTTTGGACTCTTTGGATGGACTTTGGTGACATTTTGTGGTAATTTTTTTAAAGACGCGTACATGAACTAGAATGTGTCTGTCGGACTTTTTTTTTTTCTTAAAGTCAATTTGTTAAGGGGATTATCTCTTAATGCATAAGAAAAAAGACAAGAAATCATAAACATTATCATGCATATTTACTTTGCAAAAATGATGTTGACCCGACAAATAAACTTCAGAGGCCATATCACATTCTGTAATTAATTTATGGGTTTAAAACTCTACCGGAAACAATTAAAAATCTGATCATAAAAAGGGATTAATAACTTTTTCAGTCGTGACCTTTAGTGAGTTGATAACTTGTGAATGAATTAAAACAGATTTTATGTTGTACTCTCCATACAGCTCCTTTAGTGCTCCATTAATATACTCTAAAAGTGAGTTAAGCCTCATGAAATGTCACAATCACACTCATGCACCTCTGGCCCATAAATCTAAGCAAACAGGTTTCTCTTCCCTTCAGATTGAAGGATTGTGGGATGTGTCTCAGATCTTCCACAGAGGGAGGTTCTGACTTTGATGCATCGCCCATGTGAACGGCAGCCTGCACTTCACAGACGCTGAAGTGGCCTTAACTGTGCACGCATGTGTGTGTGTGTGTGTACTTTCATGTGTGACAGTAAGCCTGTAAGCTGTGGGCTTATCAAACAGCCCTGATAGCTCCTTTTTCTGTCTCTCAGTCTTTGAAGCTTCAGTACAGGAACAAGAGAGTCTTCCCATGTGCTCGCTGAATGAGAAAATATCCCTGTGCACTTTTCATCCAAACACTCAGAGCCCGATTTAAGTGAGAAAGTCCCCAAGCTGTTAGCTGCCACTGCCTCTGTCACCTTTCTTCTCATCAATATAGCTTTCTGTGTCTCTTCTTTGCAAATCAGCATCCTGTGTTCTTTTCAAGCAACCCCACAAATACAAAATCCTATATCGTAGTATGACACGCGCGTCAACAAAGCAGCCTGTTCATTTTGACTGCATGGGGAAAGACTTTAAAGGAATGCAGAAGATGCCTAGATCTTTATCACTCTCATAAGCATCTGTACAGTAGCACACTTTATGTAAACATGTGTGAAGGCATGTTACAGCCCAGCACGTTGGGGTAATTAAATTTAACATAAAACAAGATGTTTTAAGTTATTCATCACAAATAGTGTTATATTCAAAGCTACAGCGAGGAACTTCATTTGTGTGTCATTATTAGTGACTCTTGTGGACAAAAGCAGGATGTCTTATCTCTTTGCTGATCTTGTCCTTCTGGTTAAAAATCTCATCCTGCTTTCTCGTAACAGTAACCACGAAACTCTGCACAAGACAATGTAAACAAAGCAGCTTGTGGTAAATCCCTTTGTTTTACCTCTGACTTGGTGACAATGGTGACAGGCATTGGAAATACTTACATAGAAACTGTCAATCTTCTTGCTGGTGGCCTTGTTTGCTTTTGTAGTGCATAAAGAGACATGGGTATTCATTTTAATCTGGTAAATAACAAGTTAAAGACTCTATATATGAGCTTTAAACAACACCAAATAATAGTGTCAACGGGCCCTGCTTCAATCAGTATTTTTTGATATAATCAAAAGCTAGTAACCCAACTGACATAATTCAATCCTAAAGTTCCTTCCTCCAACAAAAAACAAAACAAATGTAACCACACCCCTGCACCTACTTAAGCTAATACAGAAATGGAAAGTTGAATGTGTTGTGCCTTATGAAAGCTAACCCTGGCCAAGTGCCAGCTAGGTCACCAGTACCTCAGCCTATTTCAGTAGTGTTAAAACCATAGGACACACTATCAATACCATGTAGAGGCCCAGTGGCACCTCAACTGTGGAGCTGGCCTTCTTGAAGAGTTCAATCATTGGTTGCATACTTTTGATTGGTTAAGTTGATTAAGTGCCACAACAATCAGAAGCATTGATCTGGCAGCTACTGGTGTGTGTGTGTGTGGGGGGGGTAACTAACCTGGAGGGACACATAAACTCAGAGCTTCATCCTTTTGAACGCCATCTGACGGCCAATTATGTCACAGCGGTGCATTGAAGGCTTTCCAATTTTGAAGCCTCCTTCAAATTGCAGCCTGCAAATTCCTCCTTCCCTTCCTTGGCCAACAAAGGATCACAAAGACTTGTTTATTTTTGAACAAACTTTGTGTTTAAAGTTTCAAAATTAAAAACCGTAGTCTGGTCTTCATAATTCTACATGTGGATAAATTGTTTGATAGAAAATAGCTTAAACATTATTACCAGTTTGTTACGGTGCAGCTACTGCGGTTGCTTGGCAACAGGGGCGGCACTTAGAAATGACAGGTTAAGGGTGGGGACAGCTGGTGACCCAAAACTGGAAATCCTCCATAGACCAGATAGTCTCATTTAAGTTTCACCTGAGAGGTCTTTGCAGGCTTTAAGGACCTGGGTCATTCATAGGCTACTTCCTCGGAAGGATGCTGTCCCAGAATTGAGGTACAGCTATACACAAAGACACTCAAAACAACGTAGGCACAGAGATTGTGTGAGTCTTGGCTCCTGTCATACCAATTCTTCACAATTGCACACTAATTAAGAGGGGAGATACAACCCCAGAAAATTTGAAGACTTTTCTGGTGTTACTAATAACATCATCAGTTCTGATCATGTGACCCAGGAAGCCATGACAGAGGGACAAGAAAAAGGGACCAAAAACTGAAACAGCTACATGAATTACAGCAAATTACTAGTTTTGGTACTTTAGTACTTGTTGTTTTGTGTGGAGCAGGTGCCTCAGACAAAAGGGAAGTCCTTGATGCATGGGTTGATCGTTGGACTAATTGATCTGTGATAATTTCGCACATTTCATCCTGTCACTAAAAACAAAGGCAAGAAAAAGAAATAGAAAACAAATCTTGGTTTCTTTAAAATGGATAGAAAGTGAAATTGGACATGTTTGTTTGCATTTTATAAATCCAAACATGACAGCAATATGACTTTAGTCGTCAAAGATCTTTCCAGAAATCGGTATTGAATGTATTTTAGATTAAACTCCTGAGAGTCTGATCCATAGGGAGCAGTGAGTTTAGTGTAAGAGAAAGTGGTTTGAAATATTGCCTCAGAAAAAGGGAATTTCTTTCTGCTTTCAGAAATAAGAAAATGCCTAAAGGAAAATTCAAAATAAATAAAAAATAAATAAACGATGTTTGGCTCATAACATCAAAAGGCATCTGGAAACCGAAGTGAACTCATAACAGTGTGTCAGACCTGCTGGATTTTTAAAAGAGACAAAAAAAATATGATTGATTGACTTCTATTCACACCTTCAGGCGGCGCTTTCATTTCCAGGGAGCTGATACTCCCTGTTACTGAACTCTTTGTTGTGGATACCACCTGTGTTTGTGTGTAAATGTCCTGGAGGCCTCTGCTCGCCGCACATGAATGTCACTTACACGACTCTCTTCCTCCTCCCTGTTTCACTGACTGGAGCCAGCATCTGCCCTTCTCTGCTGCTTGTTTCTGAGCAGGGTTTTAATTCAACTTTCTAGCGTAATGTCATTGTCATAATCACACACACACACACACACACACACACACACACACACACACACACACACACCCAGCCAATGAAAACAGGACAGATTATGCGCTTGGTGAAACCGAGAATTAAGTTCACTTTGAGGTTGAATGGTTAATATGGGTCAAGGGTGATAATCTGATTAAAAAGCAGTATTAAAGTGTACAGATAGACTGCAGACTGTGATTTGGGTGTTTTGGTCTCTGGATGACTCCTTCTTCTCTTCAGATTGGATGTCTGATAATGATAACTCACTGCCTTATTCATCAAATAAAAGACAAAGGATGTGCATTTGTCTGCTGGTGCTGAATGATTAAATCCTGCAGATTCAAGGCTGTCCATGGATTTTTACATGATTTCTTTTATGATTTAAAAAAATGAATTTATTTTAAAAAGCACATTTCATAGTGTTATTCTCAAAGTTCGCACACTACTTTGAGAATTTGGTCCTATAGTTGCAGTACTGTGTAGCCGTAGCTTCTATAACTTCCAGTAAAGTCAGTTGGATGTTGAGGAAACACACCATAAAGCGTCCTGTCACAATAATCTCTGTCACTTCATAGGAAGTACATTTTACAAACTACAGGTCAATGCCACATACTTTTATTAATAATACATATATATATATATATATATATATATATATATATATATATATATATAGCACTTTTATGTTTGACTCCGTCACTGCTTAATGGTTTAAATAATTCAACCTCACTGACATTTTTCAAGGACAAGCTTCTGTTGACGTCCCTTTAACAGTTTGCATTGACCTTGAGGTAGTAAGGTCAATGCATAAAGGGATTGAATGCTCTTATAGCGTTAACAAATTAAAACATAGCAGACGCAAGATTTCATCTGTTTCTTATGCATCTGGAAAGTCAAATGAGAGGTTGCTTGTCTAGTGTTTTCATTACTGAGGTGAGGCTTCCATTGAAATTAGACCAGAACAAATACAAGTATTGTAAATAGACTTCTCCATAAGTCATCAGCATGTACACATTTAAGTTGATATTCCTGCCTTCCCAGTGTATGTCATCTCTTTGCAAAAAAAGATGCTCAGGATGTCAAGCCTTTCTCCAAGGATTTATCTTTGTCGATCTCTTCTCATGTGTCAGGTGTGTTATAATGTAATAAATGTCTCTTTCTCTTCTTCAGATTATGAAGGAAGTGTGTCGAGCTCTCGGTAATGCAGCTGCCGATGACAGCAAATTATTGTTGCTTAGCTCTGTGGGGACTGTTTTCTGCAGCGGCTTGGAGCCGTCGTACCTCATTGGACGTCTGTCTACTGACCGCAGGAAAGAGAGCAGCCGCATCACAGAGGCCGTACGGTAATGAGAAATCTGTCCACTTCAAGCAAGAGTCTCTTATCATTTGCCTTCAGAGTTGACTGCGTTAGGACTAATCGTTCTGTGACCCCTTCAGGGACTTTGTGTTGGCATTCATCCACTTTAAGAAACCCATTGTGGTGGCAATAAATGGGCCTGCTCTGGGCTTAGGGGCCTCCATCCTGCCTCTGTGTGACGTTGTGTGGGCCAGTGAGAGGGCCTGGTTCCAAACTCCATGTGCAGCCCTCCATCTCACCCCCTCTGGATGCTCCTCTTACACCTTCCCTCAGATCCTTGGCGTAGCTCTGGTGTGTACTAGATATTAAAGCAAATATTACTTGATGTAATCTGTTTTCTCCACCTCACATACTCGACTAGTGCATGATAACTCTCCTGCATCATTTTACTCTTTTTTTTCTCCACAATGTCAGGCAAACGAGATGCTGTTCTGTGGAAGAAAGCTCACAGCACAGGAAGCGTGCAGTCGAGGACTGGTGTCACAGGTCTTCTGGCCAACCACATTTAACCAAGAAGTGATGCTGCGCGTGAAGGAAATGGCATCATGCAATGCAGTGGTAGGTTCTCATCTATAGCACGAAGAGCGTAAAAATCTAAATTGTAAAATAATTAAACTGGATAAAAACATAATACTTGATCCTATTACTCAGTGACTGTTGGGGATTCTTTCTAGAAAAAATGAAAAGTGTTGATGATGACAATGTGAAAGTACAAATAAATTATAAACATTTTCTGTTTGATACTGATGACCATATACTTTAAGCTCGTTTTGGGAGTAAAATAATGGCTCTGGCAATATTGTCATCAATCAAGTAGTTTTAAATAATGTCATGATACACAGATTATTTATTAATCCTCGCAGTTAACCAATTTTTCCTGTATCTTTAAATTCATTTTTCTTTTAAAAATAAGGCATTGATTTAATTTGAGTTATTTTTAATCTAAGTTAATTTTCAAGAAATGGGCGTGGTATCTTCCAGCCTCCGACACTCAGGCCTAATGTACACCATAGCTACTGCCTACACCGTAACTACTGCCTTTTTCTGTCTATTTTTTAAAGGAGTGATATAACTCTGACACACAGCATTTAAAATGAGTACTGCAGTCCAAATTCAAAACATTGGAGAGAGTCATCTCCCCCCCGCCTCCTCCTCCTCCCTAGTCCCTGGGGACCTGCCTCCCTAGGTTGTGATCACGCGGAGACACGGAAGATTCTATGTTTAACTAGCTCTGCGTCAGTCTTGAAACAAAGCATCTCCGGTATTAATCCTGGTTTCAACCTGTTTCTGGTCGTGGAGTTTATTAGAAAAGGACAAGGATTATTAAGGTCGGGTACAATCAGTTATATTTGAACCAGTTTCACGTCTGCTTCCATCTCTACAACACCTAATGGTTTGCCGTTTGCCTGGTAAAATGGATGGGTGTCCAAAATAGCCGTGTTGGGGGCTGCATTAAAAGTGCCTACCTTCTCTGGTCCAAACAAATACAAACCATTCCAGAAAGGAATCAAAAACTTAGGAGGACTTACTGGCTGCTACACTTGACAGAGAAACCAGCACTTCAACACATCATGTTTCCTTAATGTCATTTTGTCATGTAATTCAGTAGATGTCTTACATATTTATTTTTTCTTTAAAATTAGATTTTTAATTGTTTTTGGTTTAATTATTAAACAGAAATGAAAAGAGAAGTTTACAAACTAATAAAAGATCATTTTAATTATAAATGATAAGGGTCCACAAACAGATCTTTGTTGCACACCAGGCCTTTTTTAACTGTTACAGCTCAATCATTTATTATTGCTCTCTTTCGCTCATTTTAATAATTAACAACTTAAATGGGTAGTTGTCGTCTTCTTTTTTTTTTTTTTTTTTTTTTTTTTTTTTTAAATGAAGTTCTATAAGATACCTGCCAATAATATTTGTATTACCTTTCAATTCAATGGGCACAATCTCAGGATTAACTACCATGTAAAAAAAGAAAAAAAAAAAAAAAAAGGAATTCTTTATTAATACAAACTAGAATTCTTATAACTTGTCCATTTAACATTGCCCAATAAACATTTGATATTTGTGTGTGTGTTTGAAAGGTTTTGGAAGAATCCAAATGCCTGGTGAGGAGTATCGTCATGTCAGTGTTGGAGGAAGTGAATGAGAAAGAGTGCCAGATGTTGAAGCAGCTCTGGTGCTCAACCAAAGGACTAGAGGCCCTCTTTAGTTACCTGCATAACAAAACGTCTGAAAAGTAACTGTTGATGCCCAGAAAGAGAAGTTCAATGGGTTATCCACAGGAGGACATCCAGGATGAATGGGCTGTGGTCTTAAACTGAAGGAACAGTTTCATTCATGCTCTTTGTTACCATCCTTCAGCAGAGGAATTCTCTGAGATTCTGTTTGATTACACGCATACCAACAACTCCTTCATGATCATGTTTGCAAAGTTGTTGTTTTCTTTTTTTTTCGGATCCTTAAATGTCCCTTTGTTTATTTTCTTGGAGACAAAAGTCCAAATGTGCATTGCTTAAATGATCACTGAAGAAGGTTATTCAGGGAGGTACAGAGAGTTTATGTACACACAAAATGTACGTGTCTATGAAATCCACAGGATGTATGATAAGTCCACAATAATATATATATATCAGATATATTTATTTCAAGAGTATATAGAGGAGTTTCTGTCTGTATATAAGATGCATTTATTCAGGTCTTTCTTGGGTTGTTTATTGTTTGAAGTGTAAACCAAAGTTTGCATGAGGACACCGTTTCCTGCTCTGTACATGCACATTCATTCCTCTAGCCACAAACTCATATTCAGTATGTGCTCATGTCATCGTACGGTTTCCCAAAAAATACAAGAAATCTCTGAAAAAGTAATTTTTTCCTTCTGTGAAGACAGTATACCATCAGTACCTATCATCATTTTAATCACCATAAATTAGCTTCTGGGCCATGAAATTAAGATGAATGCTCTTGTACTCGGGTACTAATGAGTCCGTCTGGTGGATAAGTAAATTAAATATCATCCTCATACTGTCCACATCCATCTGTCTTTACTTAATCTTGCATGCAAAAACAAGTTTAATTTAATTTGTATTTATACATATGAAGTCTGATTGAGGTCAGGGTATTTCTCCGGCGGGGGGGGGTGGGCTGAATAACATGCACTTGTTTTTTTTCTTTCCTTACAAATCTGTTAAGTGGAAACGAAATACACTGGAAGTCTCATGCACATGTTAGCACTAAATACAAACAAGTACAAAATGACGAAGATTGAATGAGCTGGCATCACGTATCACATGGGAGGATTTTTTTTGTCCGGTTTAGTTTGAGCTAAATGTTGTACCGTTAAATGCAGTACTATGGGGGTTTATATGACAAACATGGCTTCCACCTATAACCCACAGATCGTTATTGTGCAAAATGGGTGATTGTTTTGTTAAATAAAAAAATGTTGATTGTGACTACAAAATCTGTAAATGATCTATATTGTGGATATGCATAATGTCATGTAGCTGGAGTCAACTATGTCCTTTACTGCATGTGATGATTTGAGATTTCAAGACCTATTTTTATTGCCATGTGTAGATAATATTAAGGCTTCTATTTTGGTTTACCAACAAAAGGAAGTGTAGGTGTGTGAAAACTGTTCTTATACAGATGTTTGTCCAGCTTTGCAATCGTACACATGCAGTACGGTATCAATGATTTAGACTGTTTGTGACACAGCTTGCATGTACTGTACATATAAATGTCCGGATACCTTGTACTGCCGGGTATGTTTTTGTACCAACGTTGTAAGTATTGTTAGAAATTCTGCAGTTTATTTTTGTATTTATTTGAGATAACTGTTTGGATGTGCAGTGCTTTCTTTTGCTTCAGAGGCACCAACTCTAAATGTGATGTCTATATATTTTCCCAATTTAAACTTTCATAAAAAGAAGTAAGGATAATCATATGTAGCTTATAATTTAAAAAAGAGAATATCCAAACACTGTTTCCACTTGAATATTTAATTTCAATTGAAATAATTCTATTGTTATTATTTCAATCATTTTAGACTTAATGCTATACTGCGTTGTTTAATTATTATCAGTTATCACTTTTATTTATAGCTATTGCAGATTGGTGTCTGATATTGATAAATGATTTCAGGTTTTTTTTCAACAAGAATAAACTAGTCACATCTGAGGCTGAGAAATAAAATCTGCACAGTGCATGGTGCACCTGAATTTTCCCATAACCTTAAATCAAGAAAGGTCTCTACATTCACTTTTCTTTATTCTCCCTCACCTGCAGAATGATAATTACTTACTTCCACACGCTTGCTTGGATAAAGGCCGCATGCAGTGAATAGAACTGCCTGTTTGATATGGTCACTGTATAGAATCACTGAATTCAAATCATTTATGTTGACTTTGCATAAGCACACAGAGAGCTTATATATTTATTCATTTATTTATTCTAAATTGTAACATATTTAGCTTTTCTTTTCAGCGTGTCACGTGTGTGAGATGGACAAATGATTTACCTAAAATGAAAAGTTTTCTCTTTTAGTCCTCTGATCAAAATTCCCATCTAAGCATGAGTTAAATGAGTGTCATTAATTAATTGTTAATAACAAAGAAAGTACCCCCATCTGTACCAGTACTTATTACTCATTTTGGAGGTTTTTTCTGTTAGAAACATCAGCTGTTCCCCTCTTTGTGATTTTTCATGTTTTTTATCTTTCCAAAATGGTATAATAGTACACCTTAGGGTGCCTTACAGTTTAAGTATCTGTCGGAGATGGATCCATGTGTTGTGATGGGTAGAGTAAGCTGCTACAAATAAACAAACTGTACTTCCTGTACTGCGTGTTGTCTTGAACATATCATGAACAGTTTCTCTGTTTTGTCTGAAATTCCTTTAATTACAGTTCAGATTCCCAAAGTGGGGCCATTTTTTTCCCTGCTAGCAAAGCATGGCAACTGTTGTGAGATGACTTCCAGGTCAATGCTAATCTGAAAATGTCTATTTGAAAGTTTCATGTTACCGCATCACTTATCATTGCTTCCTTTATTAAGTGGCTTGTTTGTTTTATGAGTTTGTTGTCACACACGGATCTGCTATTGTGGACTGCATACTACCAGTGTTTGATACACATTCTTAAAAAATATAGGATTTTTTTTAGCACAGAACCTTACTGTTAGTGTGTTGAATGTATGATAATGTTTAGTTTAGGAAGCACAGACGTAGGTTTGCAAAGCTGGGAGGAATATTTGAAATTTAAGGCTGTAGTCCTCCGCTGTTATTGTTGTTGTGTTGAAGACACAACAAGCAGCAAGTGCTGCGGGAGCATCAAAGACATATTCAGTGACGTAATGATGTGGCTCTTATGCAGCCTGTGGAAATGCAAGCCAGTTCTTAAAGGGTTAGCAAGTTAAACCAGCTCTGAACAAGCACTAGCACCAGCCCTCATAAACCCAATGTTAAAGGAGTTTTTTGGTATTTCATAATGTAATCCAGTGAATCCGTGAAATGCTAAAAGACTAATTGATTTTCTTGTATCAGATCAGTAGTTGTTGGTTTTGTCCCCCTTCAAGCCGTGATAGTGCTAAATAATGAAGTGACGTCTTCAGCCGTTGGCCCTTTTTCACTGTCGGCATTTTCTTGCAACAGTGGAAAACAAGACATTCTTGTCACCATGATATAAATGTTTGCTCTGTATTCTTCAAGAGTCTACAGTAAGTAAGTCCACCAGCAGCGTTACAAGTGACATATCAAAAGGACTTTTGGCAGCACCTTTGATGATCTATAAATCTTATTGATGGACTGTAAATCCCTTTTGATTCAATGTGGTAAATTGGTAAGACATGACATCTCGCTAGAAGGGTAATTACTGTTTTATATGATCAAATGTTTCCTGTTTTCCTCTTTAATATCTCTTGATTTAGCCATATTACATGTAAAGTGTTTCACAGATCCATAGGTTTCACATTTTTTAATAAAAACAGAAATAGTAGATGATCCTACAGGTCTTATTTTGTTTTTCTGCACTTCATTTTGACATTACTAAGACCTATAAACAAGATATCTAAAAGTAGTAAATATTTATTTCGGTCCATGACCACAAACTATAACACATACACGAACAATAATACAATTTAAAAAAGAACTGATGTCAATAAATTATAATCAATTTGCAATTTCCTACATTTCACAACAAAATTGAATTCTTAAATAACTTGTCTGGACCAATATATTAATTATATGTATGATTTTTCAATTATTGGATTTTTGGGAACCCACAACAATGGGGAAGGGTGACTGGGTTGGGAGGTTGAGAAGAGGAGGAGAGCGAGGAGAGGAGTTATTGTAAGGGAGTCAGAAGGTTAGGTGATGGGGTTCTTTTATCTTCTTCCAACACTTTGGTTTTCTCAGTCCAATAGAGTGTTGAAATTGTTTCAAGAGTGAAGGCTTCTCTGAGTGTGCTGGGACCTCAGCCTCCTCTTCCTGGAGTTCTTGGGTTATCGCATCAGAGGTGGGAGTGTCATTAATGTTGGTCTCCTCTGAGACTTCAACCTCCTCCTGAGGTTTGCGAGTAAATGACATTATTGTCCAAGGTCATGAAATTGCTGCAGTAAAAATCAAAGAGCTGGAGTGTGAAAGACTACATCCAGTGATGAAATAAGAATTCAAAGCCTTCCTAGAAGACACAGTCTGGTGCACCAAAACTGAGAAGTTACATATTGCTGCTTCAAGAACTGAGCTTCAGGCTAATTTTTGCAGCATTTGTTCATCACATCTTTTAGTGCTGTTAACGTTGTTGACAGACAGATAGTTGTGTTAGTCATGAGGCTTTGAGGATACTTGTGCATTGGTAAAAAAGGCCCGCTCCATGCAGCAAATATGATAAAAATCACAAAAATACGAATTAAAAGAAAAAACTATACCCTCTATGCTAAAAAGAATCAAAAATGTTAACGTCCAGCCAACCCTGATTCTTAGCCTGCGTTTCATTGTGTTCACAAGGCAAACGAAGGCTCAGGTGTCCCTGTTCCCTGAGCTAAATTTGAACTTTCAGTCACATGAGCCTGAGGTCATAAAGTTAGGAGCCAGGTGTCAGCCAATGAAAGATCCAGAGGTTCCACCAGAGACCGCCCTTAAACAAACAGAGGTTGCACGAACACTTTTTAACACGTGAAAGAAGCTCTCCATTCAGGCCATATGATGAAACCTTAACCAGCTCGTCTCTGAACTTAAACCATGAGAAGCCGTTAGGTCTGAATTATTAATGAAGCTCTGAGCTTATATTCTCTTTACATTGTGACACAGGTTTCTATAGGAATCACCATCAAGTAGAATCTAATCAAATGTGATGCCTACAACACACTCAATTCTTCTTTTGTTCAAGTTTACTGACTGCCAACTGCAGGCAGGGTTTAATAAATGTGAAGTACATGATTTAAGTACAATAAAAGGCCTTCTTTTTTAAGATCTGTTGAACTCATGACAGATTCACAGTCTTTAATACACATGCTTTAAAATGAAAAGGAGTCTTACTTTTCTTTCACGGTTTATTTCAATGAACTTCATGAATCAATATGATTCCTCATTCACATAACCTTTCAAACAACATTCAGTAGACTCACACCTAGAGTTTCCAAACCGCTGGTCAGGCTTTGGACATTATTTTTTTTATTCGTCTTTCTGATGCATCCCTGAAACGGACTCTCCCCCTGCCTATCATGAATTATTCATGTGCCAGAATATTCCTGAGGAGTCCTGCTGAATAAAATAATGGTTTGATGAAAAGGTTCAGCCATCATCTTCACTTATGTATTTGACACTGCTGTGGTGTTCTGCTAAATACAGTGAAAATGAATGAGCAGCATTCTTTGATCCAAAGTGCTAGGCGATTTTTGCGTTGAGCTAAAATGTTCTGGCAACGCAGCAAGTTTTAATCAGTACAGATTATATCAAGTGTGTTATGGAGGTAGATACCAGAGGACATTTACTGAGTATGGTGGGTGTGAAAAACCAATCATTGCAGGTATATGACCTCCCCATTCTCATCAGTCATGTTCCTGTTGAATAAAATAGAATCTTAAAGGTCCCATATTCTGCTTTTATCTGCTCTTTAGTGTGTTTTCTGCACGTTTAAGCACATCTATTTGCAAAAATTCAAAGTCCATGGATATCCGGCTTCTCCTACGTCCTCCTGTTCGCAGTAGCAATAGCCGCATGGAACGATCTCTTGCCCCCCTCCTTGAAAATGTGTTGTGACGTGTCATGAACATGAAAACAGAAACTTTTTTTTCAAACTTTAACGATTGTGAGCGTACTTTAGCAAACCTAATTTAAATACATGAACCACAAAATGGGCATAATGTGGGACCTTTAATATTAATGGCAATAATATATGATAAGAGGTCCCTTCTACTTGTTGATGTTAATGTTCAAATGACACTGAGACCTGGTGAAGCAAAGAAAAAAAAAAACTAACAGAAATTCTATCCTTCTGTCTTTATTTCAAAACAGCAACAGGAGTGTTAAACGCTCATGCTTCATTCAATGTCCCACTTTGTGTTCTTGTTTATTGATCTTGCTGTGGAGGCTTCTGTATGTGTCCCACAATACAAACGTTCTCCCCAAGAGGAAAAATCAAATGCATCGTCTCGTAACTGAATACTTTCAGCTTGTGGTGCCAGCTACAACATTCCCGGAAAGTCTCCATCAGAACTGCTCCTTGTGTCCTTCTTTCAGCCTCTTTTTCATGTCCAGTGCATGCTGCTTACTGCGCTCTCGCTTGTCCAGTCTCTGTTAAATAGTGAAGCAAAAACAACAAAACAACGTAACAATCCTTGTCATGTCAGAGTCGGCCTATCAACAAAGGGCAAAAATAAGACCAATAATAATTAACAAACCTCTTTCTTTAGGCACTCGCGCATGGCTCGGTCCACCTCATTACACGTGCCGAAGAACTTCAGGAAATTGTGCTGCAGATGGAACAAAGAGAAACCATTTGGCTTTCTGTGTGTATGTCAGGTTCCAGAAAGACTCAAGAGCATGACCTACCTCAGTGTGGCACTGCCTCAGCTGAGTTATCAGCACATTACACTCATCGGTGTGCAGGTGAGGAGACAGATCAGGGTGCATGCTGAGTTAAGGGCTTACTGTACCACTGCAGCAAGACAAGAAAACCAGAAACAAGAGGAGCACGGACAAAGGAGCACTGAGTTAACCGTTACACGACTTGGTGGGAAACTTTTTTTTTTGGAGTTTGCCTTTAAACACGGCTTTACATTGATTCCTTTTTTCATGACATAGGATATGCTTGACATCAAATACAGTCTATGACTATGATGGGCATATATGAATCATCAAACAGCATTTTAGTTCAAGAAAGTCGAAGACATTCCCTCTCAATATCCCAGAGTTAGAAGTTAATCTACAGAGACAGAGATTCACTCACACAAAATATATACTTATTCATAACTCAAAACACTGGAACTTGTGTCCTGAATAAATAAAAAGTTTAAACTAAGATTGAAATAAAGCTTACAATGCACTCTCAATGCTCTTGGTTGTAAAATAGGATTTGTACATTTTAACTTCAATCAAAACAACACCTACTGGATTAATAAAACAGGCTAATTTGTTTAGGCAGATTATATATGTGTGGATGTTTAAAATAAATAAAATCAAGCTCATGGCAGAAAATCGACATGTTTCCATGTTCCAGTATTTTTTACACAGGTAGGGAAGTCTCCAACGAAATATGTTGGGAACCACTGCTCTACTATACACGTGATGTCAACCCAGTAAGAAATCCTCTCTGCACTGGAGGAATCCTCTGAAGGATACTAATGCCTCCCCATCCCTCTCCCTCCTGAGCTGTCATAGTTTAGTTTCCTTTGGACACTTACCTGCAGACACACAGAGAGAAGCAGAGAGTTACACAACACTGTGAAAATGGAAAATTCAAGGTTCTGTAAATTACCACATTTCCCCTTTAATGCTCTTAACCCATTTAAAAAGCACAGCCTTTTCTAGAATCATCTCATTCAGGGAACATGATTAAAACACATGCATTGTTGAGTTTTCACACACAGGAGTTTGAAAGGTTAGCTTGTCTTACTCATACTGTATATGTTCCAGGCTATATATTACTATATTTTACTGACATATCCTGTAAGTCAGAGCGCAGCAGTCTTTGGATTTGATAAATGAATTACTCTTACCAGTGGTGAGGATGTATGATGTGAAGTGTTCCTGAAACCCACGGTCAAATGTTAGCTAGCTGCTAATTAGTCCTCCGCTATCTTCACTGTCAGTCATGAATCCATCAAATCCACGAAGAATTAAACACAACGGTTTCCTTTTTCTCCCCGTGAACTTACGACGCTGGTTCCTATAATGTCCACACCATTTCGACTAAATCTACTGGTATTGAGCTAACAAACTCGTCACCTATACAGTACGAACCTGGAGGACATGATGCCTGCAAAACACTTCTTCTTCTTCCTGTTTATTGAGATTGACAACAACTTGCATATTTTCGACTGCCACCCTCTGGACTGGAGTGTAGGTCAGAATAGCTTTGCCACACCAAATTTTCCGAACAATTCATTTTAAAATTAAAATACAACCCACTCTCCGTTTCCTGCAGAGTTCCTCTGCAGCATGTAGCGCAGATTGTTTCACTTATTCCTGAGGAACACAATGGTCACGTTTATTCATGACTTCAGATGTACTCAATCATTCTTATTTCCTTTCCTTTATATTAATCAATTAATGCTTTCTGCCACTTATTTTTTTTATTATTTCTGAATTGACTTTTTATTTTAACTTTTCAATATTGTACAGACATAAATATATCTGTCTTCCTGTAGCTCCCACTATTGCAACTGCATCTACCAATGTGTTTCCCTCCTCTTTAATATAAACTGTTATCGATATGAAGTGGACTTCTACACTTGTTTTCTTGATTCTAAGTATTTATCAATATATTGTTTCAAGGACTATTTCATGTCTGGTATCTGATTGCACGTTTTTTTATTGATCAGCACACACTGGAGTCAAAGCAAAAGTGCCCCAAGTTTCTTACTGTCATTGCAATATGTGTACATTTTGACATGTTGTAGTAGTTTATTAGCCCTGCAGTCCCCTACTGGCTGGCGGCCCCAAGCAGTTGCCTGCCTTGCCTGTTGACCAACAGACCTGTGTATAATAATCGTTATATTTCTATCCAAATGTTTTGTTTGCTGTCTGAATGACTGTTTTGTAAACTGATGAGTGATGAATTTGAATCTGATCAATGTTCTGATCTCAATCTTAATGATTCTTACATGACGCTATACAATATCAATCAATCAATCAAATTTTATTTGTACATCACCTTCCAGTACCAAATGGTGCACAAGGTGCTTTCCAGGGTAAAAACAAGAACAAAAGCAATACTACTAAAACAAAATTAAAACACAATGGTGACATGAAAGAGCAGCAGGAGCACAGAGTGCATTGTGCTTTGTTTGACTTTCTTCTGTGTTACTTTAACACAGTCAAAAAGTAATATCTCTTATTTCAAATTGAGTCAATCATTTATTTATTCATTTATTACTTTGTAGTCAATGATCTTTTTGGTCATAATTGATTATATTGTTGGGACAAACCGGGGCACCCGGAGAAAACCCAGAAAATGAGAAATGGTGAGTAGTCGGGTGGGTGGGACAGGAAAAGGAAATAAAGTTCTAGCCTCTTTCCTTGAACTATTTTCAAATAGGGGGAAGGCGGAAGTGTGGGTGGCATGCAGACAATCGTCCATCCACAAACTGTTGTCTTTGATTCAGTACATGTGGCCTTGGCAGCATGTTGCCAGATTTGTCATTTTGGTTTCCAAGCTGAATCCTCTGTCCTGTGACATTAAGGAATGTATTCAATGAACCACGGGCATTATGCCTGGGTGTTTGGTATTTTTGTCTTTTAATCTCTTCCTTATTTCTCCTTTCACACTCTTTGTAATAATATTCATCGTGTCCTATAGCATTATACTGGTTGTTTTGTTGGAACTCATCAGCTTTCGCACGTCTCTTCTTAGCTAAGTCAGTAAGATAACGAGCCTCTTTCATGATCTTTTCACGATTTGCAACGGCCGATTGATCACGTGTCTCTCTCTGATGTTCTAAGTCCTTAAAGTTTTGTCCGTTCGTCTTATCGTACTTCAGAAAAGCCTCCTGGATTATTACTTCGTCCATCTCTTCTCTGGCTATCTCGCGCTTCTCCTCCTCGATTCTTTGCTTCTTGGCTTCTTTTTTCTCGATAATAAGGGCCAAATTAGCTGCCTGATAAAAATCTGCTTTCTTTTTTTCCCGTGTCCGATCCTCGATTTTCTTCTGTCTCACCATCTCTCTATCTCTTTGTTCCATTCTCAGTCTCTCTTTTTGTTCATGGTCTTTGACTTTTTGCTTCTCTTTATTTTTTTTCAACATTAGTTCGTAATTATCAGTATTGAAACCCTGTTCTATTTGTTGTCGGCGCTCTTTATCCTGCCGAATGGCCTCCTCGGCTGTATGGTCCATCATCAGTTTTCCGGCTAGCTCGCGGTTCTCCTCCTCGATTCTTTGCTTCTCGGCTTCTTTTTTCTCGACAATAAGGGCCAAATTAGCTGCCTGATAAAACCGTCCTATCTCTATTTCCTGCGTCCGATCCTCGATTTTCTTCTGTCTCACCATCTCTCTATCTCTTTGTTCCATTCTCAGTCTCTCTTTTTGTTCATGGTCTTTGATTTTTTGCTTGTCTTTATTTTTTTGCAACATTAGTTCGTAATTATAAGTAATGAAACTCTGTTCTATTTGTTTTCGGCGCTCTTTAGTATGCCTATACTCCAGGGCTTTTCATTCCACCGTCTCTTGTCTGGCTCTCTCCTTGGTCTGTATCTTCTCCTCAGGTTCCTCTTGACACTGAGCAGCAAGAAATGTCGAGTGGAGCTCCTTGACCTCATCGTTAGCCATCATAGGTAGAATGACTGCCCGCTCCCTCACCGTCCTGTTGCGTTGCCGGGCCTGAAGCTCCGTCTCAGAAGGTGGCATGTTTTGCCTGCGGACATTGTCTATCTCAATCATTTTATGCTTCATGGCTTCTCCTACCTTGTATTCATCCTCCCTCTGCCTCTGATAGGCATTCTTCTCAGCCTCTGCATTAAACTGAGACCTTAAGGCCATCGACTGCCACTGAGATGATGACAAGACAGCCTCTTCAGGACAATTTGCCTTTACCCGTTCGTCAAGTGCATAGGGAGGAGATACTGAGTGGTAGTGGAAAGCACCATTGTTTTTTTGCTCCTGTTTATGTTTTTGCACCATTAGTTTGTATTTATCAGTATTGACACCCTGTTCTATTTGTTGTTGGCGCTCTTTAGCATGCCGAATGGCCTCCTGGACTTTTTGGTCCTTCATCTGTTCTCTGGCTATCTCGCGGTTCTCCTCCTCGATTCTTTCCTTCTTGCCTTCGTTTTTCTTGACAATAAGGTCCGAATTAGCTGCCTGATAAGACCGTCCTATCTCTATTTGCTGTGTCCGATCCTCGATTTTCTTCTGTCTCACCATCTCTCTATCACTTTGTTCCATTCTCAGTCTCTCCTTTTGTTCCTGGTCTTTGATTTTTTGCTCCTGTTTATGTTTTTGCAACATTAGTTTGTATTTATCAGTATTGACACCCTGTTCTATTTGTTGTTGGCGCTCTTTAGCATGCTGAATGGCATGGTTATGGCCCCCTGTCTTTGTGTTTAATTTGGAATTTAACAGCATTTCTCTGTAAGATGCACTCTAGGTTGGCATGTATGGGACACCTGTGTAATAGGCCACAAATGTATTTTCTCTCAGTGACTCCTCTAATGATTCTTCCACTCTTTACCGCTACATTCAGTTTTTGTTTTTTTTGTTTAAAGATTTATTTTTGGCATTTTGCCTTTATTATAGAGGGAGGAAAGTGGACAGAGGCAGATAGATAGATAGATAGATAGATAGATAGATAGATAGATAGATAGATAGATAGATAGATAGATAGATAGATAGATAGATAGATAGATAGATAGATAGATAGATAGATAGATAGATAGATAGATAGATAGATAGATAGATAGATAGATAGATAGATAGATAGATAGATAGATAGATAGATAGATAGATAGATAGATAGATAGATAGATAGATAGATAGATAGATAGATAGATAGATAGATAGATAGATAGATAGATAGATAGATAGATAGATAGATAGATAGATAGATAGATAGATAGATAGATAGATAGATAGATAGATAGATAGATAGATACTTTATTGATCCCGAGGTAGTCTATGGCCTTGGGAAGTGAACAGCGGTGGTATGGAACAATTTCTCTTTGAGGCTTGTGTGTGTTGTGAGTGGCACAATGACGATACAGTGTTTACTGTAATTTTACATGTTCTCTAGCTGTTAGAGGTGCATCATTTCATTTTAGATAATATGAAATGTACTGAGTGAAGGTAAAAGGGGAAAGAAATATACCCATGCACTGAAGACTGACTCCCTTTTTTACTAATAGGTAACTGCGTGAATCTTTCCAGCTTTAGTAAGGTACATTGACATTTCAAAAAAGCTTTAACCAAGTTGAGCAGAAGTCCTTAAAATAAAGTCCCAGAACAAATCTTCAGTTTGTGGATTTCCTCGTCGGGCAATTTTTTGCCCCTGCATGTAGATATGGGATATACACACGGCCACAGGCTTTTCAGGTGCCTGATTGTTTCCAATGTACAGATCAAACCATTGTTTTCTCTTTTATGATTTCAGAATCCAGCAATATCCTCACCAAAAAGAAGATTTTTGACATGTTTGTGTCAAAAGTGCGGCTTCAAGAGGAAAAGATCATTTTGATGAGAGGGATGAGACAGCGCTGCACCTACCTCAGAAAGATGGCTGAAAGCATCAGGACAATGACAGAAGAAATGTCTGCTGGTAGAAGCAGTGGTAAGAAGCTAGCTATACATATTGTCACATCCCTGGGTTAAGTGTCTGTTTATTTCTGTTTCCCTTTTGTATCATGTCCTGTGATTGTGTTTACTTGTTACTCACCCTATGTCTCGTGTCAGGTCTGTTGGTTGCATGCCCTTCCCCCAGTGTTTCCAGCCTGCTGATTACCTGATGTGTCTCACCTGTGTCTTGTTAACCCCACCCCCTGTTCAGTATTTAATGTCAGTATTTAATGATGAAAGTGATTTGGAAACAGTGTGAATGAGTGGTTCTCATCTGGTGGGTTGAAGCAACTATTTTGAAACGTCTGGAACCAGACTTTTCACAAAAACAATACAAATCAGGCAGATTTCAGTAAGCCTCATTGGACTTAATAAATTAGGCTGTGTTTTGTCATGAGATATTATTGTTTTTTTGTTTTTTTTTACTATCATAGAACTTTAAAGTCAGAGTTATGTCACCCATTGGTTTCTGAAGAGCTGTTTTTGTAGCCTATACATGATATTATACATACAATTTAAATATGATATATTTAGCAGATGCATGTATATTTATGTATGAAAAGTTGAAAGTGGAAGGATTCCCTAAACAAAATGTGATTATTTAATTAACATCGCTAAATTGTGTAAAATAAACCAACACCATCACTTTTAAAGGTATTTATAGTCCACATTATGTCACAAAGATGTATATTTACCCTCTATATCTAATATTTACTTTTCGGAAATATTAGATATAGAGGGTAGATATACATCTTTACAACCTTAATTTTGTTGACGCTTTGCAAAACGCCAGACATAACTACCAAAATCACTGTTTCTAGATTAACAGTTAAAATATCAGAATGTAGGAGCCATTTTGTGTTTATTGTTGGCATGTTATTTAGTTTAGATATTTCTTCTATATTATTTTCCACTAGGGACACTGAAGGCACAGGGATGTGTTTATATAGGAGCATAGGTGACATGAAGGGGAGGGAACAGGTAGGGGGAGCACAAACACTTCTCACCAGACCAGCACTCATGTCAGACCAGCACTCATGTTATCACCAGCACTAAGAAAAACCACTGGAAAATGGTATGTTTTGTTCTCATTTTTTATCATCAATTCACTACGATAAACCGTCAAGTCAACAAGAATTACAACTGGACTATCATGATTTGCATCTGCGTAAAACTTCATCCCTGCCTGCCTGTTTATGGCAATCAATGAAAAGGAGGGACAAAATTGGAAAATTGCCATTACACAGAAGTTAACATGTTTCTTAATTATAAGGGCATGTAGTGTTGATACGAGTTAGCATTATCTTGCCACTAGAGGGCAGTATAAAGCTGCAGAAGGTCCTTGAGGTTGGTACAAGTTTTTGCCTTTAATCAATTAATTTAATGTTCAGCCAATTTAAATATTCAAATATGAAATCAAATGCCCTTCATTGTTTTTCTCATGTGCATACCTTTCTGTAAATATGTTTAGCAACGGTTCAAAGTTTAAACTGTGATTTGTAAATAGGAATAATAAAAAGCTACGTGTCTTACCTCACCACTTGTTTTTCAGTAATGCACACAGGATGTTGTTTCAATTAATCAGTATTTAATAGATTAGAACAATAAATCAGAATTAATAACAATTGTAATTTATAAATATTTACAATAAGTATTTTCAATAAACAAGAATAATATATGGAAACAATTAATGACAACAATAAAAAAGATTGATGAATAGGAATAATAAATAAAACATAACATGAATATTTAAATAACGCTATACAACTTTAAAAAAGTTAAATTTGGGAACTGCTGTGACGAATACACAGCACCAAACTCCTCCTCATAGTACAACTCTTGCATCTTTATTTTGACCCATGATTGTCTTTCTTGGTACAGGCGCCTTATTGCAGGAGCCAAACTCAAAAGAAAAAGTGTGACATCATCTTTCTGTGACCTCTCGTTTTCTATTTCTGCCCATCTAGCTTCCTTCTTCTTCAAATATTCCTCCAGCCTGCTGTCACTGCTCTTTCTCCAAGCTGGCCTGGGAGCGACAGCACCACACTCGCCCTCACTTTCTGCCTGGTCAACATGCTGAGCTGGACCAATAAGACAACCCGTCGAAGTGCGCAAGCCGAGTGAAAAGTGTTTGATCCTAGATGGTCATTTTAAAAAGGATGGGGAAATAAAAACACATTTTCAGTTTGGTCTGGCGTACAAGAGTGAACGCAGTGTCCTCCCTCACAAGTGCAGCTGAGTTTGGCGACTACGTGATCTGCAGGCTACAGCCTACGTGCAGAACTAAACGTTTCAACGGGCCAACATTATTTCCACCTTCGCAAGTGATAAACCACTTAACTTCCCCTTTCAAACCTGTAGCTTAATGACCCCGCTTGCTTGTCAGAGAGTAGCCTATTGAACACAGTCTTGTGTACAGTAACAATTCATTCTGGGCTTTTCTGCAGACCTGGTAATGCCAACAGATTGCCATCAGTCTCCGTTACTCCGTTACCAATTGTCGTACTATTTTGTTGTGCCATTTACGACACTTAATAATAGGCGAAATGACGACTTTTGACTGAGCACTCAGCCCTCCCATTCCTCCACGTCACATCCCTGTCTCTATGGGTTGCTATGACGACGATGTTGCAGCTCGCCTGTGAAGGCATTTACAGCTGCACTGTGTGAGAAAACTGTCGAAGGGAGAGGGCGAAACACGATAAGTATGAGCAGCTTTTTTGTGAATGGGGCCTTTTAGTGTTGGGACATTGAAACATTCGAAATGTATCCACTAGGGAATGTAGAGTTGTTTCTTTTGGTAATAGTCTAGGTCTAAACCTAGGAGTCTAAGTTTGACTTTAGTTTTTTCAAAGTTTCACAAACAAACACATTTAGCTTCCTCTCACTTGTTATTGTTTAGTTCATTCTGTATTTTTGGATGTTTTTTAGATCATCTACAACCATGAAGGACTCAAATTAACTCAATGGCGACCCTAGAAGTGGATCTTACAGCTGCAAATGGAGCAGAAGAAGGATTTCCCACAGTTGAGGAGCTACCCTATGAGACACCGGAAAGAAAACATGTTGATGCTCTTCTTGATATCAGTGAGGAGGAGTCTCTGAAAGAGCTGGAGCCCTTTGAGTTTCACTCTTACAATGGATGGGAAGAAGCTGTAAGTAAACACGTACAATATTCTTAAAGCAAACTGTTTTGTCTCGGTAGGCATGAGACAATGAAACTTTGAACTTCTACCAAATCACATAACATGTTAGTTCTAAGTAAAGTCTCTTTCTTGAGCAGACTGTAAAAAAATATTAACAAGATTTCAGGGAATTGCTTTAAGTTTGACCAGAAGAATATCTTTCTCTGTGTTTTTCCTCTCTAAATTTACTTTTTTGTTTCATAGTAAATATATTTACTCATCTATTTGTTTTTGAATTGTACTATACAAATTATTCAAAACAGGTCAGGGGCTGGGCCAGAGCGGATCCAATGAGCTGCATACTTTTGACTCCGAAGACATACAGGAAAGCAAAGCACAAGGAAGCTGCCACCCCGCCCCCCATATCTACTAACCCAGCAACCCCCTCTAATTTGGACAACTCATCTAGCACAGCAAAGCCCCACTGTGAATCTCATGTGGGCTGGAAAAGCAGCTTTCAGAAATCTACACAATTAGACAAGCACATGGGATACTGGAGTGACACTGCTGTGGCCGTTCTACAGAAAGAGGCCCCAGAATGGACTGTTATCAATGCACTGCAAGAAACCACATCAAATCTCTTATTCAGAGAAAAAGTAGAGCAGGAAGGGGTGCTCAGAGAGACTCCTCATGCCTCTACAAAACACTCTGTATCTGACAACATGCCCACTAAGCCACAGAAACACAGCCATAGACCCAATAACATTGTGGTTCCTCTTAAAAACTTCACATTTTTACCACCAATTAAACCACCTCAGAGAAACAGTGGTAATAGAGCTTCTGAACAAGGAAACACAGATCAGACACAGAAAAACCCTTTCCTGATAGTTAATAAAAGCAGAATAAGAGGAACAAGAATGGACACTGTTGCTAACCCAGAGCTTCCAACCTACTCAGCAGGCCTCACCTCCAAGTACTGGACATGTCAGCACAACCCCCTCATGTTCTCTTCTGCGAGTGTTTCGATACCTAAGAGGTATCAGGTACCCACGTCTTCCAAAGCTGACACACTGCACTGCACCAACGACTCAATGGTAACACAGGCCCACCGCTTTGTCACTGCTTCAAGTCAAGCCCATACACAACCAAACAAGTCAGTGTGTGCCGCCAAGCTGTATAAGGGCTTTGAAATAAATGTTTAACTCATGCTGGTATTAAAGTATGCAATTTGTTCAAACTCTCAGGTTCAACCACGTACAACCGAACTGTGTATTTTATTATTATTTATATGGAAAAAACTTTTGGTTGAATAATTCCATATTAATTTTATGTTTCAGAAGAAAAAATTGCTGCATGTGTTGTTCATGGTCCAGTTTGAAAAATGTTAAGACCACACTTACCATAACAATAACTATGGAGTGCACAGATCATTTAGAGGTTAAGCACTATATTGCATTTGGGCCTCATTTCGTTCTGACCTTTTCAGTCAATGCTTTTTCAGCTGTTCTTGTTACCTAGCAACAGTGCATCTACCTCATCAGAGACATAGCAGTACCCCGACCTCACACTTCTCTCTTTTAAACTTTAGGCACAAGCCACAGCTGTCAGAAATTCAGTGTTGCAGTGTAGCCTGTGAGTACACATAATGCCAAACTACTGCGTCTGTTCTGTAAGGTCTTTGAACTCAAGTGTATACATCAGTCAGAGAGTAATGCTTTGTTACCGTGGAAAAGGGTTCTGGGTGATGCTCATGCTTACCCGATGGGTCTTCATATCAGAGTCATGCCGAGATCCTAAAACATAAAATATATGTCTTGTCTTCCAAAATCCTGCCAATTCTGCAACATAATTCATAACTGAGATGACTGTGTTACCGTGGCATTATTATAATATCTCTTTTCTGTTTTCTGCCATGTTAAATAAAAGACAATCTCTTCAAAAAGATGTTTAAGTCATTAGCTCTGTAATGTCAATTGAACAAAACACTTTGAACATGCTTGTAAAATATAAAGACAACTAGATCAAGCCCAAGACAGAGTTTTTGTGTTTCCAGATTACAAAGTGAAACTTGTACTGCACGCACATACATTCATGAGCTCCGACAGTGAAACCTTACTTCAAGTTAAAGGGATACTTCACCCATTTGCCCAAAAAATATGTTTTTCTTTGCCTGGAAGTTTTCTTCATGTGATGCAAAAAGCATCATATTGCATCACATGAAGAAAACTTCCAGGCAAAGAAAAACATATTTTTCTCGTCTCAGGACAAAATGAGAGTTGGATTCACGACCATTCAACACCACTACCATGTTTCTAATGTTACACAGCTTCATGTAAATGGGTGAAGTATCCCTTTAACTCACTGACTTGTGTGGACTTTCTGTACATGTTATTTTTGTTGAAGTTGATAATGACTTGTTGCCTGAGCAAGAACGTGTGAAAAAGAACAAAATACAGAGCGACATGGATGACATCACACATTTTCCCGCAGTTTATTTAGAACATCTGTCGTGTAGTTTACACAATTAATCAAGGCAACCATTCACTACACAGAGGCAACAGAAATTCTGGTTTAACAAATATGTTGTGCTGGGAAAATATCTACATGCATTCCCAATGAAGAGAAAACAAAGCACTGTAACACACAGTAAGACTGACACATGGTTCTGTGCAAGAAAAGCACTGGACTGTGCTGTTAAACCAGCACAGAGCTGCTATGTTTCACTTGAATTGACAGACTAGAAGTACACATTTCTATTTGTACAAGAGTCAAAACAATTATTAACTCAGGGATATCAACCTTAAACAATGGAGCTCTAGTGTCAAAAATAGAGACTGTTTCACTTGGGTTCAGTGTAATTTAACATTGTATGTAACAATGTAACATTTTTCCATTTCTAGAAACGTAAATGCTTCATGGCATTATTTTCATGTGACAGAAGATAAATCTTTAAATAGAAACTACGATAAATGAACATTCCAATATTTCATGCAACGATGAAAATACGAATACAGAATTAAATGATCATGCAAAGTGTGAGGAAAAGTTTCTGACTTTTGTTCAGAGTTAGTCAAAATCATATGTTCGTATAGCTCTGATAAATATTTTAAAGCAGCAAATGTCTGTAACAGAACTAAAGCTAATACTTGGGATAAGGCACCAACAAAACAAAATGTACAAATGATCCAGGCGGATGACTCTAACCAGGAGACACAGTATACATGTAGTACCTGTGCTTTCAATGAGGTGACTCAATGCGACAGTATCATGAAAAACACAAGCAAAACATTACGTTAAGTTGCTGGAAGTGAGATTTTTTTATTCTTAATGACACTTCTCACTGATTAGCTTCAAACATCTGAAGACTTCCATAGAAGTTATTCAGAAGGACTCCTTCCAGTTAAGTCAACATAAAACTAGTTTTTTGTTGTTGTTTTTTGCTCATCCTCGCCCTTATCTGCTGTGTGTTTCTCCTCAGTAACATAACTGCATCACTGTGTACTGCTACTGTATACACTTACACCCAGCTAATGAATAAGTCAAAGACACTGACAGCCTAGTCTGCTTACCGACTTTAATTGACTGCTTAGCTATAGGAAAGGCCAAGACACAAACAAGTTTTCACACAACAATACTTCACAAAACACATTTCAATGAATGTTGTGCAACAACTAACAAGACACACTTTTTTTTTTTTACAACTTGTGCCACATTTGTATAGTTAGGATACAACTCAGCAGTTCACTGTTAAAGGCTTTTATTTTGGAAAACTTAAGCCGACATGTTCTCAGTGGTCAACTTTTTCCACTGACTGTAAAGCTCGTGTGCAGTAGCTCTTCACTTATAGACACGCTGCCACTGATTAGCTGACATGAATGAGGCAGCCACTGTCTGCATAAGCTGCACAATGCACTGCACGTCACACACGCATGTGATACGTCAACTGCTTGCCGAGTAGCTCAGATGAATCTTTTCTCATGCAGAATATGAACACCTGAAAACTGTCAATCAGTTTACTTTTTACTTAAGCCTTTTGTTGAACTGCTAAAGTCGTCGTCCCTATTAAGTGCAACACTGATGAAATACAGAGTTGGTTTTTTTTCTTCCATCTAATAAGAACGAGCAGTGAAAACCAGTCGCATCGGTTAAACTGCGTCATAGAGAAGCAAACTGGCATTTCAGACAAGACACGTACGATGTGTTATTTATGTGCAAATAAATATGTAAACTGTCACAGGAGCGGCTAAATCATGCCTGTTGAGCTAATAAAGTGCAGCAGAGCGGTCAGGGTTTAAACCTGGAATGACTCTGTATATGACGACTCCATGGGAATGTTTAAAGACTGTTTAGCAGACGTCTTACTGCTCAGCTTGTGGTCCACTGGACGACAGTGCAGGCTGATTCCTTCTCAAAGGAAAAGGCAGACATAAGAAACCTGCACCGGAAAACTTCAGACAGCTCTTCAAAGAGGTGCTTCAGCGGTTTGGTTTCTCAGGGTGCTGAAAGAGAGCACAGAGCTCCTCACAAGTCTGCGTTTCCACAGAGCTGAAATGGGACTCCATGTTCCAGGCCAGGTCTGCTGACAAGAAGTCATCCATGACAGTCTGTGTTTCGTTGCTAGTCAGGAAAAGGTGTCCCAGGCCTTCTGCATTACTGGTCACAGTCTGAGTCTCTGTGCTGTTAAGCAGCCGTGCGTGCTCGCCCTGACTGACAGGCGTCTGAGCAGAGAGGCCTGTGGGAAATGATGGGAGATCTGTCTGTGTTTCCGTGTCTGAAGACTCGGTGCTCATTGAAAAGCTCGAATGTCGCAGGATGCTGCTTAACGGCATGTGGCTGCCAGCGTTTAGCAGGAAATTGAGGTCAGTCTGAGTTTGAGTGTCGAATAACTCCAGGTCGTTGGCTTGGGTTCGACTTGGTCCAGCGCTTTGGTCCAGTTCATCCATCAGGAGGAAGTCTGTCTGAGTTTGGATGTCCAGAGACTCCAATGGTGCGTCTCCAGCCAGTCCTCCCAGCTCGCTCTCCTCTGTCTGTGTCTGGATGTGCACAGCGTTCAGAAACTCCTCAAAATCAAAGTCAATAGTGTTGTGTTGCTCTTGAACGGAGCCCAAACCTGCACCGCAGCCTGCCGAGGCCTCCGTGAGCACCTGGTGGCCTGACATGCTGTCAGACAGAATATTCTCCAAGTCATTTAACAAGGTCATTGTTTGGGTCTGGTTGTCGGCCATGTTGTTTGAATTGAGCTCATCTGTCTGCACACCAAAACACATAGCACCCACTGACTTCGAGTCCACATATATACTGCTTCCTGCAGCTGTGAGGGTGTCATCTATGTCCAGAGCTGTCTGTGTGGAAACACTGAGGGAGTCACTGCCAAATAAGTCGGAGCACATGATAGCCTGGTCCTGAACCTTCTCCTCTGACTGAGGCGAGGCAAAATGTGTCTGTGTTTGCCGGGTTTTGTACGGGGGCATAGACGAGAAGGAGGAAGGAATTTGGCTGGTGCAGTTGCTGTCCGTCTGAGCTCCAATAGAGGATGTGTCCCTGTCCCAAGAGGAGAATGTCTGTGTTTCAACGCTGACTGGTAGGAGGACTTGGGCGCTCACACTGATGTCTGTTTGAGAGCAGGAAGACACTGATGACTCACCCACAGAGCACAAGCCTGTTCCATCCCCAACTCCAACGCCTGTGGGAATGTTTGATAAGTACGATTTGTCGGTCTGAATGTTGGTGGATGTGCTTTTTCCACGATGCCCTCCCAGGATACTGGCCGAGTCCTCTGTTCCTGCAAAGTCCAGACTAACCTGCACCCCTGTGCTTATAGGCCCCAAGTTAGAACGGGAACTAGGCATGCTGTCCTTGAAACCTAAACTCTTAGCATGGGGTTGGGGTACCACAGCTCCTGTAGCTTGTGACAAAAGATGCAAGGTGCTGACTGAGCCTTGGCTGTCCACTGCCAGCACTAAAGACCTCAAAGCCCCGCTATCTGTAGATGGGAGGAGGACAGGCAGGTGGGCCAGCTGCATCACAGGAACACTGACCAAAGCCATCTTGGGCTTTGGTAAGAGCAACTTCTGGAGGTTCTTACGGGGGTTCGAGTTCTGGTTTCCCGAGTCTAGGATATGGCCAGGTATGTCAGAGGGGAGAGCAGTTTCTGTAAGTTCTTTAGTAGCAGACATGATCTGACAAGTTGACTCACTGACGTTGAGCTTTTCAGAACCACTCAACAGTTTCTCCATCTTTCGCTTCTTCACCGGAGGAATTCTGTTCGGAAATAAAACAGACACAAAGAAAGCCAGTGAGAAGTTATACTTTCTGAAACCTTAAAGTACATTTAAAAGTCAATCATTCTGTGTACTTCATGTACATGCCTGTGTTCTGTGGGTATCTCATGACCCGTCCTGTAGATATGGGAGAGTAGAGCAGCCCGACTAGCATAGGGACAGCCACATGTGCACTGGTACGTCTTTCCACAGTCCTCTATGTGCCGCTTTAGGTCCCACTCTGTGCTGTAGCCATTGTTGCATTTGACACACTTGTGCTTCTTCTCTGCATGCATCTTCATGAAGTGCTACAATGAAACAGATCCAGTGGAGAAAAAAAAAGAACAGGCCATAGAATAATTTTTAGGATACTTTTAGAAACAGCTTTTTACACAAACATCCCACAACAAAGTATTCTTTTTTTAATCAATTGATCCCAACACAGTACCAGTCCAGTGTGTTGTTTAGACCACTGGTTCTCAACTGGTGGATCGGGAACCAAAAGGGGATCAGTGGGAGTTGGTGGTGGGTCCTGAGACCAGTTGAGAACCACTGGTTTAGACAGAGGGGAACTGTGTTTTGTAGTCCTTCATGCTGCAGATGCTTCAAACACAAGAACTCCTTAAAACATAAATGTAGAAAAGGAGGCAAAAAACATACACTTGAATTTTTTTTTTTTTTTTTTAAAAGCCTTTTTTTTTATCATTTGAAGATGTTTGTGAGTAAGAGAGAAAATGATTTTGTTTTCTATTTTTACCTCAAACCTAAATCATAACAAATAAAAAAAGTCCTATTTTCAAATAAGAATAAGTCTTACATTTGCTGAAAGGGTTTAAGGTACAAATTAAACGAGCTTATTAATTGTGAAAAAAAAAAATCACTGTATGACAGGTGGCAGTAAAAAGGTGAAATAAACTGTATGACCCAACTCCTGTGTAATGTTTTGTGTCATGTTTGCGGCCGAGTAATAAACCATGACTTGATTCAAAGAGCTGAGATCTCGTCTTCCCGCTCCATTAGCACTGGCGAGATTACATGTCACTGGAGGAAAAGCTTACTTGTTTAACCAGGGAGAACTGGGAGAAGGGTCTGTTTGGCCCCCTGGGACAGCCTTCAATGGGGCAGCAGTAAAGTTTGTGAGAGCCCTTCATGTCTTTTCTGACCGTGGGATTGACGATACCATCCTGAGGATGAGAATAGCAGCAAAAGGAAAAGAAAAAGCAGAGTATTAAAGTATGAATGCATCATTTAATAACCCTACTTTGAAAAACAATACAGTGAATGTTAAATTGCTATATAACCAAACACACATGCACACACACACAATTGACAAAAGTTAATTATTATGTATATAATAATACTAAATGTTCCGTTTCTATTCCCTGTTTCACTTATACTGAAGGAAATATTCGGACGATTGGATCTCTTAGTCAGTGTAGATGATGTAGAACTCAAGGCACCACACATCTGCATATGCAGCAGGCTCTGCTTTTCATTCCTTCAAATTAAAAACAACGATAAGCTTGACAGTGCATGATCTTTAAACATGTTGTTGAGTCTGTCTCCGCCCTGGTGTTAGGCTTTCCAAAGCAGCCAGCGGCACATTCTAGATTTAAAACTCATGAAAAGCTTAATCATCGCACAAAACCTCAACTACAGTAAAACTGAAATGGACTAAACCACCATCCACTACACCAGTAACCCTGTGAATACTTGAGCTCGTCGGTGGTCAAGGTCATCTCTGTTCGCTGTAACACTGGAGGGAAGAGAGAAGCCGACAAACGCACTTCAGTTTATGATGAGGATTTAGAAGAAATAGGACAGCCAGCAGCAAATGTTCTGACTTTTGCCTTTAGATACATCGTCGGGTGGTAAGCTTACGGCCAAGTCATGTCAACATGATATTCTTCATGAGTGTTGTAGCCCAAAAGAAGGGAGCAAGTCCAGTTACAACAGTGGCTAACAGAGCTACAGCAGTCTCACTTCTCTTATTAAAGCAGATTAAATGCCTTCTGTGAGATATCCCAGCAACTAAGAACTTGGTTGTGTTGTCAATTATCAACAGTGAAAAGGGAATTAAAAGAACAACATCTTATGACTGTAACAGGTTAATAGCCCCACTGCTTGTACATACAAACAATAAGCAACAACACACTACCACTAAGTTTCTCATACGTCGTGAAAACGTGTCTCCAATTGTAAAAAACAAAATTAAATGAAGACTGGCCAAACCAGCGGATTTCAAACATACCTAATCCTAAAGTGAGGTGGTTGAATCCCTGATGGGGCCTTTACAAACTCTTCTGGCAAACTCATTCTTAGAGCTCATTTAAATTCTAACATTCACCTATTTTAGACAAAGAGCTTAGTTTAACTCAGGACAAAAGGCAAAGAACTTCATTCATGGAGAGGAAAGAGTAAATCACAGCCTCCCATTAAACGCTCCAGTATACTGAGGACTTTTACTTTGTGACCAGGGTCAGAAGTAGACTTTCGTCCATCAGCTCTGCCTGACTGTAAAGGATTGGTATCGGACAGTCGATTATGGATCTGAATGAAGTAATGCTGCTTGCTGGTTGGGTTGTGGTTCATGAGCTGATGACTTGCTAAAACAGATTGATTCAAGTCCAAATATGTTGCACAGAATTGTGCAAACAGGGCGGACACCTGGAAGAAATGTCGGGATTAACCCGTTTATTTACAGTCTCTGGTTAAACCACATGCGTATCGAAAAGTGCAGTAAACATCAGTCGTCACGTGCGATCCTTATCAGTGATAGGTGACGTAAACTGGAGCTAGTTCCAATGCTGCTAGCGTGCTCGCTAACCGCCAACTGGACTGTGACAAGATGCATGTTTTGAAGAAAATACATGTTTCACAACGCTTTTTTAGTGTGCTGTTTGCCAAGCATCACTTTGGTTATGGATGATGACTTGCGTTTTTCCAGATTTATGACATTGTTTTTACAAACACGAGTTAGCAAACTTAGCATGTAGGTAATGCCCTGCTGCTCATTTGATTAAACAGACTTAAACACGCTTACCTTGACTCTGTGTGACTTCACAAGGTGCATGTTCAATGCAGGTGTGTTAGGGAGAATCTTGCCACATCCTTCCACGGTGCAGAGGATGTTCGTCCTTACTCCTTTGGTTAACTCCGTGATGGTGGGTTTGATCATTTCTCCTGACTGCGACAGAGACTCCTCGTCACCTTTCAGACCGTCCTGTGTGACGTTATCTCTGTTACTCTCTTTACTTATCGCAGATGAAGCCATGTTTCTGCGCTGACAGTCCATCCTATGTTTGGCAAAAAGCCCCAGAAGCAGCATTGAATGAAAAGTGGCATAACGTCCCTCAGCTTTGCCTGAAAGGCGGCATCGGCACCGCCTACTGACAAAGCGCTGGTCTGTGCAGAGACTACGTCACATCCGTTATCGCACTACTTCCGCTTTACACAAACTGTCAAGCTGAAAGTTCACTCTTCTCACGTTATGACTCTACAAGGTGGACAAATTGTAGTTATTTTAAAGGTATAGTTTTTCTGAAGACGTTATTAGATCTTTTCTGATTCGATATTATGATAGTTTCAAAGAAATATATCCTTGTTCATCTTCTCCACAGTACTCTACGAAACAATCAAAATAAATAATGACTGACAGCAACAATTTCTTTTTCAGAAGGACACAGATCTTATTCCAGGACATTACCATTTTACAAATATGATAACCACAATGCTGCGCAAACAGAGTAAAAAATAAAAAGCCAATTTACAAAATGTCAACACTCTGTATTCTAAAAGATTTTAAAGTTGGTTTTTTTTATTACAGTGAAGAAGAGTATAAAAATCCTGTTCATATTCATAACAAAAAAGACATTACATTTTATTTAATTGACCACTGAAACACCAACAAAAGACGATAGTTAGCACTGACGTATTTATGACTTGAAAGCACGTATCAACAAAAACACAAGTTCCTTGTTACCGCCGAGATCACTGGCTCTTTCAAAGCCATTTCAACAAGGATATCAATAATAAGTGTAAAAACAAACCATAGGTGAGTCTGACACAGCAGAGCTGGACAGAAAGCCCCTTAAATCAAGGATCCGCCCCAATAGGCTGGTTGTTGGTCCATTAATCCAGACTCCATTAATCAGGTCAGTCGACCATTAGTTTTGTGGTCGATGTGTCGAGGCACCAGGGCCGTTGTCTGCGATGACAAAAGAATTCTTTCCTTTCAGGGGAATAGATGAGAGCAGGGGGGTGACAGGTGTGGAGGCAAATCCTGTAAAATACAAAAAACATGAAGAAGGTTAAATAAATAAATGTGTTTTTTTTAATTATTTAAATGTCCTTAACAATGAAGAGACAAGGTGGACAAAAAGCCTCAGAATGTAATTCCCCATGACTGTTATGTTCATCTGGTGGGTATTCCCTCTAATGTTTGTGTCCTCTTGTGGTCATTTTGGGGAGTTGCAGTTGTGTCAATTATTAAAAGCTGCTTGAATGACCCACATTGTTGACATAATCAATTTCCTTCTGAATGTTTTCCCATGTCTGAGGCGAAACAGACTCTTGTTACCTGAAGATGCACAGTCTCTCAGTGACTCCAGGAGGTTGGTGCTTGAAAATTTGACAACACATCTGAAGGGCTCTTCTCTGTCGGTCATGGTCCTGTTGGTCTGATCTCTGAATTTTGTTTCCAGCTAAGGAAACATGACACAAACCCATGATGCTTTCATTTAAATTTCACAGACTAGTCAACTTGTTCTTAGTCGATATAATAAATCAAAGCATGCCTTTGAGTACCTTGTAAACTGCCGACTGTATCTGAGGTAATGTCCCACCACCAAAGGCTTCAGTGGCCATCTGACATCTGTTTGCTGCATTGCTATCCTGTTCTTTTTCTATGTGTGGGTCTGTAAAAACAAATACGATTAATCACAGGGCTGACTTCTGGCATGCAAACACACCTTCCAGCCAAATACATTCAACTAAAACAATTTTCAAGTAGAAGAAAATATGTAGTTTAAAACATACTTAAGGCAGCTTGATTCTTCTCTGCAAGGGGGCTGGGATACTTTGTTGGAAACACCTAGAAACAAACCATGATATTTAAAACACCAAAAATAAAATATATTAGCTTGGTTCTTTGTAAATGTAAACAACCATCTTCCACTGTAGGCTTCTCTAAAAACTAAATAAATAAAGAGCACTTGTATTTTAGAGATGATCGATTGATTGGACTTTGCATCACAGCTGCTCCATTTACACCATAAAAATGAAGGCAAGCTTCAAAGATACAACAAAATCGACACAACATTCATCCATTCTTATTCAGAGGCCTTCAATGCGCTTTAATCTGGGATTTAACTTTATATCAAGGTGTAGAATTGGCTGTTGTAAAAGAAAAATGCTTCAGTCTAACCTTATTAAAACGTGGGACTCCATGTCTTTGGTTTGATGCTGAGGGTTCATGTTCATTGAACTATTACAATCAAACTTAAGATTTATCATCCTGTTATAAGTTTGTCTTAGTGCTACTGCTCCCTGACCACAAACTGTGACTAGAGTAGTTTTCACATATGCACTCCTGAAAATATACCCGATCACTTCTGGGAAGATCAGGACTTTTATTTTTGCACGTGTGAGAAATCTATCTACTGATATGTTGTGACCTCCAGTCAGTCAGAGTAAAGGACTAGATTAGAATAGTCCTTAAAGTTGATCCCAATCCTTTACTTGAAGGTTAAAAAAAAAACAAGACACGGAGAACAACTGAGTGATAGAGAAGTGGTTCTGTAAGAGACTTAATATTTACAGATATACAGTCGAGCCTTTTACAACGTGTTCCTACAGTTTATCGTAGTTCGTCACACAAAGACAAATTCCTTTCAACTGAATTGCAGAAATGGCTAATAACAAAGTTGAACTTGAACAACAGACATACCTGTTGGTATTGTCTCATCAGCAGGTCCCTGATGGCAGTAAGTTTGCGTCCACTGAGATGAGCATCCTTGATAGCTTGATGTCTAGTCGATAGAACCAAAGCCTGCAAAACACATCACTCTTCAAAGACGGGAATGGAATAAGAAGAAACTGCAGCCACAATCTCAAATATGAAATAAATCCTCACTTGTGATAACAGTGGCTTGTGCTTTGAAGTTAGGTTGGTCACAAAGACGTATGGGGTCTGAAAATAGTGTACAACATATGTTGGTTTGAGGTGGTTGGGACGAGAGAAGCTGTCTCCCCAAGCAATCCGAATCCATACAGCTTCATCTGTGTGCTTCTTTATCTTGACAGACACCTTGAATGCAAAAGCAGACTCTGAATAAAAGGATGTTTAACACAGAGGAGACCATCCAAAGTCTTTAAATCATCCAACTCTACCATCGCTAAGATTTAGTAGTTTGTGTGAGGAGAAAGATGTGGCTTACATGTCTTACAAGCTCCCCGAGATGAGATTTGAATTCTTCCTTGAAATGTGTCAACTCTATACAGTGAGCATCATCTGAAATAAAAAAAAAAGAGAAAATAAATATATAAACAACTACAAAACATATGGTCTGAAAATCGAATAAACGTAGAAACAGGTGAAGCTTGCTGTCTCAGTAAAAACCAGAGTCCAGCTGATGAAAGGTATAACTTGTAGAAACATCCTGATCAAACCAGCGTGTGCCGTTTTTTGTCTAATAAAAAAGAAAAGAAGAAAAGAAAAGCTGCAGACTTTTCCCTTCATAGTACAAGATGCATTTTACTTACCTTCAGGGTCCTGGAGGTGGTAAGCATACCATATTCCCTGGTTTGGATTTTCAATAATGTCTGAGAGATAATGGAAGCACAACAACACAGACAGTATCATTTACCATCACATGTTTGTGTTACTAAAGTCCAAATGACAACATCTTTTCATTTGACTCACATATCATCTCGAGCTCTGTTATGTGTTTGAGTGTCCACTCACGTTCCTGTTAAAAACACACAAGAGGACATGAAGTCCACACAAACTCACTCTTGTTAGAAATCGAAGAAAACATTCACGTAACGTCACATGAAGCGAGGTACACTTGTGAACAAAGCCAAGTGTCACTTCATCAAGCAGCCTGTTTTGGTTTTTAACGGTTTTAACATGAACATTCACGTTTTTAAAAAAGAGGGGTTCTCTTACCTCACAAATCGCCAACAGGGTTTCTGCTAAAGCTGATTTCGCCTGGGTGAAATCTATGGCTTGCTGTTGATCTGCAGTCAAACGGCCCCACTTGGCGAGAGTTGTTTTCAGCGTTTGAATCGGGATCCGTCTCAGCAGTCGTTGCAGCAAAGTTTTTGCAGACTCGCTCATTCTCCTTCAGACAGTAGCCGATAATTCGGTATTGTTAGTAATACTTCTGTAATTGGATGATAGTTTTTCGGTTTATTTTCACAGCTGAATTATTTAAGATCGCGCTGGCAGCCGTACACTAACATTTACAAACAGCCCGCCTACATCGAAGCACACGAATCAACCAATCAGCTGTGGACCGGAACTCGTGTTCTTTCCCTTTAGCGCCCTCTGCTGGGCTGGAGAGTGCTATAAAATCCCACTACTACAGGACCATTAGTAACATCTGTACAGTGGTGGAAGAAGCAGGGGCGTTGCCAGGATTTCGGGGTCCCATGAAAAGGGTATCACAATGGCCCCATCACAGTCTCAGCCAGCACAGCACTTCTTCCATACCGCTCTGTTCACACAGACACACGTGCGTCCAATGGGATAAGTAGTTAGAGTCATTTAAATGAATTAATATAAGCTATGGTTCAAATTCCCAAACTATGGCTTGGATCTTATCTTAAAGAAAATTAATGAAAGTAAGGATAACAATGCTGAAATACACATGGGTCCGTTTATTTTATGTTTTCAGTATTCTTTCACAGTTCACAGGCTATTAAATAAGTTCAATAAATATTTTGAGGTTTACAGCATTTTAAACTGACAACACTGCTATACCTGATATGCACTGTATTAATATCAGCACGGACAGCAACAACAGAAATTGTGAAATCTCTTTGATTTTCTCTACACTTACGCTATCAGTCAAAAGTTTGGACACACAACAGTAACAGTATTAGCATATCCAGTATACTATATTATTGAAATAAAGCTGATGTAAGTTGTATCTGGCCCTCACCAACTAATTTTCTATTTTTTCCACATTTCAGAATAACATTAAAACAATTTCATTTTTCCCTTTTGTTTTGGAAAGAAATGTATACATACGTAGAAATCAACTTTACAATTTCTATTAATGTATGTATATTAATGTTCAAGATCATATAGGTATGATTATAAAGGGTCACTCAGGGCCATTGCTTGAGCACGTTTCCATGAAGCCCAAAATAAACTGAAGATCAGTTAAAGTTAAATGAAAACTTGACCTCCTTTAGGAGGAAACAGGATTTGTGTGATTTGGTTCATGTCACGCCACCAAAGATAGGTTGCCTTAGTAAATAAATGTCAGGCAGACTATCATAATCCAAAATGATACAAATATCTCTTTGCAGGTTAATGTGGTTTATTAAAGGAAATAATACAAGGAAACAAATGCACCGTCAATCAAAAGCTGTTTACAATCACGTGCAGTAAAACTGAAAATCTCAGGCATACATATGACCAAACAATACAGAATAATGTCCAGCAGAGGTCTCCCTCGTACACAGAACACGATTTGTTAACATAAATATAACACTGACCTGAAGGTCACACACTACATTAATGTAGACAACAAAGGTCTGGGTAGACCTGACGAAAACAGCAACAAACCACCTGTTTGGTTCGCATGTCGATGACGTCATTGTCCTCGAGGTGCGTTTAATGACAATCTCGCGAAAACCATCATCACGGAGCAGGGAATTTGCACACACGCTGTACACATTCGCTCTCCTCTGCATAGGTTGTGATCCATTTCCATTGAACAAGGCTAGCATAGAAAACGTACTCTACATATTTAAATTCTTGAGTGATTGACTCTCATTTTCTATTGTTAATTACGTTGATTTTATTTCAATGTGGCTTAATGGTTAATTAACTTAATGGTAATGTGTGTTACTTCAGTTAGTTTCAGCCTCTGATGGGAAAATATTAAGACATAATGTAACCAGTGTTACTGCGGCCTAAGAAAGCAGTGAGAGGTACAGAGTTGATCATAATCAGGACTGTGTGACCAACCTTCCCAATAAGTGAAGTGTATTTGTCAACAATGATTTTATTTTACAAGTAAAAAAGTCTCTAATTTGCTTCTCATTTGAGGTGTTTAAAATTGTTGGATAAGAGATTCTAGTAATTATTCTCAGCTCGGGATGCGTGATTTTGAAAGAGGAAAGTTTTGCAACAGGGGCAAATAGTTTTTGAGTCATGAGTAGTTTCCTATTCATCTTACTGCCATGTAGTTCTTGCTAAGTCCTTGCTTCCTCTCTGAGGTCATAATGTGAAGCTGGGCAACTTAAGGATAAATAGTGTCATATCTAATTCAGTGCTTGATCCCCCAAAATAAGGTGGAGGTGGTTGAAACATACAATGTAGTGCACAGCCAATTACAGTACACGCAACACACTCCTTTCATTATATTTTGGAAAGCATGTCACTATCCCCCTCTTGGTGGCTCGAGGCCCCCACTACAGGAACCACTGATCCAATAGATGGATATGTGGTCAAATTTGTTAATTCTTTTGGCCATAATTAAAGGTCAAGTGTTTAGTGGTTGGCAAATATTTTACCTTCTTTTTTATTTTGCCTATATGTAAAAAAAACAAAAAAAATAATACACTGAAAGTTTGTCCTCAAACTTGTCTCCAGTCTTTACCCAGTACATATTTTATTTTGTATTTATCCACTATGTACACAGCACGCTGCATCATGTCTGCATTAGCCTCATCAAGCCTTCATTAAAGTAGTTTCTCCATCAACCAATTACAAACATGTGAACTCATCAGCTTAACAGATAGTGTAATGAAACACTAAACATAAAATATCCCCCTGTGTAACACAATATGTGTGGCTTCTTTACTGGCAACAATTTAAACGTATCAACACTTGCAATTTCAGCTTCGACTGAAGCTCCAAACCTTTTCTGATGCTTGTCAAAACATGTATTGATTTACCGCTTAGCATAAGACGCCTGAAACTCATTTGATGTGATTCAGCGTTTACTGGAAAACCTGCTGATGCAGATTACTCACTGAGGCAGAAAGTTTAGGGTTCCATTCATTCAGTAAAGGTAAGATAATTTTTGATCCAGTGCCAAGAATAACTGTAGATGTAGAATGTGAAACATCTGGTGGAGTTACAATGCATCAAAACAATAACGTATGAACAAAGCCATGAATTGAGCTTATTATTAATGAAAATGTAACCGTCTCATCAATGGGTTTACTCATTTATTGTTCCTTTGGACCATTTCTCATTGTTTCTGTTGCTCAGGGTTGTACATGCTGCTGTGTCACCAGCTGGATGTTTTTTCTTGTGTTTTCTCTCTGTTCCATTTTATTCTGCAGTACTTGAGCCTGAGTTAAACAGAAAATATTGACACTAGATGTAAAGATCCTATGTTCTATTTGTGATGCTGTTTCATAATTCATTTTGATAACCACTCAAAGAAGATTGACACAATCGCAAATGTAGTTGCTCAAGAACCTTTAGTCTTGTGAGCCTTTTTGAAATTTGATTACTATCACTTCTTTTTTATAAGTCACTTCCCCTCCACTTCCCCCTCACTGAGCTTTTTTGGAGAGTCCAGTCAAGGCTTGCATGCTATACCCCTGATGGCGAAATGATCCTGTTGTGTGTTTCTGTCATCTGAGAGTCAAATTGATGCTGCCACTGGTTCCATAAACTCAGACAATAGACTTGAATTCTGCAACAATGTGAAGGGGTGGGGAGAGAAACCAAGCTGTCTATGAAAGCTGACTTTATAAAGTTCATGAACATACTCACTGCTGCAGGGGAAAGCACTAACAGGACAAAAAAGATTTGTGTCAGATGTTTGTTGTGATAGTACTTTTGAATTTGACATCTCTTACACGGAGAAGATAATAATTTAGTGGAGTTTAGTGAGAGTCAAGTGTGCAAGATATGTGTAAGTGGGTCTACAGTATTTATCACATAAAGATGTCACTTATAGTATGTACCCTGATGTCTGTGTGTGTGTGTGTGTGTGTGTGTGGAGGCGATGCTGGTCATGCTAGTGTGTCATTTCCTGCAGGAAAATGATAACTACTGATGTTACCACTTCCTGCAGCATCTTACTGATGTGTCAGCTGAAACAACCAGTCCTCCCTCTCTCTCTCTCTCTCTCTCTCTCTCTCTCTTTCTCTCTGTCTTCCTCTCTTGTTGTCTGACACTAAAAAGAATTACGAGTTTACAGAGACACTGAAGAGGAGTAAGAAGAGAACACTGGTCAATGAGAGGAGTGAAGTATTCAGCCCACAGAGCCACCGCTGTCGCTGTGGTACAAGAACTCGACAAATATTTGACAGAGTGCTGACAGTAACACGCACACACACACACACACACACACACACACACACACACACACACACACACACACACACACACACACACACACACACACAGGTCATTAGGTATGAAAGAACCCCAGAGCAGAAAGCCCTTCAGACCTCATAGACCAGTGTTTGTTGTTTTGTATTGTCTGTTAGTCCATGTGTATGAGAGCCACTTGTAACTCAAATTTAAAAGAGCATTAAAATGGGACATTTACAAAACATTGAAGTAAAATGAATAATAATAATAACCTGGTTAGAGAAGCTGGGCTGTACAGAATCTATACACTCTGATAATCAAAGGAGTGCAGAAGATGGAATGGAGTATTGTTGTACAGGAGAAAACAGAAAAAGTCCTTCCCTATGCACTGGTTCTTTCAAAATCGGCAGATTTTACATATTGACCTTTGTGAAACAAAGAGGGTCTTAGTTTTTCACAGCTTATTAGCAACAGCCTTGTTTACTGAGTCACCTGATCGATGTTTATTTTGTGGTGTCAGCTGTAAGATTGACAAAAAAAACACTTGGACACCATTCTTGTTCCTATTAACTTCCTTATAATGACATGTACATTGTGTTACATGTTCTCAACACAAGTAAACCCATGTTGTTGTTTTTAACCATGTCTTCCTCTTCCAGTTCCAAACAGCTCCGAACATGTGAGTCATCGTCATAAGAATTATTCAGATAAATGCATATCATCTGCCTGAGGCACATATCAACTGTCTGGACCTGAAATGTTTCAGCTTGTGTTTGAGGGCACCGTGTTGCTTCAGAAAGAGAGAGACAAACATCATACAAGAGCAGGGGGAACATTTTCAATAAGTACATGTTGTACCCAAGTACCACTACATTTTACATTCAAATATATTGTATTAAACATTTGACTTGACCGACAGTACAGAAGAATCAGCAGCAGCATTTAGCTAATGAATAGACATAAAAAGGTTATGGAGCCCTATGATCCAGTTCTGAGTATTTATGATAAACAATGTATGTTACTTGGTCATGCTATTTTTTTGTTTGGCTTTTGTGAAAGGTTTGTGAGTTAACCTCAACACTGGTAAGTCTTTTTACTCACCCGACCCCTCTCTTTTATACTTGTGCCTCACTTTGTTCAGCACCCTACAGTGGGTAGCAACTCTGCATGCTTGGTGCTACCTCTGACAGGCTAGAACCAGCACTGAGGAGCCACTACCAGAAGACTGAAGAAAATTGAAGCGTTACAAAGCATCATCAAAATCCTTTGATAGATAGATTTACATAATTAAAATTGTTCATTTAGAACCTGTCCCTCAAAGAGTGCACAGCCAAACATTTGCACAATCTAAAGGCTGTTTAGAAGAGATTGCCTATCAAAGGGAGACAGAGCTTTGGGTGACCTGCAGCAACCCCAGACCACTCACCACCAAAGTCCCCACAGACTCCCACAATACTCCATAAACATTTTCCCTTTGTAACTGAACCAGTGTTGAGACTGTTCTTGTGCTACCTCTCTGTTGAAGACCCATCATAAAGTTAGGTGAGACCACCAAAACTAAAACAAGGGGGTAACACACATCCACCTTATTTTGTGTTTTTTTTCCGTCAATCACAAATAAAGCGTTAAGCTGCGTCTTGCGTTTTTAAGACAGAATTTAATGAAGTAAATCACTATTAAACATCTCAGAAACTTCGTATCACTACAAAATGAGCTCGCACCCAATTAAAAGCTTTGACTTCCTCCCAACCGTTTATAATCAGAAACTCAGATTGGATCTTCGATGATATCTTCTGGTATTTCCGAAGCCAAAGTGCGCAGTTACGCAAACTCCGACGACGTGCTGATATCTGATATTTGAGGCAGCTAATGCAAAAGTTTCCACTGAAGATGTTAAGCCACTTTCAGCTGGAGAAGACTTCAGGAAACCATGACGCAACCGGAGGGCTGAGCTCTTTTAGAGGGGAGTTTTTGGCTCACGCAGGCAGTTCACACATTTTCTTCAGCACGTCAAGACGCCGTACCCTGTTGGGGATAACCTGTCTAAGTTTTAGAGATTAGTCGAAGTAATACAAAGCGGAGGATGACACCCGTGTTGTTCGTCGTGGTCTCCTTTCTCGCCTTTGACATCGGAAAAGGTAAGTCGACCTTATTTTTTCGTAGAAAAACTCTGAAACAGTTATTATGGACACTTTCTGTATTGTAGGTTTTACTGAAAAAAGTTAAAAAATAATGTCGCATCTTGACAGGCGTTGGCTGTGAGGGTCTCACTATGAGGGGCGTCAGTTTGCCAAGCTGCGGTATTCGGGCCATCAGGGATCCTTGATTGACAAGCCAAATGACATTGATATGAGCCTTTTTGTTTCAGTATATTGTGTTAGTGACTCATTTTTTACAGTCAGGTTCTGTATTGCTGGGATGTGCCAAAGAAAAACATCACCACACTAAACTCTGTTTTTTACTGTATGATGGGGAAAAGAGTCAACACTTAGGGGTTCGTGAGGGGAAATATATAGGTGCTAAACTTAAAGTTGTTCACCCTTGCTGAACGGAAAGTGAAATTTCAGTTTCCGACATAAGTTTTGATGTGGCTGAAAATTGAAAACATTTCACAGTCTTTCTGGAGTTTCCCCATCACATCAGAGGACTTGTTCCGTTTGTATTTTTTTTTCTTCTAAAAATAGAAGAATGAAAAAATGAGGGGCACCCCAAATACATTATATAACAATAATCCTTTCACGTGCTTCATTGTTAATGTGTTGTTTTCAATCAAATATGTTTTTTATAAACTGTACTGATTTCAGTTTGTATGTGAGAAGAGACTGCTTTCTACACTTTTTTTACGTGAACCAATAGTCATGTTGTACTATCAGTTAAATTCCAAAGGAAATATAAAGAGATGATTTAACCCTCTTTCTCTAATAGCTAACCGAGGTCATTCCAATAAATAACTTTATTTATATAACACCTTTGAAAACAGGGGTTAAAAAAATACTTTGAAAAACAGCAGTAGCATAAAAAAGAGGAAGGATAAAGAGTCTCATTCTAAAGAACGACGGTCAATCACACAGCTGCAAAGTGCACAGTTACAAACAGTTAGGACAGAACATTCAATATGGTGAAAAAGTTGAATGTATAAATATTAGAACTATATAGAGCATCCCATGTACTGAGGCTGTGGTCTTCCTTGTGGGCCGTCCAGGTTTGAATGTGAACTGTGGCTCCTTTTCCGCTTGTCATTCCCCACTCTTTCTTTTTTCCCTGATTTCTATCCTATCTCTTAAATAAAGGCATAAGAAGCCCGAAAATAAACTATTGTAAAACCAACGAAGAAAATGGAAGCCAGGTGTTAAAATATTAAATTCAGGAACAAAACCACGACAAGCAAAGCAATGTCAAAAAAATTTCTTCATCTCATATTTAAACAAAACAGGAAACATCAGTTTTCAAACAGTCACGTTGACAAACATTTGAATTAATGTGTCTCTACAAGAAGCAGCGAATATTAAGTCATTGTTGCTATGAAAGGAAGGAGTATTGACACAGGATATTCGTGTAAAATGTCAGATAAGATGTGTGATTAAAGTGCTGCGATGTCTTAAGAACAACCTGTAAAGCTGTTACTTCCTATTCTGTCACACAACTGAAAAGAATAAACAACTCTGGGAACGAAACAGGCCAACAGTCATTTTACCCTGTTGCTGAATAATGTTGTAACCTATACTGAAACGAGGAACCACTAAACCTTAATTGACACACTGAACTGATCCAGATGAGCAAACGGATGTTGCCCACGAATGCTTAGACTGTGATCTGTTGCACTAAATGTTCCATGACAACTTAGAGACTTAAATAAAACTTAAAAAATGACCTTTACTCTACAGGAGCTCCCAGCACAGCTGTGTATAAGTTTGTGAGATGCAACCCTGAGGGTGGCCAGGCCAACTGTGTGACCCAGCAAAGTCCAGAAATGACATGGAGTCCAGAGCTACCAGCCAAACTGCCCTCTTCAACTGCACAGTACCTGTAAGTATTTTATAGTGTGTACAGTCATGATGTGATTATGGATGTATTGTGTGTGTTGCTAAGAGTTAAGTGAGAAAGTATGAAGAGAGTTCACCAAAACAACAGTCTCTGTGATAATATGGCACTTTTTTTTCAAGATAAATGCAGACTGTGAATATAGAAATGCTGATGCTGCGTTGGATCTGTTACCTTGGTTAACAAAACTCCGGCAATCCCATCTCTGGCTTTGTGTGTCTCTGTGTAGATTCACGTGTTGTTGTGTGTGTCTTAGAGTGTATAAGTGTAAGGTTGGAGGCCAAGAAAAGCCAAAATAGAAGATAACGTGTAGAGAAAAAGAGAGAGAGCGGGTGAAGAGGTTAAAAGAGGTGCAATAAGACAAAACGTAACTACCTCACATTCAGTTTCATATTGTGGCAAAGCACAGAGGCAGGAGATACATAAGCAATACAACATTTAATTTGATTGTCATTTGTATGGTATGCAAATCCTCCCAGTTTTCGCAAAGTATCTCCTCCATCTTCACATTAGTAATGAATTGTATTTTATTTACTTTTTTCCTCAAATGAATTAAACACAATCTTCTCATACAGAGGCTCAATCCATCTTGTGTGATTTGGTTTAACTTGGATATAAATACAGTAACTGTCGGGAATTAAGTTAATTTGTTAATGTGTTTTCATGTGTCAGTATGTGTATGTGTGTTTGTAGCATATATTGTAGCCTACTTGTGAAATGGTTTCTGTTGAAATTTGTGGACTACTGAGAAAGCCCATAATCGCAGTCTTGTCTTCGCCCTCAGCTTCCTCTTTTAGAGTTCCTCATAAAAGACGTCGATCCTATCAGCTAATGACCTCATATAAAGCATAAGGAAACTTGCAAAAAAGACCACAAATCAAACTTTATCTTGCCGCTGTCAATCTGCAATGTTGAAATGACATTGTATGTTAAAGATGTTTCAAATGAGCTGTTACATTATTAAAGCACTGCAAATAGATAACATCATAAACCCTCATGTGACTGTAGTTCAACAGAAAGCCCTTCATCTTTAACCATATTCACAAAAACACAGCTTTATGACCTAATCCAATCCAAAGCATGTTCGTTATCCAAAATGTGACAAAGACAAAGATACATGGAGAAGGTGGATGACGGGTGGATACTTCAGTGAGTTAAAGCATGAGGTACATGGCGTGTTTGAGAGGAAAGACGAGAGAAAGTGAAAGTGGAAAAACACTATTAATAAGAGGCTGAGTCTCATCTGGCCTTCTACATTATCAGCTTTCTTAAAAACACTTGGCCTCAGCTTCAGCTCTCACCTTAGCAGCTCGCCTTGAACAGGAAGCCGGAGGGAAGTGTTGAGAGGAAGTGGGCTGTGACGCTTGGTGTGCTGCTGCTTCTGGTCTATTGTTTTGTCTCTGTTTAAGTGCCACGTTAGTCTGATGTTTGGAGAATACCAGATTACACTTTAAAATGATAAAGTAATTACACTAGAAACTGCCATCTTTACTTTGACTAATATGTTTCAACAGCAGTTTAAGACTCAGTCTCTCAGACAGATGCCGGTGAGGTTGTTGCTGGATTCTAGTTCTTGATTGTCTTCAACTTGGCTTTACTTTAAACCGTCTGTAGACACACATCAACATTTGTTTGGAGGCTTGTTTATAGAAATATTATTCTAGCTGATTACATTCCATAAAAGCCTGAATGTCGGGGGGGTTGCCTAACAAGAATACATTAGGTTCATAAAGTTATATTGCAGAGCTAACAGGAGAACAGGACAGACTTTTAACAAGCATATTCTGCTAACACCCATAGTTCACAGACGAGCTTTAAGTGGGAGCACCTGTGTAGGACGTTAAGCGTGTGACATCATCTGCCCACCTGATGCATGTATTTACAAGCTGTTACCGTAAACCTCTGCTGCCCTTTTACTTTAGTACGGTACCATGATTACAAAACAACATCAAACCTGGGCCTTAAATACCCAATTCAACCAACAATGTGATATTGTTTTTGTTGTAAATGGTGTATGCGCAGAAAACTGCAGCTAAGAAGTATTTTCACCATAAGCTGTTATACTGATTATTTTTTGATATATAACTTGTTTGTAACATGATAGAATAAATATTTGAAGATGACCTGTTTTTTTCAGCAGGGAGATATTGGAGAAACATTCAAGAACGTGTCTATTTAGAACATTTAATAGAAATTAGATGTACAGCAAAACGTGATGCAGATAAATTTGAATTTAAACAATATCATCTTGTGTAGAGTATGACTTCTTGAACAGGAAATAATATTATTTACATCGAGGTATAGAGTAAATTCTATAGGGTTGAATAAACTGTGTTGTATTAAAAAACATTTCACAGAAAGTCTTTTATTTTGTGTTTTTGGACAAGAAATGTGAAATGATATTAATCTTTAACTCTTCAAGTTGAAGTTCATCCACACTTCAGAAGAGTCTGGTGTTTAGTTTGTCATGTTTCTTTGTTGTTTGTGTGTAATTAGCTAAAATGTCAGACATAACAGCTTCAGCCCACCAAATGCCATTAACATTTCCTGTTTGACTCTAAATCTGTGCGCAGGGAGGCAGAGCCTGTGGAGGATGAGCAGATGCAGGTAGAGGAGGAAACACTGATGCAGAATGAAGAGGGGGAGTCACCTTTTGTTTACTTCTACGGGGAAGGTTCTGGAGGTTATGAGGGCTCGGCAGCTGAAGATACATTCTTGGCAGACAAGGCCATTGAGACGGGCTCTGGTGCATCTTCAACAGAGAAATACTTTGAGCTGCAGAAAGGTAATTTAGTTAAAAACGTTCTTGATAGAGTCTTTTATGTCCTCATTTTTCTGTTCCATGATCTCTGAGCTGTCGTGTTACTCTGTTTGAAGATGGGGAATCAAGGAGCATGAGGCGGTTGTTCCCGAGCAGGTCTTTGGTTGGTGAAGCAAAACCAGAAGAGCAAGAGCTGAAAGAAGACCACCTATTGCAGCTGTAAGCTGAGCACACAGAATCAGACTCAGACACACACACACACATACACATACACAAGGCTAGCATCTATTGTATTTCCACCCTGTCTATTAAATATTGCAGCAAAAATCTTGACAAAAGCCAAATGTATACAAATATATATTTTGTATAAACACTGATGGAAATTATATTTTTGCATTGAAAGAACTTTTATAAAGAATGAAAAGTGTCTGTCAAAGTGAATAACTATCTGCATTAAAGAAACCTAATATGTCTGAGCACATTTCAGTTGACAGAGCCCTGTATTTGATGTCTTTTTGTAAAAAGAAAAAAAAAGGAAGTAGGGCAATGCTTTTTAAATTTAAAACATGCCTTTAAATATTTGTGATACCAGTGCAATAAGATTACATATATGTTCCACCTATTCAGTTCAGTTAGAAGGCATGTGTTCCTTTAAGACGCATAAAACATATTTATGTAATTTGATCCCTTTGTCTCAAATGTTTTTATACTTTTCACTAACCAAGTATGATTATGCAACCTTTTTAATGATGCAATGTTGATCGAGAGAATCTTGCAAACTCAAATCCCTCTGGATTGGATTCACGCAATCTTAACCACTGTGAGCTGAAACATATTCTAAATATGTATTCTACATATTTACCCATTTCATCATGGGCTGTGTTGTCTAATTAGCATTTGAGATACTTCAATAAATAAAGGATTCATAACAACAGTATGCTATAAGGTTTTCTTTTTTTTAATATAAATGGTGTACAGTGAATTATTCAAACTTTTCCTTTGTTTACTTTGTTGCCATTTTCACCTATAAATACAGTTTTTGTCAACATCAATTTAAAGCTTAATGTTTTTATGAATATTCTCTCATCCAAAGACAGTATATGTATTTAATGTAGTACAAATAAATAAAAAAAATCATCTGTCAGTACATATTTGCCACGGGCATTGAGAATTCTTTTAAAAACATCAAAGAAAAATATGTACAAAAGAAGTAGCTCAAGAGATTACTTATGTTTTGCATCTAGCATTTCGTCTAATAAATTAAAGAAATAATAAACAACATAACACAGTGTTTAGGCTGTTCTGTTCTTTTGTGGTGTTCTAATGCCAATCTTTGGAAAGGCCTGTGCACAATGGTAAATGTTCTAACTACCTCCATAGACAGTGTTGGTCCCCAATCTCCAGCGCCACTTCTGAAGGTCATGGACCGAAAAGCTTGGGAACCTCTTGCAAAGAGCTTTAAAGACAATAAAAGAACAAAGCCAATCCAATAAACGCATTTCAGTATTGTGTTGGTGCCAAATTAGAACAATAAAAACCCCAAATAAATATACTAAACTGTTGGAGCAACTAAAAGTCCAATACACTCAGAGAAATGATAAGGCCAATAGATCAATACTCTTTCACATAGGCTTGTGTTATATTTGGTTATGTTGGCCTGCCAATGAGTTCCAAGAAACATCAGATAAGGGTAAGTTAACAGTGTCATTGTAAGTTTGTCCACCAGATGGTGCTGATTAGTTTATTTTCATTTGAAGTCATTTATTTTTAACATACTGTATACTGGCTCTGAGCAGTTGTTAATGTTAAGCGACTGTATTTTATTTTTTGTCAAGATTCCATCATGAAATAGGATCCCTTCATAACTGCATAGAAAGTTTTAAGCAGTGCCATTTGCAAACTTTATTTATTCTTTCTTTTTAGTCAAAAATGTGTACTTATAAAGAACAATAAAGAAGGCCATACAATTTGTTAATTTAAGGCTCAGTCCCTTTTACTGTAGCTTGGTGTTTTTATTGCACATTTTAAAAAATAAAGGCTGGTATCAATAGAGACCCCTTATTCACTTAGTATTAACAAAAAGATCAAAAATAAGGAGAAAAAGCAGCAAGACACAATATCTGCTGGCTGGCTTTAGAAATAATAAATAATTGTTAAAACTATGAAAACAGAGGGGTTTTTTTTATTTCTCAAGCCAATTATTAACGCTTTAACATGAGCATTTAGCAGTCTAAGACATTCTTATGTGTATACACAGTTCCATAGGCCAACACAGCCCTCATGGGTGAATTGATTAGATATTTATGTGTAATTTGCTCATGTTATATCTGATGTAAGCCTACAATTTGTTAGTCTTTACTTTAAAAATATGAAGTGATCCGTCTTTTATTGACGCATGTCCCAATTAAAGGCAGGCTGATTCCAAAGACTTAAAGAGCATATTGCAGGTTAAAAAAAATTTGTAATTAATATTTTATATAGTTTGTTAATGGCTGTAAAATAAGTAGGTTATTTTTTTAATATGTTCTACAACACATAAGTGCTCTAATTTAGAGGAGAAAGTGGCTGTTTTAGCATAGCCGTTTAGAACGTGCTTTTTTTTCAACAACGCGTCATATGACGTAACATGAGGGAGTCCCGTTCTCTGACTCTGCTTTGATCGGCTTTATGCGTCCGTGTATGAATGAATGAATGAAGCCTTTATTGCCCCTGGGGGAACTTGTCTTGCACCGAGAGCATCAAACACTTTACAAACAAACATTTAGAAGGCAGCACAAAAGAATTAAAGCACAAAAAAACAGGCTAAAACATGATTAAAGAGGAGTAATGATACGTGGTAGTGAGTGAGAACAGACAGGATGCCTCCCTGCTATAGTTTGTAACTTGAGCGGCGCACATTCAGGTGCACAGTGTAAGTGGCTTGATTATTCATAGTGTGTTTTGGTGAATTATTCTCACAACCTCAGAAACGATCGAACAGACACGTTGAATATTTCGGTATCAGACACAAAAACGTTTCCTTATTAATGATTTAAATCTCTGGCTGTTTAACATAAAATATTATATACGCAGACAGAAAGCGTTTAATGATTTGATCTGCTGGAATCCTCTGTATATTCTCTAGTGTGAGCGTAATAGACACCGGACAGTCTGTTTTAATATATGTAGTCATACGATTTATTATAAATCCAACTCTGTTACAAGAGAGCGCGTGTGTGTGTGTGCGCGTGTGTGTGTGTGTGTGTGTGTGTGTTTGTGTGTGTGCGCAGTGGGGAAAGACGGAACGCGCAGTTTGGAAACGAAACGAAACACAACCTTTACTTCTGTCGGTCCTTTATCCCATTAAAACTTTAAACTTTTTGTAGTAGCCTAATATATGTGCACGCATTAAACTGTGGAGTGTGTGTGTGTGTGTGTGTGTGTGTGTGTGTGTGTGTGTGTTTGTGTGTGCGCAGTGGGAAAAGACGGAACGCGCGGTTTGGAAACAAACAGAAACACAAGCTTTACGTCGGTCCTCTATCCAATTAAAACTTTAAACTTTTTGTAGTAGCCTAATATATGTGCACGCATTAAACTGTGGAGTGTGTGCGCTGTTGTGCATGTTTGTGTGGATTACGTGCGCCGTGATCCTGCACCATACACTGTATTTTCTATAACAACGTGAGCACTGGGCTGCATGAGGAATAAACAATTAAGACATGGTGCTGCATTTGCACAGGCCGTGTAATCGGGTTTTATGTCTGTCTGTCTGTCTGTCTGTCTCTCTCTCTCTCTCTCTCTCTCTCGCTCTCTCTCGCGCGCGCACAGCGCGGCACCGTAATACGTTGTACAGATTTGCCGTTTTTACAAGCAGCTCCCATACAATGTAAAGGTGAATGATCGTCACTTGCACCTTCTACAAATAGTTTTTTAATTGATTGAATGTGATTACAAACTTTACATATGCTGATGTGAACACAGCACTCGCCCATATATGGCGAGCTGACACCTGTCACTCAGCAGGACGCCTGCTCCGGGTCTCTCCTCACACCACAGCTTCACTTCTCTCCTGAGGCCGTTATTCCTTTAATCCTGCCTGTTTCTGCTCTCTATCACATTTAACAGGTTCAGAATAATAAGCCAGTGGACCATTATATGTAAAGGAATACATGTCTTCTTCCTCTTCATTGACGGGAGTGACACTCGGATCCATGATTTTCTATGTTAAACAGACGGGGATTCAGCGGGACTCCCTTATGTTACGTCACAGCCGAATGCGGAAGTAAAAAGCAAAGACGTGCGAAAACGTACTAAAACGTTTCCAGGAGACCCTGTGGGTTATTAATTTCAGAATTTCTTTAAAAACAGTATTGTTAACGTATTTTCCTATGATTAGTTAAGTTTTGTCTTTAACCTGCAATATGCTCTTTAAGTAAAAGCTCAGAAGTTTTTCAGCAATAGGAATTAGACTAATTAAGTTTACAACATTAGAATAAAGTTTCCCAAATTGATCCAAAACTGGGATACTAGTGCTAAAGAGCGCCATCACGTGGATGATCATTGTGAACAACATTCGAGTCAGTACTGAAAGAAAGACAACATTAATATGTGATTGTGCGCCTAACGTGTTACGTCTGTGCCCCGCCCACACACGCAGCTATGACGCAACCACGTGACGTGGGTCATATGACGGGGAGTCTTGATACTACCTCAGTCGGACAGGCTACACGGAGCGAGGCTAGCTGTTAGCTTCAACTGTTTAAACAGCAGACATGGTGAGTGAAAAAAAAAACCCATTCATCAATTGTTCGGACTGCTTTGAGATAATCTGGTTTGCTGCTTTATGAAACGTAGCATTAACACGGACCCCGTGTTTCATTTGACATTAAAGTTTGACAGGAGAGCTAGCTGTGTTAGCTCAAGTACGAGGCCGTCTCGGTTTTTGTCAGTGATGTGTTTGCAAAAGCCAACATTTACTGATAGCAGCCTGAAGAACTCACTAAGTTTAAGAGGTTTCTAATCTAGTTCATGTTTTCAGTGGAGTTGTCGGGAGGCCACAGAGATAAGTGTCAGCTAGCCTTACATGTTAGGTCAGTGTGATGAGAAGTTGTACCGTATCATGTAAGTCAGATAACATCAGTGAAACACACATTTATTTATTCAAGCTTTAACTTTGTACTAAACTGCATGAACTAAAATGTTTTTGTTTATCTTGACATTGTAGCTCAGTACCTTGATTTTTTTTTTAAAAACTAGTTGTCTTGAATAGCCTATATGCATCCTACTACATAGTTATAATATTAAAATGCCTCCCTTATAATCAAATAGTTATTAGTTACTCCTGACATGTTAATGGTTGAACCAGATTTAGCTCAGCTGCATGCTGAAGTGTGATGTGTGTTTTCACCAGCTAAGAGAGAAAATGTTTGCGCAGTTGTTGATCCAGTGACAAAAAACCCCCCAAAACAAAACAAGGGGTGAGCGTTGCATGATAAATACAAGTGTTTCAAGTTTCATGCACACTCATAAGTCACATTTTCTTTGCACACACTTATAAACCCACGGATGTAAAGATTGATCAGCCTCGGGGGTGTTTGTAATCTCAGACAGTCTTCAAAAATAGGTGTTAACACCCCCCCCCCCCCTCAGATGGACACATGACTGAGTTTAAAACTTGCTCCTCAGGCTTTAATGTGTCTGTGAGCTTCAAGTCCTATTGTTGGATGGATGGATGGATTGATTATTGATCCTGAGGGAAATTCAATGTTTTCTGTATATATATTCTCTTATAAATATTGATATTTTGTTTTTGTCTCACAAATTTTGCTCCTCACACATTCCCTCAAACAAATATTGTTAACATACTGCTTCATGACTTATTGATGGTTGAATAATGTGTTTTACAACTGATTCTGGGCAAGCAACTGATGCTTACTTATATCCTCAAGCTACATTAAATAAAGTATATGCAAAATATGCAATATGTTTGTCGAGTTAGCATTGATAGTCACAGTGATGCTATGTTTAGAATAAAAGGAAGCTTCCCAACTCGACCAGTTTTATACTTTCTGAGTTGTTGAAGTGGTGGTCAAAAAGGATTTCTGGGTTGTTCAGTAAGGTTTTAACATATTACATCTTTCCTGTAAATAATGAGCCAGTGAAAGTATTCATCATCAGACATAAACGTATTAAACTACGAAATGTGACGCTGCCGTTTTGAATGATGTGCTTTGTGTTTTTCAGAGTTTCCTCGGGGGTTTGTTTGGGCCGGTATGTGAGATAGATGTTCTGCTGAACGATGCAGAGAACAGAAAGACCGCCGAGCTAAAGACCGAAGACGGAAAAGTGGAGAAACACTACCTGTTCTATGACGGCGAGTCCGTCTCTGGCAAGGTAAGCCAAGTTTTCATGAATTATAAAGTGGCGAGGAGAGCTTCACAAAGTTCATTAAGGGGACAGTACACACGTGGGTCATGATTTAGATTAGCTGTCATGTATACAGTAAGTTCACTGTGCTCAGTCAGCATATATTGGACGTCTCTGCAGTCTATTTAGAGATCCTCTCTTTCAGGGATCCCAGTGGGAAATTAAGGTTCTTTTTATGTGCAACATTTGATCAGACTTCAGGAGGAAGTCAACCATCTATGATTCACATCCCTCAAATCGTCAGCTAAAATGTCAACTATATTTAACTTTTGGAGTCTTCCCACCACACAGTTTCTCTTGGGATGTTTCATTCTCGCGTGTTCCCCATGTGCAGTTTGAAACTAGGTTTCGAGGTTTCATACAGCTTTAACCTGTTAGCACCAGCACACAACTAAAATGTATACTCCCAGCAGATGTGATTGTGAACGATCGGGACAGTTCTTCTTCTATGTCTGTTTCTCGTTTTTCTCTGTTATGAAGCACATCCTCACACACAGGTCTTTGGTTCATTTGTTGAATGATCTGATGAAGTTCTGGCTCTCCAGGTAAATCTGAATGTGAAGCAGGGAGGAAAGCGTCTGGAGCATCAGGGCATTCGCATCGAGTTTGTGGGACAGATAGGTGAGCGTGCTTCATGTCTCCGTTATGATCTGTTTGCATTGTAATGGCTTATGCTCTCATTGTTCTTTCTAAGTGCAATGAACGTTCTTGTTGCTTTGAAACAACCACAATAGTACTTATTCATATTTGCAGTTGTACAATTGAAACCTCTAGATTGCCTTTCACAACATTAATTGCAAAAGGTGCTTTGCTCCTTAAAGCTGGAAAAACTACGTGTCAACAATTGATTGCTGGCTTTCTCATGTGGCTAAAGGGTTTAACAGAGCATGTGGTCATCATGTGCCACTTGCTATAGTGGGGCTAAACCCTCCTCCCACTGTAGCGGCAGTGTGTTGAAAGAATATGAAATCCTGAAATGAAACTTGGACTGTGATAAAGTTGTTCTAGTCTGACTCAACTCTTTTGATTTATAAACCATACAGTCAACTAAGAAGTGTAGGTTGACCATGCTGTCTTCTGCCTGTTGTTTCAGAGCTGTTCTCTGATAAGAGCAACACGCACGAGTTTGTGGACTTGGTCAAAGAGTTGGCTCTCCCTGGAGAACTCGCCCAGAACAGGAGCTACGACTTTGAGTTCATGCAGGTGGAGAAGCCCTATGAATCCTACACTGGAGCCAATGTCAGGCTAAGGTATATTTATTAAAAGGTCTCAATAAAGTCAAACTGCTGCCTCTGTTATCATATTGATCACATGGGGATTCATAACTTGTGTTATTTTATGGGCTTCTTCTTCTTTGGCAGCAAAGAACAGCCTCCTCTCACTTGTACTGCTGCCTCAGATTCACAAAATTTACAAAATAACTGATCAGTTGTTTTGGTTGTCAACAAGTTGAAAATATCTCATTTAGCTTACAGATGAAATAGTTTGATGGTAAAGACTTAAAGGGGACATATTATAAAAAATCCACTTTGTGTTTTTGAACATAACGTTGGGTAACCTCGGTGTCTACCCACCTTCAAAATGTGAAATAAACCCATCCAGTCCTTTTCTTTGGGGTCTGCACTAGTCTTACAACACAGAGGACAAACATGCTCAAATTTGCTCTCCTTGTGACACACACTCCCAAATGGGATCCACTCTCCTCCCTGGCATCTCCACCCATGGACTCCATCCCAGCACAGAGCAACATTTTCACGCAGGTCCATCAACTTTTTTTTATTTTCGTCAGCGAAGAGTAACGTCTACTAGGAAAACTGCATTTAAAGAGACGCACACCAAAAACAGAGCGTTCTGAGAGAGCTGGTTTATAGAGGATCACAAACCTCCTCTGCTGCTTCATGTTACAATTAGACCAAAGCACAGCACAGATGTTTTATTTAGGCCACAGTGGGACTGTTTGAAAAGGGGTCTAATACGTCCTCTTTAACTTGTGTGGCATTATGGGATCTACAGATAAGATTTTGACTTCAGTAAGTGTTTTCTTATTTTTGCTTCTTTTTTTTATGATCATCAAACTTTGGTGGAGTTTTAGTGAATACATACATTGAATAACATATCTTAACTCTGACTAAAGTGAGAATGAAAGGTAGATGGGCACTTTACTATCATTGTACAAAGGAACACAATGACACTTTGTCAGGAACAATTGTGTACAGCAGCATTAGAATTGCACAGATGAAAACATAATAAAGTATATTGTGGCCTGCTTGAGTGAGGTGTGCACAGGGGAAGCATGGAGACGTCTCTCTTCCATTCTATCTCATTATTTCCTGTCAGTAGTCATGTATTGATGCAGAGGAGAAATGTCTGTTAAAAACAGCTTGTGTGGGGTCTGTGTTTGTGTGTCCTTCTTGCAGGTATTTCCTCAGGGTGACAATAGTTCGTCGTCTTTCTGACCTGGTGAAGGAATACGAGTTGATCGTCCACCAGTTAGCCACCTACCCAGACGTCAACAACTCGATCAAGATGGAGGTTGGCATAGAAGACTGTCTGCACATTGAGTTTGAATACAATAAATCAAAGTAAGATCATTTTTTCCTTTAAAACATTTGTTTTCAAATCTGGCCCCACAAATCATAAAAAGCCCTGCCTTTTGAGATATCACAAAGCAGTGGGTTCCTCTTGATGTGTGTGTGTGTGTGTTTGTTTATTTATTAGATATCACCTGAAAGACGTGATCGTTGGGAAGATCTACTTCCTGCTGGTCAGGATCAAGATCCAACACATGGAGCTGCAGCTCATCAAGAAGGAGATAACAGGAATAGGTACTAATCCTGGGTGGTAAAAATGAAGACCCATCAAGTCGTGCCTAACTAAAGCAGCATGTGTGCTAACTCTGTCATTCATCATCTTTTAGGTTTATCCAACATAACACTTAGTTAGTTTTCTCCTCTGTGCGGTGCTTGGGTCCCAAAAGAAGCCTGTCAGCTCTGCTCCACTTTATTGTATCATGTCTCATGTAATGCAACTGTTGTCCTGATTTTCAGGTCCCAGTACTACTACAGAAACAGAGACGGTTGCAAAGTATGAGATCATGGATGGTGCTCCAGTTAAAGGAGAGTCAATCCCCATCAGACTGTTTCTGGCAGGTAAGGTCTTCTTAATTGATCGTTTTCTTATTCCGTCTCTGAAATATGTTATAATTTCGTCTTTAACTCCAATTTTACGGTTGCTGAGTTCACAGTAGGGTTTAACCATTGTATGCAGAGATCATCTGTTTATGTCATTCGTTGTGATTGTAATCAACTGTCCTCATTAAAGCCTTTAAACATATATTTCCAGCTGTTGCACTGACTTCATTCTAATGCTCACAGGATACGAATTAACACCCACCATGAGGGACGTCAACAAGAAGTTTTCTGTACGTTACTTTCTTAATCTGGTGCTGGTGGATGAAGAGGACCGAAGATACTTTAAACAACAGGTAACACCTGCATCCACAGAAAAGTCTTGGACATCAGTGAGTGTTGCTGTTTTCTCCAGCACACGGAGACACTGTTGGAAAATGAGTATCATCCAAGTTGTCCATTTATTTATATTTATGGTTGTGTAATGAAACTTGACACAGTTGTACATTGAATATCTTGTTGGTTTGGTTCTATATCAAGCCAAATTACAACTGTGGTCCATTAGTGATATTAAACATCTTAATAATCGTACCAAAGTGGTACCACTAAGTACATGGATGTTAGTAATACCACAGCTCAAGTACCGTAAATTCCGGACTATAAGCCGCTACTTTTTTCTCACACTTCGAGCACTGCGGCTTCTACTCCGGTGCGGCTAATGCATGGATTTTTTATGGGGGACAATGAGCTTCTGCCGCAAAAACATTTGACTTCGTCACATCGGATCTTAATATCAGTCATTTTGCGCTTCATGCACGCACCCTCATGATGGAAAACACACGGAGAAATACATATGATGTAGCTTTCAAGTTAAAGGCGATAGACCTGGCTGTCAAAGAAGCTAACAGAGCTGCTGCACGTTAAGATGACACTGACAGCGACAACAGAGACTGAGGAAGTGAGTAATGAAGTCATTCTGAGGCAGTGAATGGATGGACTTTTTCTTGTGAAAAATATTACGGTCATCTTTTTCATCAGCCGTGTTACAGACACTGTCGGCTAGGCTTCGTATTGTAACGGTTCATGTTGTAAAGTCAGTAGTTGATAATGTGTTCATAATTCCGATTATGTGGAGAGTCAGTGAATGCACCAGCGAGAACGTGTTGAGTGGCTGTATGAGAGAACGCTGGGGGAGAGAGTTGGATTGTTACGGCAAGTTACGTGTTGCTCTCTGCTGTAAACGGCGTGGTCACGGCCGACAGTGATCGGGTTATTAAAAGTTATTATTTGAACGCTCCGTACGGACGCTACAGTATTTGCGGATGTTACCGGTAGCCTACGTCTGTGTAAATAGCTCTTGTTATAGCGTGGACACCTGCGGCTTATAATCAAGTGCGGCTTATATATGTACAAATACATTTATTTACTTATTTTTAGCCGGTGCGGCTTATATCCAGGTGCGCTCAATAGTACGAAATTTACGGTACTCATTTACGATCATCTATTTTTTTTATTTTATTTTTGTTCCATTTTTTTCCCGAGTGTATTCAGTCATCTATTCCTCTCTGTGTGTGTTCAGGAGATTGTTTTGTGGAGAAAAGCTCCAGAGAAGCTGAGGAAAAGAAACTTCCACCAGCGCTACGAGTCCCCTGAGCCCCGACCCCAGCCAGTTACTGCAGAGCAGCCTGAGATGTGAAGGCAAAGCAGTGACTGAAACTGGACACAGAAACACCGCAACTCTTCACTGCTGAACAGCCAGAGGTGTGAGGGCCGCTCCACTCTCTCCCTGGACTGACAACTGTCTGTAAACATGAACACACATACCTTCAGAGTCCCCCCCCCCCCCCACTGCTTCACAGCTTCTGATGTGAGCGTGCTGCACTACAAGACTCAAACACACTTGCATACAAATGCACAAAAGAATGCAATCAAAGGAGGCTGAATGCTAGAAGTCAAGGCAAGTATAACCCTGGTGTCTCAGACTGAAAACACACACACTCTCTCTCTCTCTCACACACACACACACACACACACACACACACACACACTCACACACACACTCACAAGGGGAGCCAGACAGTCCCCACCTGCTGCAGTTTTCTCAACTTAAAGAGCAAAACAAGAAAGAAGTTGACTGCTACAAACAGCCACCACACCCAGTATCCCCATCACCTGCAACAGGAGTTTATTTTGTTGCATATTTGGACAGAAGTTCCTCTGGCATCCTCTCTCACACAAATGTTACAAAAAGGTCTCGCTGGAGTCAACCAACGATTGCAAATATTTAAGTGGGGTCAACCTGAAGGACAGTTATGAGTCAACACACACACTCTGTGTTTATTCACTAACCCTGTGTTTAAGCCATGAGGCTACAGGCTGCTCTTTCCACCCAAATGTCTGCGTAATGGTTCAGTGCAACTTTTATTCATCTGTCCATTAATCCCAAATAATTGTGTTACTCTATTTAGATCTTATTTAATTATATACAAAATCCGTAAGAGCTGCAACTTATTGTTCTTTCAGTTATTTTATGCATGTGATGTTAATGATTTAAAGTTTAGTCTTTACATGTCCAGAAATTTTCTTGAAACTGAGAGGACATGGAAGTTAACACGGTGAAGTCAACAGGAAACGGCAAAAAATGTTCCAGAGGGAAAAAAAAGAAATGAAAAGTAATGTTTGAGGAGGTAAGAGATAGAAAATGACTGAAAGTAATGTTCAATTAGCAACAATTGACTTATCAAATCACCCACTAATTGTTGCAGCTCTTGAAATGAAAATGCAAATGATTTAGATAGTTAAGATGAATATGTTATGCACTCTTCACTGTCGATCACCCAACTATGTTTGCCTTGTAAAGTTTCTAAGAGTTCTCTTGACGTCTTCTTCAAGTCGAGGCGTTTTCTTGGGATTTCAGCGTTTAGTTTGATCCTGTCTGTATGAACCCTGGTGGAAAAAAAGAACCTCAGTTATATTTACCCTCCAGAGTTATTGCAAGGGTAGTTAATCCAAAAGTGGAGAAAGAATAAAGAAATATCCGAGCTTGGTCGCCACATGGAATTCCATTGAATTTAATTTCCCTATGAAGAAATGTATAAGGTCATTAGAGAGATTTCAAAACTTGTATTTTGTTAAGTCTTTGTTGCTAACATGTATTTATTTGTAGTTGGGCTGAACTGAACCATTGAATTCACAGCTCATCATAGCTGATGACAGCTGACTTTTACTGCAGTGTATGTGAAAGAAATTTCTTCAGATTCAAAGCATGACAAGGTAGAAAGTGTGTTCAACAGCTACTTCTGCATGGTTTCAGTTTACATTTTAAATTAAAACCATGTGTAGATAGCTGAAAGGATGCTAAGACATGATGAGCAAACTCGTCTTCTCACTTCATATCCCCTTTTAAAGCTCGCAGCAGGTTTTTTATTTTCTGAATACTATTTCTTTTTTCTAACCTGGTCATATCTGCTTTGTGCGCACTGGATGAGATGCAGAATCAAACACTAAGTTCAACATTGTTCCACTGTGATGCTACGACCGACTGTTTACGTCCTGCTTAGAAGAAACACACACGCACACACACACACACACACACGCACACAGTCTGGTGATTTTACTTAACTTGTGTGTAAGTTGATTTTGCCCTTATGTTCTGACTTGTGGCTGGCTTTGCACTTTCCCTTCTGATTCTTTACTTTGTTTAAAGTGGTCATCTAAGCTGCAACTGAACATCACTCAAGGACAACCACACCTCAGAGATCCCCTGTGTCTGCCACAGAGAAAACAATGCTTTCATTTGTATGTCACTACCACTTTTGTTGACTACTTTATTTTACTCTCGTGTGAAAGTTGTGCTGTCATGTTTCATAACATGACAGACATGACCTTTGGTCACTTAAAATGTTACAGCTTCTATTGTTGACCCTGCACTCTGGTCTCCTCTTGTTTAGAATCAATGTTATTTATTATCAAGTCATGTTTCCTCTTCTGCTGCTGCCAAACACTTTCTATCATTCTGAGCACCACATGAAAGGGTTTGTTGTACTTTTAAATACCTTCAAATGGTTAGGAAGAAACTCAAATGTTACAATTTTCTGTCCCTCTCTCATCGTCTGCATGGTCATCTTCACACAATGTCGAATCATGCCATCAATATGTGTGTGTGTGGTTGTATGATATGTGAATTGTTACCAGACCCAAATATATAGCTAAGATGAATCATGAATAAAGAAAATTTATACTGAATTCTTTTTAGAGAATCATTTATTTTAAAGATGATCGCACCACAGATGAAAATGAGAGTTTAGCTCAATTATTTGTTTAGAGAGGTAAACCTTAGTGTGTGAGTGGGATTTCCAAATGGACTTCCAGGTAGAAAGTACTCTCAACTCTCAGGGGAGACGGAACAGTGACCTATAAGTAAGTAAGTAAGTAACGTTTATTTATAGGGCACCTTTCACATATCAGGATCACAAAGTGCTTTACAACAATAAAAGGCGATTAACAGTTAAAAACAGAAACGGCAAAAACAAACATACAAAAGGTAAAATAGATAAAAGAGTAGAATAAAACAGCTACTGATCAACCAAAATCCTGTCTGAATAAATTCAAAAAAAGTCCAGGACACTCTTGGAAAAAAGTCAGATAAAAGTTAATCAGGTTTACTCGATCTTTTCCCCTACCTTCTCTAGGCCTACAAGATATTAGGAAGACTTAAACTACAACAGTTGCAAAATGTTATATTTCAATATTCGATCACTGCATTCATCTTTGATAGTTCTATTATACCTCTTCAGTCACCTGAAAAAGAAACAATGCAATTTGACTTTTGGTTAAGAATTAAGATACATTCTAAGAATAATAATGATAACATTTATATTTTTAACATGCCTGACACGTAATCAAACACACTGTGCATTAGTTAAAACAAATATTTCAAGGGTGAGAACAACCCTCGAACAGCATTTAAAAATCCAATTTCTGTGTGACACTATTTACAGCATGAGACAAACAAACAAATCAGATTAGTTAGTTTAGTTAGTTTGTATTCTTTCTCCCCTACATTTCTCAATCCAGTTACATTTTAAAACATGAGCATCTTTTCTGAAGAGTTGTTCCCGTTTTAAAGTGAGACACACACGGGACCCATTCAAAGATCGTCTATACATATTGTGCTGGGGAATAAACTAGAACTTTTTTTTACAGACAAAGGGGACACCTTTGTGTTTAATATACGATCTTGAGATTAATTAACAAAGGAGTTCGTATTTTGCCTGTTTATTATACTTTACTATCCATTTGCGCTATGTTGACGATAAAATAAATTGTCGCTTCTCGTCATACTTTTCCTCGACTTTGTCTTATTTGAGCGAGCGGCTTTAAATCCCGAATACGAGTCTGTATTTTTGCTCAGTATTCACACAGGCACATGTGTGGGCAGCTAAGAAAGAGCGGGTCCTGACCCACGTTGTGTCAGTAGGAAGAGGAGTGTGTTGACCGTCCTCTGTAGCAGGCTGTGTTTTGTCAACTTGATATTGACAGCTGTTGAACAGCATGAAACATATCTAGCACATTATTTTACGTGGCCCACTAAAAGTGCTCACAGTGGGGAGACAGCCGACCCTTAGAAATGTCTGTAAACCAGTGTTTGCGACTCTTTGTTCGGCTTCGACGCCACATTAATCCCCGAGCTGGGAGCCGTCCTGTGTCTTCAGAGTCTGGTTTGTTTCAGACAGAACACCGGGCTTGTTCAGTGGTTTGCTGTCGACATGTTTCATCTCACAACTCGTCTGCAAAACCCCCGGACACCTCTTTGTTTGTCCCCGTCTCTCTGAAGACTGACAGCTCCGGAGATGGAGGTGTGGGAGCAGAACTGAGCCAACCTCTCGAGAAAAGTGAGTAAATACACCTGAACCTATCTGTGAGTTACAAAGTGAGTGTCCTGTGAGTCAAGCACTTCAGATAAGACATTATGTTGTTGCTGTCGGGAGTTTTCCACATATTATGGCTATCAGAGATACACGACTTTTTGTTGTTTTGACATTTGATAACATTGCTGTCTGTGTTTTCTGAGACTTGTTTCTCTTCGCTGTTTGTGTCTGTGATCCAGGTGAGCTGCTGAAAGTTCTGAACAGGTTTTACAAGAGGAAGGAGATGCAGAAGCTGGCAGCAGACGGTGGCCTGGATGGTGAGAAATTTAACTCACATTAGTTCACACTTGTTTTTTCCTAATCTCAGAGCCATGGTAAAAAAAAAACAAAGCCCAATCTGTCAATCTGAGAGTGGTGGGATTTAAACCCATGCTGTACACTTCAAGATCACTTGCATCTCTACGTGGGGCGTGCAAAGTAACCACTAATCTACTGACGCCCCATAACCAGCATGCTTTTGATGGTTAGCATTACCTCTCTTTTTTCCGTGTTCACAGCACGTCTGTTTCATCAGGCCTTCATTAGCTTCAGGAAGTACGCTCTGGAAGTGACATCACTCCCTGCTGACCTGCACATCATCCTTAATGACATCTGCTACGGAGCAGGTTTGTCCATTTTCAGTTATACCCCGAAATACGATCATGTTGATACATGACAATCATCCATTTGAGCGCACCTTTTGTTAAATTAGTTTTTTATTGTACTTCAGGTCATATCGACGACATCTATCCATACTTTCTGCGCCATGCTAAGCAGATCTTCCCTATGCTGGACTGCATGGACGACCTGAGAAAGATCTCAGACCTCAGAGTCCCGGCTAACTGGTACGGCCCTTTTACTCTGAATGATGTTAAACATCTTATGTTGGTTTTACTAATGTGGTAACACTTGTACCTCTACAATATTTAAGGAAGCATGAACTATATAACTGTGGTGACAGAGTGGGTTATATTCTGTCAGGTACCCCGAGGCACGTGCCATCCAGAGGAAGGTCGTTTTCCATGCTGGTCCCACCAACAGTGGAAAAACCTACCATGCCATCCAGCGCTACCTGGCTGCAAAGAGCGCAGTGTACTGTGGCCCCCTGAAGCTGCTGGCACACGAGATCTTTGAGAAGAGCAACAATGCTGTATGTACCTTTTCTCCTCTGTCCTCTGCTCTGTCTAAAGAAGTATTTCACTTACCTGTTCAAAGGTTACACACTAGTTCTACTGCATGATGCTATGATTAAAAAAAAATTAAAAAAAAGAATTTAACCAAAGGGAGATGTGTAAAATCTTATAAATCAGCCCAGTTTAGGTTTAGTCGGAATGTAAGCTCCAGGTATACACGACAAAGACAATAACTCTGGTTCTGCAGCCTTGATTTTCAACCTTTTTTAAAACTACTTATAATTAATCTGACTGTTAAAAATTCTTTTAGTTTTGATGTTCTGTAGGTAATGTTTCTTAATGTTTGTCCTCTTCTATTTCTTATGTCTGAAAGCATCTTTAAGATGTTGTCTTTTCTTCTTCTTCAGCATATTGTACAATCTACTTTTTCTGTGTCTGTATATTAATTGGGTGTATGCTCGTACTCGCAGGGTGTGCCGTGTGACTTAGTCACTGGAGAGGAAAGGACCTTTGTTGACTTGGAGGGTCGAGCGGCTGGTCATGTGGCCTGCACCATTGAGATGTGCAATGTGACAACACCTTGTAAGAAAACACAAAATATAAACAGTAGTATGATATAGCATAAATATCACTTCAACTTGCGTTTGAGCTTGATTCTGTTAAGTTTTAAATCTCAAAGAGTTCAGGGGGTAAGAGGGAGAAAACTGAATCTCTTATTTAATGTGATTGGGATTTTTTTTATTTTTTTTAAACGCCCATTGTTTCTAATGTCACTGTGGTGAAAATACATTTGCCTTGAATATCCTTTTAATGAAATATCATCCATTTGAATTGTTTGTTTTTTAGATGAAGTGGCTGTTGTTGATGAAATTCAAATGATCAGAGATCCTTCCAGAGGTTGGGCCTGGACCAGAGCACTACTGGGTTTGTAACATCTGTGAATGACACGCACGCACACCCCACTTCATGTACTGCTTTGAACATCCTTGGACTTTGGGGGGAAAAAATCATTCAAATGAAAAATTTCAACAGTGTCCTGGCCAAGAATTTCTGATATACAACGTTGTACAAACATAAGAGACATAATTGTAAAACATTTAAAAACGTACAAATTACAAAGCAAAATGGCAAATATTTATCAAGATTGTTCTCAACCAGAGACACGTCAGATCATTAAGTTTAGGCCTTTTTATAATTTCGTTCCTGGTAAAGGGAGCAGCAAACTTCAACTTTTCCCCCACTTTAGTTTTCATCTTTTTGACAACAATGAGAAAAGTTCCTGGGACAGAAGATCCTGTACTTTTCTGACTGAAGAAGTTCAGAAGGTACAAAGGAAGCAGACCTTAAGTATCCTTGTAGATAAGAATCCATGTGTGTGGACAGAAAAGAGCATCAGAGATGTTTATCAAACAAGCAGTGATGAGAACGGTTTTAACATTTGTGTTAAAACTTTAAAGCTCTGAGATACAAAGTGTCCAGAGGATATAAGATTTAAGAATGTTTTCTTGACAAATCACTGTTTTAATCATGATCACATGTAACATGTGGTTGCAAAAGCCCCATTCATCATGATCTATCATGAATTAAGGAATCACACATCAAACACAACATTTCTGTCATTTTCACCCCTCGTTGCCTTACACTTGTTTTCCTTTGAACTCTTCATGTGTAGGTTTGTGTGCAGAGGAGATTCATGTGTGCGGTGAACCTGCAGCTATCGACTTCATCAGAGAGCTGATGTACACGACCGGAGAGGAGGTGGAGGTAAGGCTGTACAGGAGGAAGAGCAGACGGCCACTGCTTTCATTGTTTAAATGATTGCCTTTGGATGACCTCTCTCTCTCTCTCTCTCGTTCTCTGCACTAGGTGCACACATATCAGCGTCTCACTCCATTCACAATCCTCGATCAAGCTGTGGATTCATTAGACAACTTGAGACCAGGAGATTGTATCGTCTGCTTCAGTAAAAATGACATCTACTCCATCAGCAGGCAGATTGAGGTCCGAGGGCAGGAATGTGCGGTCATTTATGGGAGTTTACCTCCAGGTGAGTTTGTATGTGAGGATATATGTTTGTTACAACCCAATATGTCAACTTGGTTTCAGTCATATCGTAGATTTGGAGTTATTTGTAAAGAAACTTTCACAGACACAAAAGTAAAGTGTTTCTATAATTTGCAGGCACTAAGCTTTCTCAGGCCAAGAAGTTCAATGACCCTGATGACCCCTGCAAGATCCTGGTTGCTACTGATGCCATTGGAATGGGCCTGAACCTGTAAATAACATCACACACACCTTAATACTTTGACGTCCCCTCCGCCCCAATATTAACCCTTTGCAGACTGAAAGTGCCTCAGCTTAGCTCAGCCATCCTATTGATTCTACAACAGTGTAATATTGGTGTCCCAGCCTTGCAGAAGCAGAGCACTGCTGGAGCTCCAAAATAGACATGACGTCCTCCATGCACTCGCAAACAGTTTTGTGCTCTCCTGATACAGTGTCGTCGCTGTAACACCTCTGTTACTACCTCCAAACACGACACAGAGCTGGGATCACTTTGATTAAACGTCACAGGGCCATCAATGTTGCAGCTTATAACAGCCGTCTGAATAGGGCTTTAAATAATAAATAGATTTTCACAGCCTTGTTAAGTCAATCTTTCATTTCACAAGCAGCTTTTTATGAATATGTTTCGCCTACTGGTCATTTTTATCTGGAAAGTTCAACATATTAGTTATTAAGTACCTTTTAATTGTTCTGTTGTTTCCCGGCATGTTCAGCATTCACCACTAGGGGTCATCAGACTCATTCAGCTCATAATCCTACCCTGCGCCGCTTTAATGGTCTTTAAACTGTATTTATAGAATTTGATCAGATTTCTATTAAAGCTGCCGTGAGGAGCTTTTAATAGGCTGTGAAATGGACTGAAATTATATTAGATACCTCCTATGGTACAAACAAAAAGACTGCAGCAACTCCATTTAATGTGTCAACTTGGCTTAAAGAGCATATTGCAGGTTAAAAAAAAATTGTAATTAATATTTTATATAGTCTGTTAATGGCTGTAAAATAAGTGGGTTATTTTTTTAATATGTTCTACAACACATAAGTGCTCTAATTTAGAGGAGAAAGTGGCTGTTTTAGCATAGCCGTTTAGAACGTGCTTTTTTTCAACAACGCGTCATATGACGTCACATAAGGGAGTCCCGTTCTCTGACTCTGCTTTGATCGGCTTTATGCGTCTGTGTATGAATGAATGAATGAAGCCTTTATTGCCCCTGGGGTAACTTGTCTTGCACCGAGAGCATCAAGCACTTTACAAACAAACATTTAGAAGGCAGCACAAAAGAATTAAAGCACAAAAAACAGGCTAAAACATGATTAAAGAGGTGTAATGACACGTGGTAGTGAGTGAGAACAGACAGGATGCCTCACTGTAATAGTGTGTAACTTGCGCGGCGCACATCCAGGTGCACAGTGTAAGTGGCTTGATTATTCACAGTGTGTTTTGGTGAATTATTCTCACAACCTCAGAAACGATCGAACAGACACGTTGAATATTTCAGTATCAGACACAAAAGCGTTTATTAATGATTTAAATCTCTGGGTGTTTAACATCAAATATTATATACGCAGCGTTTAATGATTTGATCTGCTGGAATCCTCTGTTATATTCTGTAGTTTGCGCGTAATAGACACCGGACAGTCTGTTTTAATATATGTAGTCATACGATTTATTATAAATCCAACTCTGTTACAAGAGAGCGCGTGTGTGTGTGTGCGCGTGTGTGTGTGTGTGTGTGTGTGTGTGTGTGTGTGCGCAGTGGGGAAAGACGGAACGCGCAGTTTGGAAACGAAACGAAACACAACCTTTACTTCTGTCGGTCCTCTATCCCATTAAAACTTTAAACTTTTTGTAATAGCCTAATATATGTGCACGCATTAAACTGCGGAGTGTGTGTGTGTGTGTGCGCTGTTGTGCATGTTTGTGTGGATTACGTGCGCTGTGAACTCACGTCAGGAGAATCCTGCACCATACACTGTATTTTCTATAACAACGTGAGCACTGGGCTGCATGAGGAATAAACAATAAAGACATGGTGCTGCATTTGCACAGGCCGTGTAATCGGGTTCTATGTCTGTCTGTCTGTCTCTCTCTCTCTCTCTGTCTGTCTCTGTCTCTCGCGCGCGCACAGCGCGGCACCGTAATATGTTGAACGGATTTGCCGTTTTTACAAGCAGCTCCCATACAATGTAAAGGTGAATGATCGTCACTTGCACCTTCTACAAATTGTTTTTGAATTGATTGAATGTGATTACAAACTTTACATAAGCTGATGTGAACACAGCACTCGCCCATATATGGCGAGCTGACACCTGTCACTCGGCAGGAAGCCTGCTCCGGGTCTCTCTTCTCTCCTGAGGCCGTTATTCCTCTAATCCTGCCTGTTTCTGCTCTCTATCACATCTAACAGGTTCAGAATAATAAGCCAGCACATCATTATATGTAAAGAAATACATATTTTCTTCCTATTTATTGACGGGAGTGACACTCGGATCCATGATTTTCTATGTTAAACAGACGGGGATTCAGCGGGACTCCCTTATGTTACGTCACAGCCGAATGCGGAAGTAAAAAGCAAAGACGTGCGAACACGTACTAAAACGTCTCCAGGAGACCCTGTGGGTTATTAATTTCAGAATTTCTTTAAAAACAGTATTGTTAACGTATTTCCCTATGATTAGTTAAGTTTTGTCTTTAACCTGCAATATGCTCTTTAAATCAACCGCCTTCTTCTGTGTCCCCCGCTCTGCAGGAGTATTAAACGTATCATCTTCAACAGTCTGATGAAGCCAAATGTGAATGAGAAAGGGGAGAAACAGATGGAGACCATCAGCACGTCACAAGCTCTTCAGATAGCAGGCCGAGCAGGGAGGTCAGTCACACTCTACTTGTTATCTATATGTTAAGAAGTAAAGGTATTAAACACTTTAAACTTTGTCCAGCTAAGGTTTTTAACTTGCCTCCTCTTTCAGGTTCTCCTCCAAGTTCACAGAGGGTGAAGTCACCACCATGCACAGAGACGATCTGCCTGTTCTGAAGGAAATACTCAGCCACTCTGTGGAGCCCATAGAGGTGATCATTTACACAAACGCACACTAAAACTTTCCCTCTGAGCCCTGAATGAGCCTGTGTGAGTGCGTGCTCTCTCAGTTCATTAGTGAGCTGAAATGTTGTTGCTCAGGTGTTTGTCTCTGTCTCAGACTGCAGGGCTGCATCCTACAGCGGAGCAGATAGAAATGTTCGCCTATCATCTACCTGATGCTACACTGTCCAACCTAGTGGTAAGCACTCGCACGAACTCAGTCACCTCCCTTTTCTTAAGCATTGGAATAACATTATGAGATCATTATGAGCTGAAAATGTCGGACAACATAGCAACCGTGAGTGAAACAGTGAAGGGTGCTCTCCACTCATTGTTTACATTCTTGATGAGTCCTGAGTTAAAAATGTTTTGACTTTAAAACAGAAGTTTGAGAAGAAATTTGAACTTCTGTTTTCAAGTCGATGGTCCACCAAACTATCCTTCAGAGAGTTTCACTACATGTCTATTCAACTGGTGTTGCAGTGCGCTGCTTTCAAACTGTTTTCATAACAGTGGACGGGAGAAGTTTTACTCACTCCACAGGACCTGTTAATTTGAGCTTCAGCATCAGAGGATCTGACATTCAACTTCACGTGTGACAGAAGTTATCAGTGGATGGAGTTTACTCAGCTGTTAATGTTTAATTTTCATCACAAATACATCATGTTGTTGTCTTACACACCAGTATATTGTAAATAAAACATAACGTTGAAGCTTATTGTTGTAACTTTACCTAAATTAGAAACTTCGACATCGCAAATGATCTTCACCTGAACATCTGATACCAAACACAGAGGCTATTCAAGGCAAAGAGATAGATACAGTAGGTAGATATTTTAATGATCCTGAGGGAAATTCAAGACATGCATCACAGTGACATTCAGATACAATATGTTTGTCCTAAATTAAAATAGAGAGATGTTCTTACCCTCCCTGAATTATTTAGATTTAATTTACATAGTCTATGATTTAAATGAGTAGGGATTGTATTTAATTTTATGTTTGAGACATTCAAGACTTTAAGTCAAGCTTAAGTCAGGTCACTTCTTTATTTTTGAAGACTTTACTTTTTAAAGGAGGTGTTTGCACATCCAGCCTTCTCATGAAGTCGGTTTGAAGATATCAAACTTTCACTCCCCACTGACCCGGAGAGGGCAAGCCACCTTTTTACAGTCGAGAACCATGGCCTCAGATTTAGAGGTGCTGATCCTCATCCCAGCTGCCTCGGCAGCGAACCGCCCCATTGTGCGCTGCAGGTCCAGGTTCAATGGAGCCAACACGACCACATCTTCCACTAAATCCTGCAAACTTCTCGTGGTAGGCATCACCAATGTTTGTCAAGAGTGTTCTCAAACGATTTCCCCACCATGATCTTAAGTAGACAATGCTCCACATACTGCGTGAGTCATGTAGTCTGATTAGAAGTCTGTCAATCATCAGCAGTAATGTGCAGAGTCACTCAGCCCGATATCCACTTAAATAAAGTCACACACAAGGCTCAAAATAAGACACATTTCACTGAAGCTACCCAGTTTAAGATTTATGAGAAGCTTCCTCTGCTTCTCCTGACAAACACCGCTACTCTCCTCTGTCTCCATCTCTTCCCTGCAGGACATCTTTGTCAGCCTCTCTCGGGTGGACGGGATGTATTTTGTCTGCAACATCGACGACTTCAAGTTTCTGGCCGACATGATTCAGCACATCCCGCTCAACCTGCGGTCACGCTACGTCTTTTGTACCGCTCCCATCAACAAGAAGCAACCTTTTGTGTGCACCTCCTTTCTAAAGGTGAGGATGAGCACAGGCTAACAAGTGCAGATTGCCCGAGATCAGACGATAAAGAAATAAGGCAGATGAACAAGAACAACAGTCACTGGGTCTATTTGATTCAGAAAAGGTTTCTCATCTTTTGTTCCTCTCTAGGACCGTTTTTCTTTTCTTATAATTTTTAGACTTTATCATTCAGGATTCTTCTGTTTATCAAACATCAAAGATTTATCAAAGATTCAGAGTTGTAAAGAAATATAAGAAGTCGTTTTATGGGCAGTGTACCTTTGCTCCCATACTTTATGGTACTGATAAAACTCGCTCCAGTATTAAAGTTGTTCCTTAACAGCTAACCTTTGAGATTCAGAATCAAGTTGTAACTTCTTACAAAGGTGCTGATTATAGTATGTGTAGAAGAAAGGGGATTCTTGCTTGTGGAGAGACATACACATACACAATACATAAAGTATTTCACAGGTTTAATCATATTTAATATTTCTATATATATTTATAATATAGAATGCTTTTATTGTCATTATACAATCGTACAACAAAATTATTAGAAATTATTATTGTAAATAATGCGCTATAGTGTTGTGTTGCTATCCCTAACTTAATTCTTCATAATTCTCTCGCACTTTTTAAGGACATTTTGAAACAGATTCCCTTTATTTGCTTGTCTGCTATGCATTACAAACCTTTACTTTCTCAATGCCACTGATACCAGTCTCATTTCTCTTTCAGTTTGCCCGTCAGTTCAGTCGAGACGAGCCCCTGACCTTTGACTGGGTCTGTCGCCATGTCAGCTGGCCTCTGGCTGCCCCTAAAAACATCAAAGACCTGGTTCACTTGGAGGCAGTTCATGATGTGTTGGATCTTTACCTCTGGTTAAGGTAACTGCCTGGTATTTAAATTAGATTAGTGAAGGATTTTGATTTGACGGCAGTATATTCTTCTTTATAATTCACATTATTTTTAAAGGGATACTTCATCTATTTGCTTTAAGCTTAGTATCATAGGAAACTTGGTAGTATTTTTGAATGGTTCTACATCCCACCCTCATTTTGCCCTGAGACAAGAAAGCTTCATATTTCTTGTCTGAAAAGGAGCCTCCACAACATGATGTAAATCGTTACTTTGCTTCATCGGAGGCTGATGTAGTTAGAGGGTGTGAAACTACATCGCTAGTTCCTCCTATTTCTGACCCACTGAAGCTACAGACCTATTACAGATCAGTGGGCGGGACCTCACTGCCAGAATCTAAAAGCCGCCATCTTGCTAGAAAGCTACACAGACACAGACATAGTTTGTTTACTGCCAGGAATTTCTTAGATGCCAATTACTTCTGATAGAAATCTCAGAATCATTTGAGAAAACCATATATAGAGCACCCTAGCTTCAGTGGGAGTGGCCTGTGGTGCTTTGCATTCTGGGAGTGCATTGTAGTCGCATTTCTACGGCGTATATGATTCAATACAGATTTCATGTTTGAACAGGTGAATTTTCCCTTTAACAGAATTCTTTCTTTGCTTTTCATCTTAATCCTTATTGTTTCTGTATTTCTTCTGTAGCTACCGTTTCATGGACATGTTCCCAGACACCAGCTTTGTACGAGAAATCCAGCAGGAACTTGATGACATCATCCAACAGGGCGTTCGAAACATCACCCGTCTCATCAAGGCCACAGACCCAACCATCGCCTCCCCTCTGCAGACACTGAGCAGCAAGCACGGGCAGACAGGCACTTACAATGGAGACACAAGCAGTGACTTTTTTAAGGGTAGCAAAAGTGAAAGGTGGCAAAGAGGCTCAGGAGAGATGATTAACAGCTCTCTCGCTAGTCGGCTGGTCAGAGACGGGCTTTTGACTCCCGATCTGCTCCGGCAACTTCAGAGGGAGTGGTCGACAGACAAAAAGCAGGAGGGGAGCAATCAGAGTGCACTCCAAACTGATGATACCAATAATGACAACAAAGGGAAAAGAAAGAAGAAAAAGAAATGAAGAAACAATGTTGGTAAATGTACATGAGCAAAGAGGTTTCAATGGACATCATAAATTGAATTTATTAAACCTACCTGTTATTTAAACTTTGGATAATATCTGGTGGTTTGTTTTAAATTACCCTGGATTTAAACCTTTCAAATTGGATGTATTCACAGTTCAAGCGCAAAAATTATTTAGAAAAACTCTCAGTCATCCATAGTGTGTTTGATTATGTTCAGTCAACTTGAAACTGAGATTAACATAAACGTGATCAGAGGGCTGTCATATCATTGACTTCTTTAACTGTGCTAACGACTGATGATATGTTTTTTGACCAGGGAACATTTTAAAAAATCTACTGTATGCATGTTCTGCATTGAAATCAGTTCACTGTCCCTTTGCTCAGCACACTGAAAAGTCAAACCTCTGAACAGCATGAGTTGGATACAGTCACATTTAATGGAGCAGTTTAAACAAACTGTAAATGTATATACAGATAGGATGACACGATTTTTCTTGTTTGTGTATTGTTTATTAAAAGAATATTATGTTTTAAATATCTTATATTCATGTTTATTTTGAGATATAAGGCACACAAAAAGACCCAATGTTACAGGGTTAAAAACTGACTGAAAAGAAAAATGCATAAAGGGTCTCACTACCTAATAGCGAAAAGTTTAATTGAGTCAAATCAATTAAATACACATTTTTATTTCGGCCTTAGGACTTCAATGAATCACCTTTTTGACCTTAGGTGTCTGCAGATGTTTAGTTAAACTGCAGTTGAGGTCATCAGACACTTGATTGAAAACAATAAGCAGACTGGGTTGGGCAGTAAGATATGACGATTAGATGATATAGTTGGAGAGTTGGGTTTGGCATGTTAATCATTGAGTTAGAGCCAAGGTTGATCTGCTCACTGACTCAGCAAAACTAAACTATCAGAGCAGGAAAACAGGGAAGATATACTTTGAATTTCATTGTGTACAAAGTGAATGTGTGTTATTTTTTTAACCATGTTTCAGTTGAGTGTGTGCAGCTGTGTGCACTGATAGAGGAATACAGAGAACTTTACAAAACAACTTGAAGTTTTCAACGAGTTGTCAAGATGTTGGCTGTTCATCTTGTTGCCTTCTTTTTTTCCAAACTTCAGGAAGATCCCACAAAGAAGGTAAGAGATAATCCACAGGGTTTCATCATTCATACAATTTATCAAACCTTTTCTTTCAGCAGCAGTGTTTTCCATCAGATTTTAACACTCATTTCAGGCGTGTTTGCCTTTAGTAGATACTACAGCTTTAAAAAGACAGTGGGAGATAACGTGCATCAAAATGGAGTCAGGATCGAAAGTGGAACCTGCCGCCAGTTCTAAAAGCACTGCAGCCTCTCTTTATGTCACAGGGAACCTGTCCTACTAACTAACTAACTAAACGTGCACCCTGTTATTTTTTTCACCATTACAGAAATAGAAATGTGTTGCAGAGATGGTGATCTTAGATGAAAAAGATTGCTGTCAAGTTTTAAAAGCAGAATGGGAACATGTTAATAACATTTTTACAAGGTAAATTTGCATTCAGTATCTCCTGCTGAAAATGTGTTCAACTGCCTCAGTTTGATACTTTACTATAGTTCTGTGTCATTAACTCAGGGAACTTCATGCAGAATTAAAAATGCAAAATTAAAAGGATAAAGTGAAATCCTGTTATTTTTATGAATAAAATCAGACCTGTTTGCAACCAGGTTTACTAAATCAGAAGCCATGGGTTGTAATTGTATGTTCATAATACCCAAAATCGTTAATAACTCTTTCACAGTGTGTCATTTTTGAGCAATAATTAACTTCTTTTACTGGCAGTGAATACTTTCTCCTCCTTATCAACAACAAAGGTAAAAAGATAAAAGGTGGACTATTTTTTGTGAGTTTTTATTCAATTTCTATTTTTCCCAACATCCATTCATCCATTTTCTACCGCTTATCCGGGGTGGGGTCGTGGGGTCACAGGGGTGCGGGGGCAGCAGTTTATGCAGAGACGCCCAGAATTCCCTCGCCCCAGACACTTCCTCCAGCGCTTCCAGACCCCGAGGCGTTCCTAGGCCAGCCGGGAGACATAGTCTCTCCAGCATGTCCTGGGTCTACCCTGAGGCCTCCTCCCGGAGGGAAATACTGAACCAGGGAGGCGTCAAGGGGGCATCCGGACCAGATGCCCGAACCACGTCAGGTGACTCCTCTCGATGTGGAGGAGTAGTGGCTCTACTCGGAGCTCCTCCCTGGTGACTGAGCTCCTCACCCTATCTCTAAGGGTGCGCCCAGCCACCCTACGGAGGAAGCCCATTTCAACTTCTTGTATCCGGGATCTCGTTCTTTCGGTCATGACCCAAAGTTCATGACCATAGGTGAGGGTAGGAATGAAGATCGACTGGTAAATCGAGAGCTTCGCCTTTCGGCGTAGCTCCTTCTTCACAACGACAAACTGATACAGCAACCGCATGACTGCGGACGCAGCACTGATCCGTCTGTCGACCTCGCACTCCTTCCTCTCCTCACTCCTGAACAAGACCCTGAGATACTTAAACTCCTCCACTTGGGGCAAGGACTCCCCACTGACCCGGAGAGGGCAAGCCACCTTTTTACAGTCGAGAACCATGGCCTCAGATTTAGAGGTGCTGATCCTCATCCCAGCCGCCTCGGCAGCGAACCGCTGCCCGAACAGGACGCAACGGGGGACACGGTTGAACTCCTTCTCCAGGTCCACAAAGCACATGTGGACTGGTTTGGTGAACTCCCATGAACCCTCGAGCACCTGATGGAGAGTGTAGAGCTGGTCCAGTGTTCCACGGCCGGGACGAAAGCTGCATTGTTCCTCTTGGATCTGAGGTTCGACCAACAGCTGGATCCTCCTCTCCAGTACCCTGGAATAGACTTTCCCAGGGAGGCTGAGGAGTGTGATTCCTCGGTAGTTGGAACACACCCTCCGATCCCCCTTCTTGAAAAGAGGGAGCGCTGTCCAACACCCCTCCCAGGGACTTCAAGAAGGCCAGGTACTCTGCACTGCTGTTCAGGCTGTAGGGTGAGACAACAGTAAGAGACCTGTCCCCTTCCCAAAGGCATAGGGACACGACCCTCTCGTTCACTGGGGTAAACTCCAACATATGGCGGCTGAGCTTTGGGGCTATGAGCAAGCCCACAACAGCCTGCCGCATCTAACCGTTACTCCAGAGAAAGAGTCCAGCTCCTCTTGAGGAGCTGGGTTCCAAAGCCCAAGCTGTGCGTGGAGGTGAGCCCGACTATATCGAGCCAGTACTTCACCACCTCCCGCACAAGCTCAGGCTCCTTCCCAAAGGCCAGAAGCCGTGTCCGGGGATCAGGTCGCCGAAGCCCCTGCCCGCCGACTGCCGCCACGCTGCACCTGATCCCTACGGTTTCCTCTGTGGATGGTGGGTCCACAGGAGGACACACATGTGTCGTCCGTTCGGATTGGGCCCCAACAATAACAAACAATACATCAAGACAACCGAAACTGAAAATAAAATGGCATTAAAAGAGTTTTAAATACACCTGCACACATATATGCCTATTATTATACATGTGCTTATACGCGCACCTTAAGAAAAAACACAAAAGAACAAAATAAAACATAGAGCCTAACAAGATTGGCGGATAGTATGAAAAAAGAAGAAAAAAAAACAATTGTTCCAATAGCAGTAGTCCATTATCAGAGTCCCTTGATGAATGTGATGTCGTTCCCCCACTTAGCGTGGTATCTCTCAACCTGGTTAGTTAGTCTAAAAGAGAGACCCTCATGAGCTGCCAGTATGCCCAACTGTGAGAACCACACCCTGACTGGTTGTAATGTTGTTGTATTCCATTGTGAAACTTTGAGTTTTAAAAGATGGACTTTTTAAAAAGTTAAATTTTTTATTATCTAAAACTGCTGTTGGGGGGAAGGTGTCAGATAAAGTGATTAACAGGTAAAAAATAAAAACATTTAAAGCAAAACTGACCAATGAGAGGTATCTGATTGTATGAAGAAAGCAGAGATTTTGTTTTAGGCAAAAAATCAAACCCAAAAGTCTTTTTTTGTCCACATCAGGCACCAGAATGGACACAAACTGAAAGTGCTTTACAGGAGAGTTAAATGAAAGTCAAACAGCACCCACACTGTGACATCCAGCCAGGTGCCTCCACAGAGTGACCTTGTCCCCTTCACATGCTCTTTTATTGGGATTTGACATTATGATGCTAAATAACATTGGCAGCATTCTCTACAAATCCAAAATGGCCAAAATCAAACGCGTATTGCAGTGTTATTCCTTTTTGTGGTGAAAAAAGACTGATTAAGATGTTACAGAAAAAAGAGCAGACAAAGAGATTGATTTGTGTTTTCTCACTATCCCAGTCCAGTTAAAGGGAAAATAAATCAGAATTTCTAGTCCATCTTTGCCCTGTGTTTCTAGGTGGATCGGTTCTTGTATACGATGCGACTCCATGACGACCAGCTTAGAGACATTTCGGCTCGTTTCCAGGCTGAAATGAAGAAAGGGCTTTCATCTAAGAGCAACGCCGCAGCAGCTGTTAAGATGCTGCCAACACATGTTTGCTCCACCCCTGATGGATCAGGTTCGCCTCATTAACAGTTTTCAGAGCTGTAGGTTGTTCCAAAGAAATATATAACATACACACAGATATTTATTTTTCCTCTCTCTTCTTTTCTCCGCGCAGAGAAAGGACAGTTCCTGGCGTTGGATCTTGGAGGGTCCAAGTTTAAGGTGCTCCAAGTGAAAGTGAGGGAGGGTATGGGGATCAGGAAAGGAGGAGTGGAGATGGAGGAGAAGACCTACCCGATACCCAAAGAGCTTCTGACTGGGAGAGGAACAGAGGTAAGGAGGTGCAAAAGAGGAGGTGATACACATAAAACAAAAAATATATATCATTTATAATTTAAACCCTGAATTGTGTTACTTCTTCTTTTCTTTGTATGCAGCTCTTTGACCATGTATCAGAGTCTCTGAAGGACTTCATGCATGAGAAAAACATCAGCATGAAGAAGAAACATCCTCTGGCTTTTACTTTCTCATTCCCATGTGAACAGTCCAGCTTGGATCAGGTAAACAAATCACAAACATTTGTCTAGTTTTCATGTGTTATTGTTTATTGCTGAATGTGTTGTTGTTGTTTATTGAGTTGTTATTTCCTTTCTTCATCTGCAGGGATTATTGTTGAACTGGAGTAAAAAGTACCGGGTCAGAGGTCTTCAGGGTAAAGATGTGGTCCAGGTCCTCAGAGATGCTATCAACAGAACTGGGGTTCGTCATCTGTTTGACACATCTGACATTTGTTAGTCATACCTGAGGATCATTTTCTTAGCATGTAGCTAAAACAAATTAATTTTGAAAGAAGCACAAGTTAATAAATATAACTCATACCTTAGGTTGTTGAAATGTTTACAATGAGTGTCAGATCTGACAGAATACAGTGAAACTGTAGGATTGTAGAAAAACCCAATCAAGTGTATAATACTGATAACCTCCTCCATTGGTCAACACTTTCCTGACTGCAATGCATCTTAACCCTGAGTAATATGTTCAAACTTTGTTGTGGTTGTCTCTGTCATTCACTCTGCAGGGTATGGATGTCGAGGTGTTAGCCATGGTTAATGACACTGTAGCAACCATGATGACCTGCGGTTTTGATGACGACTACTGTGATGTCGGTCTCATCATTGGTGAGTGCATTCATGCAATTAATGAAGCACTCAGTTAAAATGCTAAAATCTCCTGGACTATAAAGAATGATTAGTTAAATTACAACCACCAGCCTGTTTTCACTGTTTGAAGTAGAAAATAATGTATTGATCATCTTATTATAAAATATGTTTGTGCTGCCAGGAAAGGTTCCTAAATTGTTGAAGTGAGGAGACAAAAATAACTACAAATTACACAACTGACTCAATATATCATATATGATATAAATTTAAAAAAAACAAAACAAAAGCTGGCTCAAATGTATCAAAAACTGACACTCCTAAGAATCAGAGCTGATCAGTCTGTGACTGAACTTCCTCTGTTGAATCACGTCCAGGGTGATCCAGTCACTGGTTGTAGAACTGCTCCCTCTAGTGGTTAAGTGTCTTCATGCATGAGCATGAGGATTTGTATACCATTTTTGAACTTCTTTGATTCAACCTTTTCAGGTCTCGACAATTTCTCAAGAAAGGAAGATAGTTGTTGGATTAAAGTTATGATAAGAATTAGGGTAGAGATAAAAACATTTTATCTGTTCAGGATTGGATCATTTAGCCAAGTTTACCATGATATTGTACTTAAAGGATAGAAAATGAACAGTGTTAATGAATGCATGGGTATCCTACATGTGTGCCTAGGTACAGGCACAAATGCATGCTACATGGAGGGTCTACGTAACATCGACCTGGTGGAGGGAGACGAGGGCAGGATGTGTGTGAACACTGAGTGGGGGGCCTTTGGAGACGACGGGGCTCTAGATGATTTCATCACTGAGTTTGACCGAGATGTGGATGCAGCGTCTAGCAACCCAGGAAAACAAATGTGATGAAAGCAGAATTTCCCATCATACTGTACAGCAATATTGAAATAATTTTCACCTTAAACCTGTTTGTTTCTGTGTTCGTAGCTTTGAGAAGATGGTCAGCGGGATGTATCTGGGTGAGATTGTGAGGTTGGTGGTATTAAAGATGGCTAAACTTGGACTTTTGTTTGATGGCCATGTTTCTGAAGCCCTGAGGACTAAAGGAAAGATCACCACTGCAAATGTAGCAGCCATGGAGGAGTGAGTTATCACTCTGTATCTCCCTCTGTTCTTTTTACACTCCAGAAAACAGTAACACCATCGAAATGTGTCTCTTTCAGTTACAAAAATGGTCTGACGAACACCAAAAACCTCCTCATGCACCTTGATCTGAACCCATCAAAGGACGACTGTACTGCTGTTCAACATGTCAGCACCATAGTGTCCTTCAGGTCCTCCAATCTGGTGGCTGCAGGACTGGCGGCGATATTAACACGAATCAGGCAAAACCGTCATTTAAGGACACTAAGGATCACTGTAGGTGTGGATGGAACCGTGTACAAGACACACCCACAGTAAGTTATTATGGAAGTATATGACAAAAATCGAATTCCAATGCTGGTACCTCACATTAGGTACTGTTGACAAAATTACATTACAAAGGATTGGAGTGAACATAACGCTTGACAGGTTAAAATGTCACTAAGACAGAGGACAGTAAAATCCTGCCACAACTCAATATACAAAAGGAGACAAGTTTGAACACAAATCAAGTTCATATGTACGTATATGCAATGCAGTTGAAATAGACAACACTGAGTCCAGCTTAGCCGATAAAGCAGAGGCTGGTGGGAGAGCTGGTGGGAGAGCTTAATAAGTCAAAACCGGATTTCCCTTCCTAAATGTTTAGAAATAAGTCAATCTAAAAGTAACTAGGGTTATCTCGAATAATATTATCTATAAGGTAAATTCACCACATTTGATACTGAGAACAGCATTATGAATTCTTATTCTAACTGATCCATATTATGGTTTCTGTTCAAATGAATATGAAGGTAACATTAGCCTCTTTCCACTCCAGGTATCCTAAACGTCTTCATAAAGTAGTGCGCAGGTTACTTCCTGAGTGCCATGTCAGGTTTGTCCTTTCGGACAGTGGCAGCAGCAAAGGAGCAGCTTTAGTTTCTGCAGTTGCCCAGAGACTGGCATCACGAAGGAAACAGGTGAGGCTGTGTTTCTGTACTGTATGAGACTGCGAAAAAGTGTACAAACATACACGCTTACATACTATTATTATTATTATCTATACGTAATAATAGACAGTGTCTATGTAACTTGTGTTCCAGGTGGATGAGACACTGTGTCCATTCAGACTGAGCAGAGAACAGCTGCAGTTGGTGAAAGCCAGGATGAGGGCGGGGCTAGAGGCCGGGTTGAAGACTAAAGGCCCGTCTACTATCAAGATGCTGCCCTCTTTTGTGTATCACACACCTGATGGAACAGGTCAGCACTTAATCTAGAACACTCACAATGAGAAAATCTTTTTCATGATATGTAAAGTTTTCCAAAGCCTTCATTTTCACTTTTAAATATTGCACCTGCAGGCTCTTGGAGAGTTTATTTCCAGTCTGTGCCCTTTTGCATCGCCGCAAGATTTTGATTGTGTTATTTGTGTCTTTGCCTCTTGTGTTTAATCAAGTATGTGGATGCTGAACAAGTACATTGTATGATAATACTATCTTCAAGACAAAACAACGTTTTTAAACATTATATTTTTATGTATAATTGGAGGGAGATGATGAATGAAATGAACAGATTAGTCAGAGACAGAATACAGTAAACTATATGTTCTTTTTTGGGGGGTTTTCTCCAGAGCATGGAAAGTACCTTGCCTTGGATCTTGGAGGAACAAACTTCAGAGCAATGCTGGTGAACTTTAAAAAAGGTTTCCAAGAGAATGCAAGACTTTACCATAAGATCTACACAATCCCACTGGAGATAATGCAGGGAACTGGAGAAGAGGTAGGGCATGTTTGTTTAAGATATAGTACCATTACATATGCACAGACTGATCAATCAAACACCTCCTTGACTTTTTTCCATAAAGCTCTTCCTTCTGTCTCTGCCTCTTTCCTTCTATAGTTGTTTGATCATTTAGTGCAGTGTGTTGGTGACTTCTTGGACTACATGGGGATGAAGAACGCTCATCTCCCTGCAGGCTTCACCTTCTCATTTCCTTGTGAGCAGACGGCTATTGATACAGTAAGTGTGTAAATCTGGGATTAAGTAAATTCATTTAAAGGCAGTTTAAAGATCCCAAAGAGAACAAATAAGTTGGTCATTTTAACTTTTGTACATTCTGTAGGGCACGTTGGTGAGCTGGACCAAAGGCTTTAAGGCCACAGACTGTGAAGGACAGGATGTTGTTGAAATGCTGAGGGAGGCCATCAAGAGACGCAATGTGAGTACAAAAGAAGGAAGTGATGACCTTGATTTCTAAGAAATCTTATCAAATGCTGCAAGACTTCTGAAAATCTTTTGACTTTTTTTCATGCAAGTAAGAAACGAGAGTCGAAGTCATAATGACAAATTATCTCAAATCCTACTCCATGACTCTCTGACTATATCCTCATTCTCAGAGTGTGTTCTTCTACTGTTCATTATTTCAGCCTTTAAAAACAACAAATAAATCTATGTGTTGGTACCTACAGTGCCCTGGTATTCACCCCCATTAGACAAATTATTTGGGGTTGTATGTAACTGATAAAACTGAATATTGAATATCACTTAAGATGCAAAGGGTGATATTACTTGATTTTTCGAAATGATTTACAGTGAAAATGTTTAAAAAGCTTTGAGTACATTCAGATAAAATTTAATTTGAATTCCAGGTTGAAACCTTTTACATCTTTGGAAGTCCAACTGGGGTTAAAACTAATGAAGTAATGGACCTGTATGAAGTGTCTGCGTAGGTTCTCAGTCGTCACGTAAAGTCGAAGCTTGATCCAAAGGCAACTTAAACCGACTTCAACCAAGTCCAGTTGCCTTTGGCTCAGAATTAACCTGTATAAAGTCATGTCACACAATAATTGCTGGGCCAAGAAGCAAAATAAAAAAAAAAGTGATGTGTGTGTATCTGGGTGTTCTTTTGATTGTTTGATTGTGCCTGTAGGAGTTTGACTTGGACATCGTAGCCGTGGTTAATGACACCGTTGGGACCATGATGAGTTGTGCATATGAAGACCCTCAGTGTGAGATTGGTCTGATTGCTGGTATGTGACCTACAGACAGATCATGTTGGCTGGTTTTCATTTCACAATTTAGATTGGGATTATATTTATGGACTGTTCATGTTCAAAGATGATTCTTTTCATTTCATATTTGAAGTTCTTTCTCTGAGACAGCAAATGAAGCTTCTGATGGTGTTTCACAGGAACGGGCACTAATGTGTGTTACATGGAGGAACTGAAGAACATTGAGAAGACTGAACAGAAGACAGTAAGAGGAAACAGAGAAGAGGGAAAACCAAAAGGAGAGGAGGATAAGGTTGAAAAAGTCTTATGAGTAAGATGAGGTTACGTTAATTGAATATTTACACAAGTTAGACCACTTTTTTGTGTCTGCTTGCAGCAGGGTGATGATGGGTCTGAAGGAGAGAAGGGAGGTGATGCTGAGATACAAAAGATGTGTATAAACACAGAGTGGGGGGGCCTTGGTGATGATGGCTCTCTGGATGACATCATCACGCCTTATGACTGTGAGGTGAACCAAAACTCAGTGAACCCTGGGAAACAAAGGTTAGAAACCCTCACAGTGTTGGTGTCTGTTTGTGACCGCCTGAGTGTGTTCATTGTTCCTTCACTTATTTTTAAGGTCGCTATGAGCTAATGTGTTTCGGTAACCTGAACTTCATACTTTTTAGGCACATGTTTGTGTTTGTGTTGCAGGGTTTATCTGATTTTGAAAAAATATGTCAATTGGCTTGTGTGAATTTTCAGGTTTGAAAAGCTTACCAGTGGGATGTATTTAGGAGAAATTGTTCGTCAGGTGTTGTTGGATTTAACCAGAGGAGGTTTGCTGTTCAGAGGACACGTCACTGAAGCTTTGAAAACAGCCGGAATATTTGAGACAAAATACTTGTCACAGATCGAGAGGTAAGAGAAACTGCCTGTGTGTGTGTGTGTGTGTGTGTGTGTGTGTGTGCGTTCGCGTGTGTGTGTGTGTGTTTGTGTTTTAGTGTCAGACATTTGAGTTTTGTAAAATTTGTGAAAATGCATATTAAATCTCTGAATGCACTCATCTTCTTGCCAGTGTGTGACGAACATTGTAACTGTGAACATCCACTGTGTGTCTCCCTCTAGTGATCGCCTGGCTCTACTGCAGGTCAGATGTATTCTACAGCATCTGGGGCTCGACAGCAACTGTGATGACAGCATCATTGTTAAAGAGGTATATGAATTAAAATATGAGCAGCTGTTTTCCAATTAAGTTTTAGACTTTATTTTATCAACTTGTAGGAAATTTTCCTTTTAAATAAAATGCAATTACCAGTACAGGATCGAACATATTATTTTATGTAATAATAATGTCTAAATAATGTACCTGAGGATGCAGGACATCTGTAGATATAAGTGATTTTCTTTGATATTTAAGCATTCATAACAGTATTATATTAGCTTCTGACAAACAGAGTGCATTTTACTAGTTTATCCAACTGCATACAACATACATATGTTTGACATCTTTAGTCTTCTCACAGCAGATTTATTCATTGCCGGAAGGTCACAGGTCTAACTGATAACCTTATTCTTAATGTATGTCAAACATCCAATATGAATGTAAATTATAACTTTTCATTTATCCGTCAGTACATAGGCCATAAGAAAACTAATGTGACACATAACCTTTAAACCTTATTTTTAACAGTTATAAGTTATTCTGAGCTTTAGAAGAAGAAAGCCGCAGAATAGCACAATTGTGCAACCATGTTTTATTGTCTCAAGTCTGTCTAAAATGTCAGAGAGAGGTTAAGAGATTGCATTTGTATGAACTACAGTACAATCTCACTTTTGGATTTAGTAACATTTATCTCTCCTGGCTGAGGAGTGATGTGATATTTTTTGACTGGAGACTGTGGCACCAACAGTCTGTTTAGTGTTGCAATGTTCTGATAAAGTTTTCATTGTAAAACAGGTATGTGGAGCTGTGTCACGTCGGGCAGCTCAGCTGTGTGGGGCCGGCATGGCAGCAGTGGTGGATAAGATCAGAGAGAACCGAGGACTGGACCATCTGAACATCACTGTAGGGGTGGACGGGGCTCTCTACAAACTACATCCTCAGTATGTTGGGCTTTCTTGGTTCTTATGGTGGTGTGAAAGTACTGAAAAGGGTTTGATTCGAATAAATGCATTGATGTTTTTATTTGTACGTAAGAGCTACTTCAAGTATCTCCCCTCTTAATAATATTTCTTCAACTTACTTTTTCAAAAACTGAATTTAGAATTTATGTTTTCTTCTTCTGTTGTTGTTGTTTCTAGTTTCTCTCGAGTCCTTCAAGACACTGCCAGGCTTTTGGCTCCTCAGTGTAACGTGACCTTCCTGCCATCAGAGGAGGGCAGTGGGAAAGGTGCTGCTCTCATCACGGCTGTTGCTCGACAGAAGCAGAATATGTAACTACACGACTGGAAAAAAGGATTTTAATGGAGTTTTATATTCACGTTCTTCTAAGTTTGGAAAACTCACTTCCTTCTGCAATGTTATGTCCTTCAGTGATGTGTTGCCTCTGAAGCTCTGATAAAACCAGATTCAACAACATCCTCTTTACACCTGACAGCAGAAGTAACTCATCTAAAGCACATGACACATGCTGATCCCAAAAAGGTTTTCCAGACAAATAGCCTATTTTTTTCTGCATTGTGCAACCAGCTAAAATAATAACACTGCTGCCAGGGATTATATTTCAGTCAGGAGAGATATTTAAAGAACTGAATAAAAAATATTGGATTTTACAAAATGAACACAAATCTGATCAGCCAGAATCTCTGCTGAGAAAAGCTTCTTATTCATCCTTTATTTTTTTATTCTCTAATATTTTTTTGTGGACAACAGGATTCCAATAATATAAACATTTAATTGGCCTATATATTTGTTCCTTTATGCTTAAAAAAATCCTTCGACATTCAAACTAATCCGGAGTTGGACCTGCCATCCACTGATTAGTCATTCATACGCAGGCTAAGTGTTGGTTTTGGAAAGACAGGCTGCTAACAGTAGACCTTGCAGACTAATCTAAATGGCACTTACATTGAGACCAAATCAATTATTAAACAATTAAACAAAATACTGCGCCTTCTGAAAATGTGTTCCCATTCTCTGACTGTACTCACACTGCTCCATTATTCTGTTTGTGTGCACTTATTCTTCTGATTCGAATGATTACTGTGCATAATTTCAGATTGTCTTCCTAAAGAATAGACAAAGGAAAGAGAGGGAGTGTATTGATGAAGGGTTGGAGGAGGACAGGAATGCTTCTGACCACATTTTCCAGCAATAAAAACAACCAGCACTCTGTTCTGTCAGTCTGGACTGAGTCTCTGTCCTTGTGATTGCCTGACTGTCTCTCTATTCTCTGTCTGCCTGTCAATCTGTCTGTCTGAGTGCCTGTTCATCTGTACTGTTTAAATCTGTCCTCTTGATCTGTCTTGCTGGATCTTTGCCCAGTTGCCTCTGTCTTCATCTGGCTGTCTGCATCCTGAAACAACTGTGCAGGTGTAAACACAAAGAAATCCTGAAATGCATTTTGCTATTTTTCCAAGACTATTTCAGTGCTGTCAAATGACAACATTTTAGAGTATACAGTATTCCTGCGGAAGACAAACTGTTGTAAAAATGATTGTTTATTGTCAAAAAAAGTTTTAGTCTTAATCCCAGTTGTGGATTTGACAGTGCTGGACAGGGAATTAGCAAAGCAGGGGATTTGCGCTAATCCATTCTGATAGAAATAGATGTTGTTTTTAAAATGAGCGTGCCAAAGCATCAGGAAAGAAAAAGTGAATGCAGCAAGCAATGTCAGATGGCTTAAACAAAGGAGGAAGGAAATGTATTGAGACAGGATGCGTGCTAACACGAGTGAAACAGAGGCTAATCTGACAGGGATTAACATGTTACAATTCTACCATCTGAGTGCTACGTCACACTTACACACACACAGACACACACAACTGTAATCCCACACCGTCCTAGTGGTGACCTATACAGCTAAATCACACCAGCACTGACTCTGCAGCTTTAATGCACACACACACACACACACACACACACACACACACACACACACACACACACACACACTGTGGGGCTGCTGAATCTGCAGCTCGTGCAGTACGTCATATTTAGGTGACTGATACAGTAACTTTACAGTACAGTAACTTTTGTTTCCTCTCACATTGTGGCACTACTTGTTCACTGTCTCTGCCTCCGTGTTTCTTTATATCAGTCTTCTTCTTTTCCTCTCTTTTGTACACCTCACCTTTAATGTAAATCAACGTCTTGTTCCAAGTTATATTCTGGTTAAAACGATGCCTAACACACATTCCTTCTTGGGATCATCAGGAAGCAAGGTGTGTGAGCCACGTTGTCTTTGTGAGTGTGTTTGTGTGTAAGTTCAAGGCTCTGTGAGCATGTCTTTGTCCCCAATGTAAGCCAACAATAAGTGCTTTGACAAATATAAACACACACACACATACACACACAAAAGCACAACAGATGAGAGAGTTTGGACTCTGGCTTTTCAGAACCTATAAAGGGACAATCTCTGGCCTTTTCCTGGAGGTCTTCTGCTCTGTCGTTGTTGTTTTTTTTAATCTGGTGTTTGTCAGGGAACACAAGCTTAACTTTTTGAATCTTCATCCATTTATTGCTTCTAAAGATCCAATGCAGGGAAACTTCAAGCCTGGATTTGAACCTTCAATTGGAATGAACACTGGAAAAACGAGATGCCACAATGATATGAAACAAATTCATTTTGGCAACAGATGGATGCAACCTCCACTTGATCGATGGAAAACGTTATTAATGAAGGTAATTCAATTATCTGCATGGTAACTTAATCTGGAGGATTTTACACTGCCAGGGTTATTTGTCTATTAACTGCTGGTGGGATTAGTTATGATGCTGCTGCTGTTGTTGCTGGAGGTATAAGGATTGAGAAACAGAAGTATACTTATGCATCTGCAGAAAGGCAAAGCAAACAGATTCTGGAATTGGACGATGCTGAAGATGTTGGAGGCTGAGCATGAGTGTGTACATAAAATATATTGCGCTATCATGTAGCATACTGCAGAGATGTTCGACACTATTAGGCTCAAGAGAACATCTCATTAAAGACAATATTTCACAGTAGTCATTATGACATGAACACATTGACTTATTTTGTGCTTTTTTTAAACTCACCACATTTGTCTGGGTTAAAGTGACACCTTGAGAATCTGTAATCGTATTTTAAAGATTTTTTTGGAGGAAAGAGACCACATGATTTACATAACGTTTTTGAGATTGTTTTATAGTTAGGCATTATGTAAATAGATAAATAATATTCACAATGACCAATATATTAAATACATGGGAATGTGTCCAGAAGGGTCATTGGGCAGCATTTAAATATGCTGGAACGCTCTCCCTGAGCACCTGAAGGCCCCACAGACTACAGCTGCTTTAAAAAAAAAGCCTTAAGACTTATCTTTTTCGAAAAGCCTTCTCTTAACTTCATTTTTTAAGATGTTTTATGTGTTTTTAACTTCTCTTTTATCCTTTTAAACTCTAGCACGTTGAGATTGAAAAATGTAAAGTGCTTTACAAATAAAATGTATTATTATTATGCAATTATGAGAAGATGTGCAAGAAAATGCTCAAAAATTGAGTAGGTAACCAAAGGAAATGCTGTGAGATGACATCATATTAAGACAAATCATTTATTTATTGAATATTAGGATGCCAGCAGGATTGGCTTCTCAATAGTGTTTAATGTTTCTAGAATTTTAAGAACTATTGGAAATGTAGTGTGTGGGTAACATAGAGTAGGTCATTGAATCTGTTCTATAAAGTTGGAATTAACGACACAATCCACATAGTGAGTGTATAAAGTATTACTGGCCTTCTGTGTCTGTGGTTGTTTTCATTAGAGTCCAGACTACACACAGCTGTTGTTGTGATGATGTCACGTCTGTCTGGGAGGACAGTGCAGCCAGAGAAGTGTCAGTCTAATCGGTTTGCTATGATTATGACAAGATAGAAAGAGAGTAAGTGACAGACAGACAGACAGACAGACAGACAGACTGACTGACTGACAGACAGACAGACAGACAGACAGACAGACAGACAGACAGACAGACAGACAGACAGACAGACAGACAGACAGACAGACAGACAGACAGACAGACTGACTGAATGTGGAAAAGAAAATAATCCATCCCCACATTTTCTACTTTGCGAAAGACAGAAAAAAACCTAATCTACAGCTACATCACTATACTTCCTGGGAGTGTGCCCTATAAAGCAGAAGCACAATTAAACACCCTCCCACACAGTTTCCCCTTCTGCCCAGAGCCAAAGAGTTATTTGAGTCATTTTTACAACAGAGTTAGTCATTTTGGTTACACAAGCTTCATGGTATTCAACTTTATAACTTCCTTAAAACAGTAGAGCCTGAATTGCCTGCTCACATTACCCCGCCTCTCCTTAATTATGCAGGCCCCTCTCTTTCGTCTTGCCTCTTCCATCCCTGCAGTTGGTCTCTGAGGAATAGGCTAATGGTTGAAAAGAGGATGTGGCACTCACCCACTCCCCTCCCCCTTACAGAATCCCACTTTAGCCAATAAAATGAGGAGCTGAGGGACAGTGGGCAGGGCTGGAGATCTGGCCCTCCCCGCTCCTCTCTCTCTTCCTCTCTGCCTCCTGCAGCTAACTTGCTGTCTCACTCATGCTTCCTGGCTTCACTCACATGTACAGAGAAAGAGAAGAGCTGTAGAGTCTCAGGCGCACATGAGGCAGCTCTGTCTATTTTAAACTATAGCAGACTGGACTATTTCTCTTGCAGCTTATTACAGATTACATGAGCAAGAGGCCAGTTTTAGCAATTTTTATTTTTAAATGTTTTGTTTGGGATTTTTCTCCATCTGACTTTAGGTGACCGTGTGTAACTGAGTGAGTGTGAGTTTAGCTAAGTGAGTCTGTATGTGAGTGTAAGAGAATTAAGGGACGAGGATGATTGCTGCACAGCTTCTTGCCTATTACTTCACTGAGCTCAAGGATGACCAGGTTAAAAAGGTGAGTGCTTCCTGGTTCTTCTATCTTTGAATTTATAGATTGTGGAGAAAAAAACAGGCATTGAAAGGAGAAGAGGGCCATGATTTTGTAGAGGTCATGGTTTACTCACACTGTTGTCATCTTAACTTTGCTGTAAAACTGGGGTTTTCCACTACAGCACATGTTGAGAAATCTTTGTCTTGTGATGCATCTCTTTCAGTAAGTGAACAAGACGAATAGCATGTTGGAAAAGAAGTGCAAGCAAGAAGCTGTCGTGGTCATAATCACTGACATCTCTTTTTGTAGTGAGGTTAAGTTCACCCTGGCTAATTGTGACAAACCGCACAGCTGTGTTTCTGTTTCTATATTATGATGTGAAAGAAGACATGACACACAGGCGTGTGATACGTGCCATGTTGTGAGCTGATAGAGGTGTGGCAAAGAGGAGGAGAGAGGAAGTAAGAGGTGATAAAAGGACAGATGAACAGTTGGATGAGAAGGTAGATGTGGATTAAGAGCCAAGTCAATGTAGGGGTCACTGAGTTTCTTTTCTGTTCTTTTAAAAATGAGCCTAAAACGTGAACTTTTCTCAGTACAGCTTAGAGAAAGGAACAGGAGACAGACTTCAGCGCTCGTCATTTTTAGCTTTCCATATATCTGAGTCCAAACTGAAATGTAGTGGGGGTTGTTGATTAAGTATCTCCTTTTTCCACAAACATAGTGTCCATCCAATAAGATGTCATATTGAATCAAAGAGTTTCTGCTCCAACAAGTTTTACAGCTTGACTGAATATGAAGAAGTTAAAGGTGAAAGAGGGGAACATGAAGTTAAGACTATGAATGTAAGTCTTTCATAACTTCTCAGCTGAGCAGCCCCCACTGTAAAGCACAAAAACTGGCCAGACCTGTTTTAGTCATCCTTAGAGAAATATGTGTGTTTGTAACCTAAGAGCAGAGCTTTTCCAGTCACTGAGACCCTCACACTTCCCTGCACCTCACTATTGAAAATAATATTGCCAGGAAAGCTATAAAGCACTATCTTCTTATAGCGTAGTCTAAAAAGCTAGTTTGAGTCAGCAGAAGATGAAATACTCTCAGAATCCCTGATGTGTGGTCATATTTTTTCTTATTGTAGTTACAGCTTTACACGTAGTTTATTTTATTGTTAATCTTAAAGCCCTGTTTTAACACATGCTTTCTAATTCTCATATAGAGTAATGTCCCTTTAAGGTTACTTCCTGATGATGTCACATGTCAACAGGCAGACTCTGCCAGGTCTATTTCCCTGAAGTAGTGGAAAAAGTTTACAGCTATCATGATTCTTCCTCCATTTCCCTCACTGCTTCAGTTCATTTGAATTGAGCAATCTTTATTCCTACAACATAGATTCACAAAGCTGCAATTCTCAGGTGTACCTGTTTGCTGTAAAACCGAGTCTGTCAAAGTAAAATACATTATCAGCAGCCAGGATCTGATGTAATACAACACATCTCCCTCCCTCTAACTCTAACTCTTCTCCTGTCCTGCCTGACTAAAATAGGCCAGCTTTGAACCATGTGACTGTAGGTGACTGGAGAAGAAGGCTTACACACAATTACATTGACACACCTACACACTGAGCCAGGTGTGCCACCATTGTGCAGCTTACAAAGCGAAGCAACTTCTAGATGTGACATTTCGAAACACATATTCATGAATTTAAGCACCTACAAAAGAGAAGACAATCTCATCCCTGGTGTGTTTTTACAGCTAAAACGTGTATGCATTAGTTGACGAGCCTCAGTCAGCTGAGTGTGTCCGCTCTTTACTCATTCCACCGCAGTGTCCTTGACTGCACTCTTTGACACACAGAGATTGTGTAGCAGGCATCCAAAGCATCGTTCAGTGAGTGTGTGTGAGCTTGAGGAGGAAAAAAAGGAAAGTACAGAAGAGGGCAGTGTGGAGGACAGTATTTTTCCACATGGCGAGGCGGTGTGTGACCAACATCCTTCACACATAATGTACATACACAACAGAATCAGGTTTCAGGGCTTCCTCAAACAGTGTGTCAATGACGTGGAAAAGGAGGCATTGTTGAAGGGAGGAATGCAAACAGAAAGGAGAGAGGAGGGGAAAGGGGAGGGAGAAGCAGAGGCAGAAACAGAGAGATTGATCTCTTCCTGAAACTTAACCCCGCTGCGGGCGGTGTCAGAGAAAGTTGTGTCAGTGGTGTGTTTGGGGGAAACATGGCCTTTACAGACTCGTGTGTCCAAAGCACAGAGGCTTCATGTTGCCTCACAGGGTCATGTCATTTAGATTTTTTGTTTGGTTAAAAATCTTCTCATAAAACTAAGAAAAGTTAGATGTTTCCAATGAAAGATAATGATAAATTATGTTCATTATGCACTGTATTCCATCTACAAGCGACAGCAAAGATACTGTATCCCTCAGAGCAATGTGAGATCAGATGATGAAGAGCAATGCTAAAGTGCTTAGTCATGGTTTTTAAAGCCAAGAAGTGCTGAGTCATTGATGATAATGTTTTTACTGCAGCAGGAACTAAATTGTGTCCTGGCTCAGAGGATTTCTAGCTTTTAAGGAGAAATGTCGTCTGCTTTTAATCCCTTCTGTAGCCTCACATCCCTGGTCAGCTGGGAGCACTTTGTTATTTAAGTAGACTAGCTAAGGCATTCTCATTCAATTAGCTTATTAGGAACACATTTTTATTTTTAACCCGGTCATTTAGATACACATTTAAGTGCTTGATGCACCTTATATAGTGGTGACCTCACACCAAGGACAGATATTGTGTTTCCATTGCAGGAACTTTCTCGAGGGGACAAGGAACTTTTGAAGACCATTAATACGTTTCCTCACAGAGACCAAGGTCCCAACACAGTCCAAAGCTATTTCTAGTCATAGACTTGTTAACCTCAATGCAATTAAGGTCAAAAATGAATACATGCATTTTTTTAAAATAGTATTAATAGGAATTGAAAATGTAATTCCATGTTATTTTGTCCCTTTTGTTTAACTTTAAGTATAAACAAGTGAAGGGCTTTAATTTGAACCAATAATTGAGATAATAAAAATGAGCTAATAATAAAAAAAAAGGGACAAATGAAGTGTCTGAAAAGCAGTGGGAAGAAGTAAAACATATACTTTATATCCCTACCCCTTTCTCATTTTTCCTTTGTTTATAAATCATTCCAATAAATGCTCACAGTGATTTACAACTAATAAAGAAACGTATACCCAGTTTGTTTGCACCTAAAATAACTCAATAACAATCCCGGTTTACAATCGTGATATTGCTTAAATTTGTTAAATAGGTGGCAACTGAATGCATGGCTAAGGGACGACCTCGGGTTGGCACGCTGTGTCCAATTAATTGCCCTAACATTACAGGTTGTACACACCCATGTTAGCTCATGGGTGTATAATAAAGACCAGCCAGTTTGCTGGCAATAAGTTTCTTGCTTCCATTATGGTTTCTTATGTACTGGTGCCCAGTAAATGTATGAAGGATTTCGAATTGGGTCACTCAATTATTGTGGATAACAGGGCTACAACTGAGAGTTTCTGCTCACCATCTGCAGGCTTTCCCTTATAATTATCATACAGATGCGTCAGATGCAGATATTTTTATGGTATATCGTTTACCTTTGTTGCTGTGCTACAGGCATACTTGGAAGCCAGGCTGAGTGGTTTTTAGTACATTATAGAACCAAGCATTGACTTCAACTTAAGAGGAATTAATAAAAAAAAAAGTCACTCATCATTTAAATCATTTAAATGAGCAAATACAAAATTTGTCATCAGAATGTGCACATTTAAAGTATTATTCATAACTCAGTGTTATACCACACCATACGGGCAATAGTTGTTATGCAAAGGTAAAATATAATTGCATTTTGTTCTTGAATAAGCAATACTTAACGAGCATCAGCTTCTGAGAACTTTCTGTTGGTCAGTGAACTGATTCACAAACTGCACAGAGCCACAGACTGAACTATTGATTGTCAATGGAATCAGCAGGACTTCCAGCCATTCCACATTACAGGGATCATTCGTTCTGATGTTACTGTCATAAAGATTAAACATAAACAAGATGTTTTAAAGAGAAGTGCAATGTTTCCTTACAGTTTTTAATGTTTTTAATGTTCTGTAATCGTATACTGTTTAGATAGACAGATGGCTGGCCAGGGTCAAACAAAAGGTCACACAGACATACAAAAATACATAAAGTAAAACAAGCTCTTTATCTCTCGACTAAAATCAGCCAAATGTCACCAAGTAACTAAGTGTGTGATATCCAAGAGGGTAAAGCATTTGACAACAACATTTGATAAATCTGTGGATTATGTAATGTGCATGCATTTGGTTTAGATGTTTATTTAAGCAAATGTAGATTAGCGCTAAGTTTTTGTAAACATGTTTGTAAGGGGTAGAAGGTGCCATCATGTGTGTGTGCATTATAATTGAAAGAACAGATGCTGGACAAGCTGAAGTGTCATTGTGCATGTTAAAGCTCTGATGTGTAAGTGTTTTAAAATGTCTCTAAACCTCTGAGAAACACATGTAAGGTTTTCCGTTTGGTGTTGTGACCCAGCAGGTTAAGAGTACAAATATGTTTTCTTGGGTTTTTGAAATTGAGAGGTCATTTACTAAGCTGTAGGCTCGTGAAAAGAGATGTGCTAATGAACTTTCAAACCATAGGGAGATGCTACATTTAGATAGAATATATGGAATTTACCACCCACACATACAGAGAAGATAACATGGACAACGCTCTTGTCGTGTATGTCATTTTCTGTTGATGTCAATTCAACCTGTTTATACCATTCTCCATTGATAATCAAATCAATAATGTCTGTTAAACCTTCCGTTATGTTGTCATTTAATGTATGATAAAAGCTAACTCAACGGCTTACACTGGCTGAAAAAGTCATTGATCTTTATTACTGTCACAACTAAACTGTCATTTTCCTGAACCAGTTATAACCATTGTGGGAAATACAGTTAATGTGTGTCTCCTTAAACAGGAAGTCTCAACTTTCAAATGTGATGTCTGTTACATTAAAAAGTAGGCTAATCCTGATGAATTGTCACATGGACATCTAAATACAGGCATTATTTTTTTTCTGTATGTGTAATCATGCTAACATCATGCTGACCGTGTGAGTATTTTAAGTATGTCTAGCATATTCTTGTTGTCTTTGTTATAAAACTCACTGACGGTAATCCGGTTAAGGGTCCCACCAAGCAAGAGTTAATCCTCCTACAGTCATCTTGAACATGACATTTAACGGGAGCTGCTCCTGGTGCATCATCCTCACTAATGGTGAGTCTTTGCTTTATCAGAGTGTGATGCAACATAGGATTTCACCATTGTTTAACATCCTGTTCTGCAAAGCCACAGAGCTAAGACTGCTTTGTGTTGTATCTGTGATACCAGTAAGTCTGCAGTTTTATCAGGTCATCTGTCTGCTCAAGATCTACATGTCCAAACTTGCTGATTGTAACTTTCATCTACAGTATATGGCAGTGCAAGAAATCACATTTTCAAGACTATTTTGTACCTTCATGGTGTCAGGACTTTTAATTTGAGACTCTCCTACGCCACATCACAATGCGTCATCTGACCATACCTGTAACATCACTTTATAACAGCCTGGATTGATTAGACCTTGGTCTGTGAAGAGCACTAGTGATATGTTTGATTACACATTGACTGTACATAAAGGTTTGATAACTTTATAGTAGGTATGAGACTGAATGAAGTCGTATTCATGTGGGTTTGTGGGTTTGTGTCTGGCAGTAGATGTGTGGCTTGATTGATCAGAGGTGGAAAACATTGGTATGATATTCTGTGTGGGAATAATGTGTTCTTCGGTAGATCACAGTACAGTAGTAGAAAGATGAAACATTTTGCAGTTCACATGATGGTGCTGGGTAATATTATTAGAAAGAAGAGCAGCCGAGAAGTGGCATGTAGATATGAAGACATCACATTTATTCTCGAGTTCACAGTATTTCAATTGCAGAATGGGCTGTATAACTTGTTTGTTCAATTTGCATTGGTCAATTTACCTGCAATAGCCTTATAATCCAAATGTTTGCACTGTTGCTTGACTATGCCAAGAGTCTAATAGAAATACTGTGGGGCTGGATGTTTTACAATGCTGGTGCAACGAATATGACACTAACAGACTTGGATAAAACAATTTTTTTCTGCAGACAAAAGTGGATGTAAAGTAGTATTGTATCTTGATTTAATAGTTTATTGTTAAAACATTGATAATCTGGCGTCTGGTGATTCGCATATTTGACTAATAATATAAACATTTGAAGCTAACACACTCATTTTTCTGTTTTCAGATTGATAAATACCTCTACTCCATGCGTTTCTCTGATGAGACGTTACTGGACATCACACAGCGGTTTCGGAGAGAGCTGGCCAAAGGACTTGGGCGGGACACTAATGCCACTGCTGCACTGAAGATGCTGCCAACATTTGTACGATCAATCCCTGATGGTTCAGGTTAGTAGCTCTAACTCTTATTGTAAATATAGTCGGATAATCTGAAACCAATCGGTTTAAGCACTGTATATAATGAAATCAGTGTCAACACAGGTTTGCCTATTTTCTCTCTGTATAAACGAGTCAACACGATTAGGAGTCTAAGTAAGCTTTCAAATACCTTATCCACACTAATAGATATGTCATCACGGCCAGTGTTTGTTAACATGGAGCTTTAGATCTCAGGAGGCATTTAAAGAGAAAATGACAAACTCATGCAGACATACCCGCAGAGATGAAGAAACTCAAATGGTCATTTACAGTAATCTAATAGTACTTGCATTTTTTTATTATAAAAAAAAAAGAGAGCCGTCAAAGAGCCTGTAGTTACACACACTTTGCTGTTTTGCACAATTCTGCTGCATCTTTCCCCCTCTTGTAGCTGCTGTTCCCCCCCTAATGTTGGCTTGTACTACTGCTCCAAAAATGCCCTCAGCTCCTTCTACAAACCTTAATTGTAGCATACTTCCAGTCGCTGTTCTTTGGTTATCAGCTTGTCTGGACATGACAGTCATCTTCTTCTGTGGTGTCGAACAGCGATATGAACTGAGACTGCCTGTTGTCTGTCTCCGCTCTTTTCTCTTTTAAACTCGTTTAGTTTAGTTGATTAAACATTGAACTAATATTTCTATGACATGCGTGAGGTATTAATGAGACTGTAAGAAGTGTATATATTTATATACATTTAATACAAGTGTAAGCTCATGTATAAAAGGTATTGTATTAGTCACATCGTGATGTTGTGAATGGTAAATAAATGGCTCTGCTACATTTCACTAAATCTGAGTAATGTCAGTGAGTGTGGAGGAAGAAGTGCAGCCTGTCATCGATTATAGGTACTATAATATTTAGTTAGTTTAGTTTGCTCAGGCTTACAGAAGCTTTGTTTGGCCAAGGGTTGGGAAAAAGCCTGACTCTAATTACATCTTATCTATTTTAAGTCATGCACAGATAAGGCCTAACATAATTACAGCGCGTGTCATCAATTCCTACGGACAGACGGACCAATAAAAAAAGAAAAGACTGGAATGAAATACAACGATTGCACCAACCTTTCATAGTTTATACTAGCTTCTCTGCTTTACTCACATTCCTCTCTGATAAAATATCTTTGACATGACCTTGTATTCTGAGCTGCACAAAAACTTGTAGCAGTGTATCATTATAACATGAAACTACATTGCTGGGTAAAGGTTGAATTTATCTTCTACAAACCAAACCAGTGATTAGAAACATCATCATGTGGCAGTTTCACATTTCAGAGAAGTGATTAGAAACGTAATCATTTAACCTTTTTTTTAATGAGCACTGGAGTTAAAGAGTTACAGTTTGATTTGTTTGTCCTGAATGACTTCGGATACGGATTAAGAAGAGATTTCACAGTGACATTAAGGGAGTTATCCTAATCACAGCTCCACAGCCATAGTCTCACAGCACGCTGTCTACTCAATCCAATAACATCCCATCACAAAAATCAGGATTGTTTGACAAAATAACTGCTTACAATGTTCACGACACGCTTTTATATCTGAGCCTGTCATTGTTTATAGAACACAGTCTTCTAGTGCAGGTTCGTGACTTGCTTGCTCACAGTTGTTAAGCTACTGTTTGATTTCCTCATAAAGGTCCTTTCTGATTAGCTCTTGTTCTGGTTGTATGGCTACTGTTACACTTGTGGTGAGGTTGAGAAATCATTAACCAATAACTGTAGAGGAAGTTCAGCTTGCAGAAATGATCTTGGTGCGTCTAAGATACACCATCATACACACGTACGCAAAGAAAGACTCAACTGATAGATATAGAAATACCCTTTGATTGTTTTCTTGTTAGTAAATTGAATAACTATAGTCCGCATCTTTAGCCGAAGACAAAACAGCTTGCTCAAACAGCTTTACGTTTCCATGCTGTAAAGTGTGACATAAGTTCCCTCTACACTAATGCTGAACGCTGTATTTATCACAATCACGTATTTCCTACCTTCTGCCTTTCTGTCTTGACAGAGAAGGGGGACTTCATTGCGTTGGATTTAGGAGGCAGTAACTTCCGTATCCTCAGAGTCAAAGTGAGTCATGAGAAGAAACAGACGGTTCAGATGGAGAGTCAGATTTATGACACACCAGAGGACATCCTTCACGGCAGTGGAACAAGGGTCAGTGTTAATGCTAAAAATAAAGGCAGAAATAGACGCGTACTGTATCTCTCAAATCTCACCCCCAAACCACCTCTCCCTCTTTTCTCCCTCTATTCCAGCTGTTCGACCATGTGGCCGAGTGTCTCGGGGACTTCATGGAAAAACAAAACATCAAAGACAAGAAACTTCCAGTAGGATTTACCTTCTCCTTTCCCTGCCAGCAGACCAAACTAGACGAGGTAAGTGGAATACAAATTCAGCAGTCGTCTTCATAGCACAGCATAGTCAACTCTTATTTGTGACATGTTCTTATCAGAGATCTGATGATTACTATGCATTTTATAAACGCGTTGTATAACTTCCTTCTGGCTCTCTAATTATTTGTTTCCAGAGCTTTCTGATAACATGGACAAAACGTTTCAAGGCCAGTGGAGTGGAAGGAATGGACGTCGTCAATCTGCTCAACAAAGCAATTAAGAAAAGAGGGGTGCGTCTTATCTTTTGTCTCATTTAGACTCTTTTTAACGTCACACTTTAGCTCTAAAATCTAAGGCCATCAAACTCAAGTGTATGCTAATCAGTCAGCTAGCCTGTTAACAAACATTCTTACATATGTGCATTTTTAGGACTATGACGCTGACATCATGGCAGTCGTGAATGACACTGTGGGAACGATGATGACTTGTGGATTTGATGACCAACGCTGTGAAGTCGGCATTATCATCGGTAATACCGCAAAGTGCATTTGAAAGGAAGAGGAATCAGTCAGATTGAAAATGTATAGAACCAATCAAGAAGAAAAATGGCAAACGTAACTTACTGAAAAAAACCACGGTGCCTTTATCAAGAAAATAATTGCTGTCAGTTAAAATGATAAATCTAAAATATGTTCAATATGAATGTATGGATACTTTGTTTGTATTTAGGCACTGGTACCAACGCATGCTACATGGAGGAGCTGCGTCACATCGACCTGGTGGAGGGAGACGAGGGCAGGATGTGTGTGAACACTGAGTGGGGAGCTTTTGGAGACGACGGCAGGCTGGAGGACATCAGGACAGAGTTTGACAGAGAGATAGACAGAGGGTCCCTGAACCCTGGAAAACAGCTGTATGTCACACTGAAACTATTTCCTTCAGACTTTTCATTCCTGAGATGATATTAATCTGCAATCTTAATCATTCTGAAATGGAACTGCAGAGTTGGCTATAATTAGCCGTCAGTTGCTCACAAAGTTTTTGTAAATGGTTTTCTTTAGGATAGAGCTCAAAATCATTCAAAGCATCCATATTTTCTTTTATTACAACAAAATAAGATACGGATAAAGAAGTCTTTTTTTGATTACTTTTTTGAGGTTTTTTACATGTACCTACAGTCCGAAGGTTTTTGAAGAACATATCTCATTTGTAATGGTCCTGTGTTCTCCGTTAACTTGAGTAGAAGAGAAGTCTGGACTCCTTGTTGGCACTCTGCCCTGTTTTTTTTTCTCAGATGGGGGGGGGGGGGGGGGGGACGTTTTCTGAAAACAGTGTAGTATGTAGTAAGTATAAAGAATATCACTTGGGATTCTATTTTCTGTTCCTTTTGTATGATAGATTTGAGAAGATGGTCAGTGGTATGTACATGGGGGAGCTGGTTCGACTCATCCTAGTGAAGATGGCGAGAGAGGGTCAACTGTTTGAGGGAAGGATCACACCTGAGCTGCTCACAAGGGGATCTATTGAGACCAAACACATCTCAGCCATAGAAAAGTGAGTGGGACGACATTTAATTTCATTAATTTCCTTAATGGAGCATTTCTATAAAAAACTATGAATCATGTATATCTCTGCTTCTCTTTGTTTTCTCCTTAGGAGTAAGGAGGGTTTGAACAAGACCAAAGAGATTTTATTCAAACTTGGTGTGGAGCCTTCGAATGAAGACTGTATCGCTGTGCAGCACGTGTGTATTATAATTATTATTCAGTATGGGTATTTTTCAGTTTGTTTTTAGACGCTTTAATTGGCATGATCATAAAAAAATTTGAAAACTCCAAGTTCAGGTATTTGACCTGAGGTTTATTAATTCAGGTTCTTAGTGTTGATTAAATGAACATTTGAATATGCTGATTGATAAATGGCTCTCCTCCCTCTTCAGGTTTGTGCCATCGTGTCATTCCGCTCTGCAAACCTGATCGCAGCCACACTGGCAGGCATCCTGATGAGGCTGAAGGAGAACAAAGGAGTGGCACGTCTGCGAACCACTGTAGGCATAGATGGATCTCTGTACAAGATGCACCCACAGTGAGTTACCGAAGAATTAAATCAAATACCAAAATATATGCTTTACATGGTCTATCAGCACAATTCACTTTCATAGTTATTCCAGCTTTTATTGTTTGTAGGTCATTCCTTTGAACTTTCCATAAAGGTGATCGAGAAATGCTGTCAGACGTCTTACTGAATATCTGACATCATATTAAGCACAAACTCTCTGTTGACCACATTTCTTCTTTAAAAAGCCCAATAAAAAGCAACTAACTCCTAATTGTTCCAGATATTCACGTCGTCTTCATAAGACTGTCCGTCGCTTGGTGCCGGACTGTGATGTCCGGTTCCTCCTTTCAGAGAGTGGAAGTGGAAAAGGGGCAGCCATGGTGACAGCGGTGGCCTACCGACTCGCTGAACAGTCGAAACATATTGCCCAAACGCTTTCTGAATTCCGTTTGACGCAAGAACAGCTGCTTGAGGTGAGGAGAGAAAGATTGTGAATGATGTGATTTTAGTGTTTGGACATCTGGACACTGTATTAAAGTTCCTAACATAAGTTACATTCGGGGAATTCTTTTGTTTAGGTAAAGAACCGAATGAGGATAGAGATACAAAATGGCCTTTCGAAGAGCACTCAGGACTCAGCTACAGTCAAGATGCTGCCAACTTTTGTCCAAAGCACTCCTGATGGTACAGGTGAGACACATAGGCTCACACCCAATCATACACAGAGGTAGGTGTCTTTATGTTCAATTGTGTGACTTTATGTGGGTGGAAGCAACTGGTATTATTACACAGCAGTTAAGCAGCTTATTTCAGCTGACTAACAATGACACATCTCGTCATTGACAGACCTCTTGGCCAATAAAAAGGCGCAATCACTGAACTGCACTAAAGCCACTTTTGATCTGATTTCTTACCCTTGAGAATTTTTTGTGCAACTTCAAAAAGTGTTCATACTTGCCACACAACGTTTTGTTTCAATTGCATTATTGTGTTTTTAGACCAGGGAACATCTACAATAAGGGTTGTTAAACATGTTTCCAAAACAATACAAGATGAATAAAATGGCATCATGAATCAACGTTTCAGGATAAAAATCTGTTCCTACGTAATTTTAAATTCATATACTCAACTCTTAATTTTGTTCAGTAAATGGCGTATACCTGGGAGGTGTTTTTTTTACATGCCTACTGCTACATTAATTAATATTTTCCTCTGTTTGTCTGCCTGCCTTTTATCCAGAACATGGTGATTTCTTGGCGTTGGATTTAGGAGGAACCAACTTCAGAGTTCTCTTGGTCAAGATTCGCTCTGGCAAAAGGAGAACAGTAGAAATGCACAACAAGATCTACGCTATTCCTCTAGAAGTGATGCAGGGCACAGGAGAGGAGGTGAGAACCATCAGTCGTCAGCTCTAAAATCTGTGGTAGAGCGTTCAGAGTGATGCAGATTACATGGAGATGAACCGTGAATGTAAGGGTAGTAAGTTGTGTGGGAGGTCAGGGGTGTGATCCTTGTTGGCTCAGCGATAAGTAGATCAAAGGAAGCATGGGTGACGGCTGGTTCGTTAAAGAGAGTCAGAAATAGAATTTGGTTAAGATTGGTGTCGAATTGACTCTTTAAACCACGATTTTAACTTTCACCTTTACTCCCATTCCTCCCCCTGCTTCTCTGCCTCCTCGTGTACATTGGACAAGAAAGTCTGAATAGCAATGGCACAGTTTTATCCTCATACCACAGATGTTTTTTCACTTATTTCACCTGACTTACACTTCCCCAGACAGTTCCCTTTTTTCTCGCACAACATTTTATGCGTATCTGTAGTGTGGCCTTACTAAACATTTCATGCCATTATTTCTTCAAATCTTCTTCATGAGCAAAGGTCTACTCAGCCAAGTGAGTAGGAACAATTGTTTTTTTTATTATTTTTAAGTTTCTTTTATTGAGTTTTCAGTGAAATAATGCAGAGAATTAATCCCAATCATAAGAAAAACAGCAAAAATAAAAAAGGTTTTAAAAAAAGTAAAAGCTCAGTATACAATCTTACATACTTTGCACATGAAATACCTCTCTACTATATGTAATGGCAGCAGTATGAGTAAAAGGCAAGGCAAATTAAGTAAAACAATCAGCAGAAAAGAGAAAAAGGAGAATCTTTTTAATGATTCCTGAACCGTGCATTAGATCTTTTCTAGTTTTAGAAGTTAAATAAATCTCGCAAATCCAGCACGAGTGAGATGGAGAGGTTTGGATGATTTCCGGCTAAATAAACCTGCAGACTAACAATGTTGAGAAGCTATAAATTCTGATTGATGCCTTGAAACTGTTGCCAGGAGCAACCCCAAAAGTTGCCATGCTGAGGACTTGATTAATTTTCACATATAAATGAGATTGTGTTGAAGGTGTTTGTTTTTGGGCATGTCGAAAACCTGGTACAACATAGTAGGGGTGATGGCATCTGATACTACTTGAGTTTGAAATAGTTGTTCAAACTCATAGAAGGAGTGATTCACACTACACAGGTTTTTGCACCTGGATAAAAGGAGACCTCTGGTTTACACACAGCATAGGGTTAAAATCTGGATTGCTACATCAGTTCTTCCCGAGCTCACTGAGTTTCTGGATTATAAAAGACTTTAGTTTGACTTTTTTATACTCTTATTTTTGTACATATTTAGTGTTGCTGTGATCAGAAGCGCAACATGTTTGTGAGGTTTTATCCATCCTGAACAGTGTTGCATCATTCTTCCTTCATATTTCACAACGGGCGTAAATGATGCACCTTGAACACAGTCTGAATACTGCTTATATTTGTCTTGTAGGAGGAGTATCTCCTCTCTCACAGGCAAGATGGGTGAGCGCCTGTCTTCCTGTGCTTGTCACAGCTGTTGAGTTACATGGAGTCGGGCTGCATTTTGTACCCGTGTCTACTCCTGGCTGTGTGTGGTCCTTGGATAAGCTCCTCCATTGATAGGAACATACAAGCAGAGCAGAGACTTATCACTCTGGACAATGAAATGAATAAAAGACAGAAAACTCAACGTATGTTACAGTTCTTTAAAATAAGAAATAGTGAAGGCCTTGCCATTTCCATACATTGTTATGTCCACGTTGCGCGTCATTGATGAATCAAAGTAATCAACACCTTCAATAAAAGGCTAAAAATGCACAAAGAAAAAAAAACTTAAAGAAAAACTGCAGCTTCTATCTTGTCTTTTTTTCCCCAGTTGTTCGATCACATTGTGCACTGTATCAGTGACTTCCTGGACTACATGGGGATGAAGAATACTCGTCTTCCTCTGGGCTTCACCTTCTCATTCCCCTGCAGACAGACGAGCCTTGACGCTGTGAGTTCAGAGTCTTCCTTTCTCTACGATACACAGTAAAAATAAACCTATGATCTACCCCAGAATATAATTTTATGAGTGCTGAGTGGTCAATGAACACCTTTTAATTATCTGCATGCAGGGCATTCTTGTGACGTGGACTAAGGGCTTCAAGGCAACAGACTGTGAAGGAGAAGATGTGGTTGGACTGTTGAGGGAGGCCATAAAGAGGAGAGAGGTAGAGTACAACCAACCTGCTGTTTTAAAACTGTTGAAAAAAACCCCCAAAAAACTGTGATGTTGCATCATATTGTGCGTTTCTGCTTAAGGAATTTGACTTGGATGTGGTGGCGGTAGTGAATGATACTGTGGGAACCATGATGACCTGCGCTTACGAAGAACCTACCTGCGAGATTGGACTCATTGCTGGTTGGTTACTCGTGTTTGGACAGTTTTGGATAAATCAACTTTTTCCATTCATCTGAGTGTTGTTAATGTTACCTGTGTTTGTTTAAAGGCACTGGCAGTAATGCGTGTTACATGGAGGAGATGAGGAACGTTGAGATGATTGAGGGAGATGAGGGGCGGATGTGTGTCAACATGGAGTGGGGGGCTTTTGGAGACAATGGATGCCTGGACGACATTAGGACAGAGTACGACCGTGCTGTGGATGACTTTTCCCTCAATCCAGGCAAACAAAGGTAATCTCTACGCACGCACACAAACATGTATACTGTTGATGCTCTTCAAGTCAGAAACGCCTTATAGCATGCTAACTCTTTTTTTTCTGGACTCCTTTCTCTTTATATGACTTTGAGTACGTGTGGTTGTATCTATATGGGTTTTTTTTATGTGTTTTTCACGTTTTCTTTTATAGATATGAGAAAATGTGCAGCGGCATGTATCTCGGTGAGATTGTGCGGAACATCCTGATAGATATGACCAAGAAGGGATTCCTGTTCAGAGGACAGATTTCTGAAACACTGAAGACCAGAAGCATCTTTGAAACAAAGTTCCTCTCACAGATAGAGAGGTAAAAACAATGGGATGTGAAATGTGTTTAGTTTAGATCTCTGCCTGTAGTTCATGCTTTTAAAAATGTACTTGAATATTTTATGTTTTGTTTTTTTTTGTTTTTTTAACCTCTGCCAATTTTCATTCTCTCTAACTCCAGTGACCGATTAGCTCTGCTGCAGGTGAGATCCATCCTACAACACCTGGGGCTGGACAGCACTTGTGATGACAGTATTATAGTCAAAGAGGTAAGGCATCCCATGCATCTACTGCAGTACATATTCAAATGTTTTTTCTACAAATTGCATCAAAGTGAATGAGAAAGTTTAGCATCAAATCCAGGCTACACTTGTCCTTAATATTCCAGGACTGTTGCACTAAAAGTCCATGTTTTTGGGGTAGGAGTAGGTTATCAACTTGCTGGTTGAATAAAATAAGTGAACAGTGGACACTGGAGGAGTCTGAACCCTTAGCACTTTGTTATCAGGCTGTTTTTTGTGAAAGAGGAAGGAATACGTGACTTCACAAAAGCTTACAGAAACAGACGTCTTTCATTAATTATTTTCGTTGTTTGTTGATTGGTATTGGCTCAGCAAACTGTGTCACCAACAGTCTGCTCAGTGTTGCAATAATGATAAAGGCATTTTTTTGTAATACAGGTGTGTGGAGCTGTATCACATCGGGCAGCTCAGCTGTGTGGGGCCGGCATGGCAGCAGTGGTGGATAAGATCAGAGAGAACCGAGGACTGGACCATCTGAACATCACTGTAGGGGTGGACGGGACTCTCTACAAACTTCATCCTCAGTGAGTAGAAAAACACTATTTAAATAACAAATGTTTGTCATCCCTGGGGTGAAACGGCCATATAGAAAATATGCAAATACAGACATTGACAAGCTCAACCAGTTGTGACAACTAAGAAGAGGTGTAGCCTGAACGGCTCAACAAGCGTGTCTGTTACTTTTTAAATCTTGATGATGATTTTATTTTGAGTACATCCAACACTTTACCACATCTGGTTTTTCTTGTTTGACCAGTTTAACATAGATTCATACATTTTAAGAGTACAGATGTTAATTTACATCTGAACTCGATGCAGTACTAAATTTTTGTTTCAAAATCTCCTTTGATGAAACATTTATTTAAAGAATGTTATTTGTACCCTGGTCATGTTTGAAGTAGTCCATGAAGTGGACTATTTAACTAATCTTGTCATTTAACAGCTTGTCATGTATCACCATGCAAATACAGCAATCCTGTTGGACTTGTTTCTCACTGACTACCTGTTTAAAGCCGAATCTCCCCCCTTTCATAGCTACACCCAATCTTGTTTTTCCTTCTTTTCTGCTTTTCTCTTTAATAATATTGTCAATGTTTTCTCCCTGCCAGTTTCTCGGGGATCATGCACCAGACGGTAAATGAACTGGCTCCTCAATGTAATGTCAACTTCCTGCTTTCAGAAGACGGCAGTGGGAAAGGAGCTGCACTCATCACAGCCGTAGGCTGCCGGCTAAGACAGGAGCTTAACAATAAATAGGAATGAACTCCTGTCTCACCTTCTCTATGTTCTTTCTCCGTCCACCTGCTTTCTCGTCCCCTTTTTTTTGTCCCATTTCTTCCCGAATCACACCAGTCCAGAAAATGCGTCAGGCTCCTGGGGCTGCCTTAGTTCATCTGTATGACACAGAGAGATCTTCTTCTGCTGTATTAGCAGACAGTCAGGCACTGTGTTGTAGTCGGATTTTGTTTGATTAACCTTTAAACCAATACTCGGATTTGATTAATGTTTTGTTATTTCTGAGGTGAACCTTCAGGCACATTGAGTTCCAGGGCTGACAAAGTTTTATTACTCCTGTAATGCGCCTGTGAGCAGTTTATCATCGCCACCTAGAGGATCCCTCTGACAACTGCAAACAGTTAAAATACTCCCAAGTTCAACAGTTGCAATACAATAACCAAAGGCAGAAAAATATTTATTCTGGCAAGATGCTCAATATGTAATGAGATTAAAGGGAATATTTTTGATTTAAAATGTTAACATCTTACCCAGATGTAAAAACAATATATGATAATTATATTGTTGCTATTTATTTTATTTTTATATTGGGAGAGATCGAAAATGTTATTGTTGCAATAGCCTATTGTCCAAGTCCCTTTAGTCTGTATTCATTCTTTATTGGAGGGTTTGACAACCACAAAAGTGGAGAAAACGAGACATGTTTGATCTGCAGGGAACGCTATGTCACATGTTTGTTGAGAATTTACATTAGGTGAAATTCATAACAGAAGTCCTATTCTACTCTTATCTACTGTAACATTTTTCTCAAGAACCTTTTTATTTTTGTAAGTAAAAATCTGGTTCTTTATAGCAAGCACAACCAGCTGTTGATGAATTTAAGTTGTCTTAAGAAGTTCTTGTTACTCGTCCGCACAGTGTGACTAGCCGCTTAGCTCAGCCATGAGACAGAACTGTGGTGCTAACATGAAAGTCAGTGAATCAGAAAAAAAACAAAACTGTATAAGAAGAATATTTAAAGAGAATCTCAGAGGAAGATTTAAATACTTTGGAACTAAGTTGTGTCCCTGTAGTCACTCACTGTAATTCATATGATCCTACAGACTGGAGGGTGTTTAAGTGAACTGCTGTACACATTCTTATGACACCATAATGCAGAGTCAAATATTTATTTTTCTCTATCTTCTTCAATAGTTGTATTATAACTGTGTCTGATGCTTATTAAGAAAGATGGAATCTTTCAGTGGCTTTCTTCATTGTAGTGGCAAGTCTTTTTAAAACCTTAAACCTTGACTTCAAGTTAACTTGTTTCTGTTTTAAGGTCAGGACAGGGTACTGTTGTTATGCAATGACGAGTCTTCCATTTGCTGCTCTACATTTTACTGCCATTGTAAAGCCAGTTGCAGTTCTGAAGTTTTGGGGTAGATTAGCATAGACCCACCCAAAAGCTATTACACTTAAGAATTCCTAGAAATCTCAAACAAACGGAGCTTCCATTCCCACTGTTACTCAAACTGCCAGAAGTTTAAAGCTAGCCGGCCTTCAGACTTCTCTCAAAAGTAGATAAACTGAAGCCCCACAGAAACTTAAATCTCTTCTTTTTCCTGTGATCACAAACCCAGACATATCCACCGTCCAACACTGTCAATCAAAGTCACTAAATAAAGACAAACCTGTGTCAATATATTGTGGTTGTTTTCTTCTCAAATCATATACATTAGACTGTATTAAGTTCAGTGATGCAATAAATGTATTCAGGTTGTTTTTCAATGTTATTGTTTGTCAGCATCAGGCTGTCTCAAGTGTCTCTTATCATAAAAGATAACTGCCTCATGTTCACTTCATCAACCTTTTGCACTACTCAGCACTGCACTATTATCTTGTTTAATCTTGTACATATTAGTCTTTAATTTCTTGTCTATATTTTTTGTTCATATGTAATGTTTACATTGTACAGAAAGCGCACAGTCTACCGAAGTTAAATTCCTTGTGTGTTAAACATACCTGGCCAATATAGCTAATTTTGATCCTATGGCAAGTCCTTTTAACATTAAAAAAAAAAAAGTCTGGCTGACAAGTAGTAGTTTTCACGAGTGGAAATTACATTTTAACATGTTGAAATTTAAGTTGTACATGTTTAAATGTTAATTCAAGATAACTAAAACCATTTTTACATGTATACAAATATATTTCTACATGTCAAAATGTCATTTCAACATGAATAGCATCTCGACCATCTCGAGTGTGATGTTGCTTTTATACAGCAGTAATACAAGCAAAAAATAGTGGTAACTACTAAAACAGATTGTTTTAACTCCAACAACTCAAGTTTCACAGTTTAACTAAAACTAGTCTCATCTTAAGCAGCCTAAACATGGGGAACACAATCTGCAGCTTGAAGCTTGAAGGCTACCCTGCAAGATGTTGTCTCTGCTAACATTTATTTGATTGCTTGTGTGATTAGTTTGCAGATCAATTCTGTAACAGAAAAACATGTTAAAAAAAAACCGTAGTTGACAAGAGACAACTTGGAAGTTTGTGAATAAATATCCAAATGAAAGTAAAATAACATACTGAGATGATGAGGATTCACTGTTCTCAACTATTGTTCAAAGAGTTGGCTTAAGAGGCAGTGAGACTGGTGAGGAGAAGGAGAAGGAGCAGGTGAAGGACTCTGTAGGAAGCTAAAATACACCCAAATACACAAAACTAGTACAAATGAAAATGTTTGAACTGACATTGCTAATCACCTGTCCAGCTGCTGTTGCTATCCACTGAACATAGAGGGTTGAAAAACCTTAACATAAAGCAATCATTGACATCTACATTTGCTATTAGGCCTACCGTTAATACTTTAACATTTCAATAAATGTTAAAAGGGCTGTAAGGTGAAACGACGCTCTATTTAGTCTTCTAAAAACAAATGTTATTTTGAAACTACAGATGATTTAGAAATCTACTGCAAGTCTGTGAACAAAAACAAGGGACAGAAAGCTTATTAGTCCAGTTATATTTACTGTATAAGATAAGATACATTTTTATTTATGCCACAATGCAGAAAGGGCCATGGCTGAGTGTGTAAAGTAAAACATAAATAAAAACACCTAATGTCACATGTCATCGTGCTGTTATGGTTACAGAGAAGCGCTGTCCCATTCCTATTTAACCATTTCAAGTCCTTGCAACCTTGTGCACTCAACCACTTTACAGGAGATGTCAATTAAGTCCTTAAGGGCTCCAGGTTTAGGGAGAACATCAAGATTCAGCCTTAGTGAGAAACTCCGAGCATTACACAAATAAAAACATACGTTTATGAAACATCTTGACTGATACGTCACAAACCAAAACCTGCTCACATGTGTAAACAATGAATAAACAGATGTCTCAAAACATTGATGTATCTGTTAAAGTAAAAATGTGTCATTAATATCATGACCCAATGTTCGAGATCACATCACATCCAGTTTTTTTTTTACATTGCGTTAACTCACTTGATAGTACATTTACATTACATTACACTCTTAGAAGCACTTTTAATCAGTGATTTTTTTAGGACTAAATACATTGACACAATTAACTGTATTAATGAACACCATGTTTAAGGAATAGTGCTGTACAGTTACAGAAACATCCAGAAAGTGCTGACAATTAAGGCTATTTCAAAATGGTTTTTAATTTTAAAATAATGGTCAATATAGATAATGGTGTCTATATAAAGAAACAGGAGATTACTATCTCACTGCTCATGTAAGTGGTGATGCTGTTACACTTCAAAACAGTATTAATGTGAATGACCAAATCAGTAAATGCAAATAACCTAACTCCAGCAAGTCCACACATATTTAGTTTAAGTTTTCAGCATTTCTAATATTTATATTTAGTTACCTCTTATACACTGACAAACAAACATGACATTCAAATGTTTCCACATGTGAAACAAGACATGATGAAACTAATTTAGTTTTTATCTGTAACAGAAATTGTGACCTTACTATGAAATCCTGATTAATGCAACATCTCTGCAGTTATAAGTACACGAGAAAATGTCTTAAAGCTGTCACTAATTCATCATACAGTACAGTTTAATTCACACATCTCAAAAAAGCACAAGGAACAATACACTTTTTAAAATCAGCAATGTTGCCGATTAATCACAATGATTGGTTGAGAGGAAGAAATGTAATAACTCTCTCTCTTTCAGTCCACTATTCAAGGCAATAAAAAAACTAAAAAATCAACAACGTTAAGGCTTGATGCTGATGCCAGTAGAATGTCCTGTGCTCTATTCACTGCTCTTGAAAACCAGAAATAACTGATAAACACTTTCAAGGTACACAAACATATATACAGTTCAGATTTTTGCAAAAAAAACCCGAATGATATTGGTAGAAGAAAATATGTAACGAATGGAAAGAAGAGTAAATGAATGATGAGCATATTATCTTCAAATCTTTTCAACACTTTCTAACAATGCATAAAAACACATCTATTGTTATATGATTTAATTCACAGCTATACTTACACAGAAACATTTGATCACTTTGGCATGAACAGCTAATCTCCATGAGCTTGAAAGTCACATTTATTCATCTTCCTCCTTAACAACAACAACAACAACAACAACAACAACAAAAAAAAGTCAGGTCCAATAAATAACTATTATTTCTAAACTTTTCCTCGTGGAAAAAACTCACCAGAATTGGTTTAACCTTGGTGTTCTCCTCCATCTTCTTCTATGTCAGTACTGTTGCAGCTTTATGGAAACCAATCTTCCTTCCAATCAAAAATCAGCGGTTGTTCTCCATTAGTTTATTAGATGCAAATCTTTATTTGTCTGGCCTCCTCATTGCGTGTGTGTTGTGTGTGCTGTTTGTTCCCGATGATGTTTGTTTTTGAAGCTGAATGCAAAAATCTCTTTCCGTATCAAAGGTGTTGTTTGTTTTCGTAGAGGTGTGTATGTACGTGTTGTCATTGCGGTGGCTGCGTGTCATGGTGACTCTGAAGGTGTGTGTGTGCTGCAGTTCCATCCTGTCCTCCTCTGACACTTGGATGAAGGGACACCAAGAAAACGCGTGACGGAAACCAGCACGAAACCTACAGAAAGAGGGGAAATGTTGTTTTGTCTTGATGGACATTTAAACGTAAGGTCTGAAGCTGCTTTATTACCTTTGGTTTAGACAGCAGTAGATGATGGGATTGTACATTGTTGAACTCATCGCCAACCAGAATATGGTCAGATACACCTGACAGTGAAAGGAAACATGAGGCCCCAGAGTGAATCAATCAAACATACAAGAGGCAAAAAGGCAAACAGACAAGCTTGCTTACCTGTTGAATGTAACGCTGCTTATATATGTCCCTGTTAAATGAGCCCAGTATAAAGTAGATGTGATAGGGCAACCAGCACAGTGCAAACGTCACCACCACAACCACCATCATCTTCACCACCTGCCTCAAATCACAGAGAGGGGGAAAAACATATCAGTTAATTAACTTCCATCAAGCTTAATTAGTCTAAGTAATTTAGCCATCTGATAATATAGAGGTTGACAAATTAAAAGTCCAGACATAGTTGCAAAATAAAGACATGTGACTTTTCTCTTGGCTGTTATCTGGCTGTGGTAATGGTCTGTCGCCTCTCCAGGAATGTGTCCGCCCCACAACGAGCAGCCAACTAAACTGTAGGTCACAAGCATCACCAGCAGAGGGAACAAGTAGATCAGCAAAATCACTGCATACTGGTAACTACAGAGAGAGAGAGAGAGAGAGAGAGAGAGAGAGAGAACAAATACCTGGTTTATGATATTAACATATTAGATTATTAGATTCTTTACACCATTATAGACTAGAACACTTTTAAAGTTGATAACAATGCAAAATGCCAGCTAAATAGTTCTTAAATCAATATGTGTATTATATTAACTTATTGTACACTGGTTTCCATAAATCCTTTTTGAGTCAGGGATCAGTCTCACAGAAATGATTATACATTATTGTACGTTTGTGTATCACAGGGGGAAAACCCCCCAATATATTTCATTGATCTTGCATGGCGAAAATACGATAGTCTTTGTTTTTATCTATGTTTTTTTAGTACAAAGTTTCCATGTGAATACTGTATACAGTTCTTCTTTTACCTGAGTTGATGTGTTCCTCCATAATCATCAGGCCAATCCACCATGCACACGGTTCTGGGGTAGTAATATCTAGTCACGCTGTAGTAGCACTGTGGGAAAGCCAGTAAGATGGCCACAATCCAAATCACTGCGATCATAACCTTTGTGGAGGTGGAGGACAGGCGGGGCTTTAGAGGGTGGATGATCGCCATGTACCTGAGAGAGGATAAAAGGTTTATTCAGTCATGTGCCTATTTTTCTATGAAGGAATTTCATGTTAAATATAAAGAAAAAGAAACAACAGAGAAACCCCTTACTGTCTGACCACATGCTAATAAAATCCTAGATCTGAAATAATGACCTGAAATCTCTTCACATTTATTCTAAGCGGGGAACCTGTAAGGTCGATATCATCAGTCAGGATAACCAAGATGAAACACTATTATCATGGTCGTGTGAGGGAGTGAATGGGATTTCTCTCCTCTTGACCTGAACATGCAATTCTCAACTTTGTCATCTTTATCATCCAAATATCCTGTAGTTCAGACTAATGATGATGAATGAGAGTCGTGTCAGATTTAAATATATTAGATATTTTTCCTAATAGCAGAGCACTGACCTCATGTTTCACTCTGAGGGAATTTTTTCTGAAACACCACCTCTAGATGTGGAGATGTTTTAACAATTACATTTTTCTGAAGCTATAAACAGTTTAAAAAGTCAAAGAGCAAAAAACCTCATTTTATTAAATATTATAATAAATGATTATCTTCATTCTGTTTGTCTCTTTTTGTCCCTGCTGCTGTTCTGGCTTTCTGCGACATAGAAATATCAATTTACTCCTCCCTGCATGACTGTGTGACAGAGACACTCCTAAATGAACGGGGCGGTACAGGAGAACAGAGAATGGCAACATGTATCCTTAATATTAAAGATATAATATGTGTATTTGGTTATGTCTCATAATTATCTTTTGGAACTATGGGAATCCTTTGTGCCAAAATATTCACTTTCAAGACAGAGAAACCAGAATAATAAGACAGATGATTTGATTGCAAATGTATATGATACAATGATGATAATAGCTGAATGCAACTTTGTGCATTTGCATATCTTTTCTGCAAGAACCTGTGTGTGATAGCATAAGATTTACAGGTGTGCTTGTTGTAAATTGTATGTATACTAATATATTAATGTTTTAAAGGATGTTACATGGACACATAATAACAGTTTGTGTTTCAACAAACACATTTAATGATACATTTGTCATCTTTCTAGTGTTCTTTTTTCACATTGTGCTCTGTAAAGGATACATGGTGACCACATGTTTAACAAAGGATTACTAACAAAGCTGATAGACAGACAGACAGACAGACAGACAGACAGACAGACAGACAGACAGACAGACAGACAGACAGACAGACAGACAGATAAATTTGTTTTTTTGATATTCACTTGTATCCTAACCAGCCTGCCTGCCTGTTTTTCTACCAAACCTACCTGTAAGTCATTGTTGCTCCAAACTACTGCACAAGAATGCCTGTCACCATCTGTGCTTGCATCCTACCTATGTTCTAGTCTGCACTACACACATGAAAAAATGTTCTACTCAGAAGAATAGAAAAATGAGAAACCATTACTTACACCAAACAAGAAAGAGCTATAACATAGAGAGAGACACGGAGCAGTGAAGTTTGTTAATTGAGTTTACTTATTTGTAATAGGTTGTTTATCACTATAATATAATTTAGATGATGTAGTTGGGAGAACAGCTGTACAGATGTAAGCGTTCCTACCTGTCCACTGCAATGGCAGCCATCGAGTATATGGATGAAAACATGGCCGTGATGGGAAAGAAGTTCTGAAACCTGCAATAGCCCAGACCAAAGTACCAGTCATTGTGAAGCGCATAGACAAAGTTAAACAGCGTATTGAAGGTTGCCATGGAAACATCTGAGAAGGCCAGGTTGACGATGAAGTAGTTGGTGACGGTCCTCATGCGTCTGTGAGCTAGAATAATCCAGATCACCGTGACATTCCCAGTAACAGAAACCAGGATGATGAGGGAGTACGCTATAGCCCACAGAGCCACCTGAGAGGAGAGAAGAGAATCAAAAAATATTCATTGTAAAAACACAAATTATTAAAGAGAACTGATTTAAAAAAATAATCTGATATATTGTCACCAAAATACTTCATTTAATGAATGAATTTGGTTGTAGTAATCAGGGACTGAACAATATATATATATATATGTGTGTGTGTGTGTGTATATATATATATATATATAATTCATATATATATAAATGATTTCATTGCACTCTTTAGAAAACATGAAGAAAGCGTGCAATGAAATATATATAAAAATATATATATATGAAATTATTTTTATATATTAAAATATTTTATATATATTTTTGTATTATATATATGCATATATATGAATCATAATATTTATATATATAATATATATATATAATTTCATTGCACTCTTTCTTCATGTTTTCTAAAGAGTGCAATGAAATCTTTTATATTTATATATATACATTTCATATATATATATATAGTGTGTGTGTGTGTGTGTGTGTGTGTGTGTGTGTGTGTGTGTTTTCTAAATTTCTTCAGTTTCTCATCAAAGTTTCCTCTGAAAGCTTCCAGGCTGGAGTACACAGAGAAGGCTCTGAATCATCTAGTGTCCTTTCAGATCTCCCACCTGCCAGTCCGGCTGGTGGAACTGATTCCCAAACGTCTCATTTCCGTCCTCCGGCCACTCGGTGGTCTCTGAGAGTGGCCACAGAGTGGCCCCCGTGTCTCTTTCAACGTGTTGAACAAGACTCTCAGCGTCCATCTTTTCCCCCCGGGTTACCTGGTTAAAACCTTAAGTACAAATGCACGTGCGATTTGCGTCATGTATGCGTAATGACTTGATAAATTGCAGTCGGTAAGGTAATAAAAGGTCAAAAGATCTATTTGTGAAAAGCTACTTCATGTATAGATTCAAAATTATAACTCCATTCATTCCCCAACTTCTCGTTTTCTTCCAGACAAAATTACTCATAAAACCTCTTTTGAAAAATGTAATGGATGATAAATTTTGCACCTCTTCGAATTCTTTTGATTATGATTTGATGATGAATTCTTTCTTTTGAATGGTTGTTATTTAAACCCAGGTTGCCCTTAGTGCGTCAAAAACTTAAGTGCAAATGTGACTGAAAGTGTGTTTTGAAAACTGTTAAAAACATTTAGTCAGATAGAATGCAACACGAATGATGGGCAGACTCGCACAATGTTTCTTTGGCGCCAGTGACCGCAACAGCCTTCGGTTCAAATGGTGAGGTGATGCAGTGGATCATGCACACCAGTAAAAGATGATCTTTACAAACATAAACAGAATGCGCACTTTGTTATCACATTCATCTGACTTACCTTTCCGCTTCTGTGAGCGAGTTGTCAGTTTTCACATCAGTTTGTTCAAATAATCTCCAAAACCAGACTCCTTCTGCGTAACGTCCAACCAGGTCCAACCAGTAATCCATCAGACATCTCAAGACATCTCTTTGCGCGCTTTCTCGCCCCCCCCCCCCCCCCCCCCCCCCCCCACGCGCGCGCGCGCGCGAACACATGCACACACACATGCACACATACGCACACACAGTCACACACACTCCTGCTCCAGGAATGCGTATCTAGTTTATTACATTTACAGCCTATGAGTGCGACGGATGCGCACAGACAGGCAAGCAAGCACAAGACTGTGCGCGTGAAGCTTCGCCAACTGCCTGCCCAGCAGTAGATGGGGATGTAGCCTAGATCATGAAACATAATCATAATCATAGAAAATATCAAAAGCTATTTCTCATGCTATTGTTTTAGGCAGCAAGCAAGAAATATTATTTCTAGCAAGTGTTCGGACCATAGACTTCGGACCTATCCCTGCTGAAGATATTTCACTTTTCAGACTATTAAGAGATAACCAACAAAACGCACCCACAAATGAGCTTTCTTTAGGTGTAATTAGAATGTTTTGCTTGAATATCACCTGACATGACAAACATTATGTTTTATGAAACCTTCAAATTACTGGTTTCACTCAGCTTGTCTTTTTAAAAAAATAATAATTTGTCATTTTTTCTATTCTGTGTTTGTAAACAAATGTACTTTTATAATTTATTTTTAATTCATTTATCTTATAGTTTCCCCAGCATGTAATATTCAGATGGCTTCTTTTTTTCAACCAAGGCTTTTAGATCCAAAGACTGTTACTTAAACAAATGACCAAAAAAAATGTGTTTATTGTTTAACTTTTTTATCGCCTGTGATCTCCTATCTATCTTTAATATATGCACTGTAGGAAAATATTTTGGAGTTTTGAAACATTTAAACACTTTCCTTGTGAGGAAGTAGATAAACTGCAAATGACTATCCAAATCTTCTTTTACATCAAACAAACGCTTATTCTAAAGAAATCTGCAGAGTAACTCACAAACATTTTTAAGATTTTATTTTGTCTTTATTTATCCAAGTTAGTGCCACTGATAGCACAGATCTGTTTTCAAGGGTGACCTGGCATCATACAGTAAACATTTAATGATAACAATGAATACAACATCTCAACGTTTAATCAAAGCTCTCAGGATCAGTTTTAAAAGGTCCATTTGTGGATGTGTTCCACCTTGTACAACCTGTAAGCCTTAATCATCATCCTCTACAATCAGCGCTGATCGACAAGGATTGTCATCACAAAGGGTCTGTTTTGTGGCTGTTGACAAAGATGAAGAGGCCGTTCTTAAACAGTGTATGGATTAATTGTAATGATGGTAGGCAGTCCATTTTTTCATAGAACTGATTTTTTTTATCATGGATGCTGAAGGCTCAAAAATGTCTTTTTGTTTTTTTTGTGTTTTACTACATATCCAAACCTATTTGTCTTATCGTGCGCCACCTCAAAAAGTTGAATATTCTTTCTTTTGTCTCTGCTATTACACATATTATTTTCACTGCTAAACAGATCACTGCCCTTTAATAAGTTCTGTTTCTCTTTAAAGAGTTGAAGAGATGAGACGATGTGGGATATTTTTAACATCTATTTTATCTGAGGTGTTTTCAACAAGTGGATCTGAGACGAAAAAAAAAGGTTGATGATCAGCGATGAAGCACTTGCTAAGTACAGCTCGATGTTTGCAGTTATTGACAGTCACACATTCAGAAAAGCTGCTGCTGCATCTCAAACATGACAAAACACTTAAATGTATCCCAAGAGATATGTTATGTGTATGTGCTAAAAATAATAAAATGAAAGCAGTAAAATGTGACTGGATGTTTAAGTGTATAAGCCCGGTGAATTATTTTGCACTGACCTTTTATTTCCTCAAACACACACTTCTACCTGAAAGGAAATGTAAACCCTTTAAGGTATAAGGACACTGATATGAACATATGTTTATGATATGTTTCTTGATGACTAATAATTGCTGTTCCTTTAGCCTTTCTCTAACCTTTTGCCTTACAGTTTAATTTCTTCTTCTGTTTCTTATTTTCGTAACACTTCTTATGTTTTCTGTTGCTGTTTTGTCACATTGTGTTCTGTCACTTTTTCTGTGATATCTTCCCTCTGGAGGGAGACCTGCTGGATGTGTTTGGACATGTTTTCGCTATAAAGAAAGGATAAAGGTATGGTCTCTGATGTGTGCAGTTTGCGCTGTCTTCTTTGTCCCACATTACTGTTTACATTCTCAAGCCATAACTTTGATCCCTTAGACCCTTTCCTGTCAGGGACTTCATCATTGATAAGAACCATGAATACATCTTAGAAGTTGCAGTCCAAGTGCATGCCTATGCTGACGCCTTCACAAGTTAGAAAAGTGTATCCTCTTTTATGTAAATCAATACATTGATTGTACATTGACTGGTCAGTACACTTACCAGTCAGTAGTCAGTAAACCACTGCTTAAAAAACAAACACAAAATCAACTATCTTCATGCCAAAGTGATTGATTTATCTATTTATAAGCTCAATCAAATACGATCCTTTGCATTGCTGTTGTCAGCCATCTTCGACTTGCTGACTAAGATAATGATAGGCAGGCTCGCCCCTCCCTAAACGCATGGGCATGGGGGGGCCCATTTTGCGCAAGTGAATTGAATTTCCATTGGGATCAATAAAGTATTATCATGCTCTGCAAATGCGCAAAGGATGCGCGTGCATTTTGCCGAGAGGCGCGCGTAGAGCACCGCCACCAAGTCAGCCCAAGGCAGGAGGGGAAAAAAAGAGACGCAATGATTGAAAGCACGAAGCATCACCATCTGACCAATCAGTGGCCAGATGGGCCGGCAGGCAGTTGTTTGCAGGTAGAGAGTAGAGAGAGAGAGATGGCTTCCAAACGTCAATACGATTCGGGAGCTAGCAAAAGAAAGAAAAAGTCCAAACAAGAAGTTTGTATGTTGTTAAAATAAAAAATAAAAAACTTTGTGGCATATAAACATAAACTGCTGGCATGTCTGCTTGTGCAAATCATGAGACAGAAGAGATGATATATGTGTTGAGATCTGGACTGGAGATTAAATTTTCCCTGATGACCATTTATTTAATGTCTCGTTAACTGAATATATTCAGCTTTATTGAAAAAAACGAGTTTTTAATTGACCAGTTGGTGGTCATATGTTGGCTCAGGTTTATAGCCTATCAATCTATGTTTTTATTGTTCCACTGTTGATCTGTAAAGTTCTTGTTCCACTGTTGATAGATGCTGTTCATTTGATTCGTTGGTAATTGTAATTTATTATTATTATTATTATTATAATTATTATTATTATTATTATTATGTTATTGGAAGGGGGCCCCCAAAATAAAATCCTGCTTAGGGCCCTCACTTGGCCAAGGGCGGCCCTGATGATAGGCGATTACTAATAGATCACACTAGTTCTTGGGTTCTTGAGCAGTCACTCATGAGAATAGATTGGATGGCTGAGTGTGAGTGTTGACCAGCTAACAAAGATGGTCGACTGTTTTCTTTCTTTTATACTCTTTTGATTTTGTAATTAGTGGGTTAGCATGTCTGTTTTTTTTATTGACAACCCTATTTCATTCAGGAGAGACAAGTGATATTAAGGAAACTATTTATTACAATGAATAAAATGAAAATGTGACTTGACAGAACATTTGCGCTTGGACTCTATGGGATGGATGATGAGTTTGGAGAATGAAAGTGCGTCATTAGGATAGATCCCCCCATGGAGTCCAGACCCTGGTGGTGGTGAAGCTGATGACTTGATGAGACCGAGTGGGATGAAGAATTGATGGATGATTCTGCTGATGAAGATGGTGGTGATGGAGAGGTGGAGGGGCACACGAACAGCAGCATGGACGAATTATAGGGCAGAGAAAGAATCATTTTTAAAAGGGGGGCAGTATGATGATAGGCTGAAAATGAGGTTAGATGAGGTCCGCTGACAGGACAGCTGATTTACTCAACGACAGCCCAAAACTGAAAGCTTGAGTATGACAGCTAAAAGAGACAAGGTGAATGAGAAAGACCTGATCGCTGATCACTTTCAGTCTTTCTTGCTGAACTGAAGCTGGAGCTTCATAATAACCCAATATTTGATTTTTTTTTCTTGACAACAAATGATTGAAGCATGCTTTGTGTTTCTTTGTTATGGATATTTTGTAAGATGTTTCAGTCATCAATTTATTGATTTACAATAAGTTGTGTAGGCAGTCAGCATAGGCGATGCACTTTAGCCTACAACAAAAGCAGAAATTAATCAATAAGTCACAATTCAGGAATCCCAAAAGTTCACTTCTCGGCTCCTTCTTAGATGGATTCATGGTTCTTATCAATGATAAAGTCCCTGATATGAAAGGGTCTTATAGGGGGCAAAGTTACATGGCTTGAGAATGTAAAGAATAATGTGGGATGAAGAAAGTAGTCTTTAAGAAAGTGGAGACATAATTGTATTTGATTAAATAAACCACATGCATTGACTTTCCTGTAAGAATAATTTCCTAATGTAGGCCTACTGAGTCGGATGGCAATGGGAAATAGTAGCCTATAGTCAAAAGCTAAATAAATAAATAACAGCACATGGTATAAGTCGTTTATTGATTGGCTACAGGGAAAGAGAAATCAAAACGTATAAAACAATTTGAATGTCTTTCCGATCATACACATTGAAACGCAGGTTTATAACGTTATCTCTGATTATGTAAAGAAAGATACCTCGTTTAAGATAAATGAGCCAACTGGTAGAAGAGCTTTGAGGCATAAATGACTTGTGGAGATCGGTGGACAAAAAAAAAAACATTAGGCAGGATTAAACTTCGTTTCGTTATCGTTTTGAGCTTTTAAAAACGTCTCAATCGGCAGTCCATCCATCCATCCATTTATCCCGCTCACGTGCGCTCCCAGGTGTGGTGACGCTAACAACGCGGAAGTGTGTTGTCAACAGTAACGCAGGGATCCGCTGAAACCAACTGTCCTCAGTCAGACACGATGGCCAACAACGACGGCATCAGATACTGTCACAGATTCTCCTACTTGGTCCTCAAATTCACGCTGTTTGCCTATGCCATCATCTGGTGGGTGAGTAACGTCAACATTCGTTTGTGAAAGAGCCGCACGCGTTGTGTACTCGAGGGGGGCAGACAGGGTGTGTTTCTGTTTCTGTTTTTTTTTTTTTTCAGCTGGAGCTGCCGATCGACACCATTTAAAAAAAGCACTGTTCTTGTTATTCAGAGAAAAACGTGAAGAAACCTGAATCCATTCGCTTTTTGAATTGCAGCTGCTAGTTAAACGCGGTGATCTGTAGCGGCAGGTGTTATACCTGTGTGCTGAGTATTCTGCAGACCTTCTGCTATAATGATGCCACACCCTCTCTATCCACCTTTACCCTACTCATACCTGCCTGATCGGCTACTCCAGGTAAACATAATGAAAGATGAGTGGAAAAGAAAAAGAAACAATACTCAGTGTGTCCTGTTGTGGTCAGACTTCTCCACATCCTTAGTCATGAGTAGGACACCACATGACAGACAGCAACATGTGTTTAGACAGCATTAAATTACTCAAAATGACCGACTTGGTCCAGCAATTGTTGTGTACGCCTACAGTGAAACTGAAAAACAATATTGTAAGATCTCCATGGCAGTCTCCTTCTCTGAACTTTTTTCAGTAACCCTAAGCTTTTCAGAAATGTGCCTTTTTCTTAATTTTTGAGCCTACTTGTGTCAGTGGAATATGGTCTGACCCCTATAGCCTTAATCTTTTAATTCTCATATATTCATTCAGAAAACGTGTTTTATAAGCAGGGGTTAGCCTAATGTTTGAACCATGAATACCACAAGTTCGGCCATAGTCACAAAGCCCCACCAAAGAACATTCAAGAGTTAGTTTTTTATGTTGTTGTGTCCATAGCTTAATATTGTTCATGAATTGAGATGAACTGACTGAGAATGAGATCTAAAGACACTTACGTGGCATCCTTATAAGTAGTGAGTAGGCTGTGTTATTCGTCTTTTAGCCCTTTAGCAGCTTTATACACAAGGCTGTCATGAAACATGATGTAAACATGATTCCTTCAACAATATGATGTGACGGGACTCACGCTTCTCACTCATTGTATACAGTCATGACTCAGAGAGACATTCAGAGGAGGTTTTTGATGCCTGCTGTACAGTATATGTAAAATAACAATTTATTACATAGCACCTTTAAAAACAAATGTTTAAAACGTGCTTTAAAGATAAAAACACATGCATCAACACTTAGGGTAACAGGAGAGACCTAAATAAAAAATAACATTTGAGGGAGAGTGGGACGACATCACATCACGGGCTGTAAGTAGAATGAGGATATAAAGAAGGTATAAACAAAAGATGTAAGATGAATAGAGGACTGAAGTTTAAAGGGAGTAGGAATTGAAAAACAATAAGCACAGTAAAGTAAATACAGGAAAGAATAAATTATAAGGCTGAAGAATAAAAAAAATGTTGCACATTCTTCCCATCCAGAATCGACCTCAAAAGCAGTAGTCCAGATTTCTCACTTCCTTGTAGTCCCATGATGGGTGTACAGAATTGAGAAACTACATTTAATAACCCTAAATGGATTCATTTAGCCTGCTTAAAGCACACACTTTTTCAGCTTGTTATGGAGATTAAAAAGAGTCCCTTTAAAGATAATTTCATTTTGAAACATCGTTAACATTTCTTTTAACAAGCTGACATTTGTGCGAGGTAAGAATCCGTCAGCGGTATCAGTTTCAAAGTCATTTGAAATAAATGCATTTTAATAATATTGTAAATTTCTTAAAGCGAAAAGTAATTAAATGAAGACAATTTGTTACTTGACCACCATGTTTATCATACTCTAAAGTTACCTGTACGTAGCATGTAGCAGTAAGACAGTAGCCTATTTAGTAGCTCACCAGGATGGTGAATGCTCTCATAATATTGTCTTTACACTACTTGCTCACCACCAATCAGCAGCCCAACCCATGTAATGACTAGCTGTTGAAAATAACATATTAAGGGGCTAAATAGCCAAGCATTTCCCTCCCTCAGTGGTGACAACAACAGAGTAATGTTTGTCTTACTGCTCTCAGTTATTGAATGTTTGTTTCCGGAGAAGTCAGATGAAATAAACATTGTATGAAGACAAACCTACCTTATCATTTATTGCGTGGCATAAATTTATTCAAACGCCTTAATGGTTATTACTTGTTACTGTTTCTCAAAGGTGGTCACTTAATGCCAAATAAATGACTTATCCAGATGACAGTAGTTTCAACAAATATCCTGAAAAGATATTCACATAACTGAAACAATATACTCTGATGGCTTTCATAGGCTGTTTTTTTTTTTTTTTTAATGCAACATACAGGAGCCAAACTCAGCAGCTGCATCCTTTCACAGACAGATTAGATACTTGTGCAGCTAGACAGATGGTTGATTGGCACATTTTAACAAACGCTTATTTGTTTCTCCAGAGAAACACTTGTGAAACTTTCCTCCATGGAGCAGGAGGGATTGCGAGGGTGCGGCAAAGCGCAGCAGAGGAGTCATTAATAGGTCTGAAAATGAAAGATAAATGCTTCCGTGATAGGGGAGGTGAAACAGATTAAAAAGTCATGTTTACTTGGCTCCTGCAGCTTGTTGATTCAGTCATACTAAAGACATATGTTCCCCACATGCAGAGCAGTTTAGATCATATTGTGACATCCCACACAGGAAACATCCACAGCAGCAATCTGCATGTTGTAATTAGAAATCCCCTCATTTCTGAAACAAACTGACGATACAACAGTTGGTTCAATAGGCATCAGTGGTGCATCTTTATAACCAGGAAAGACTCATTACAACAAAGTTGTAACTACCTATAAAAGTTCACTCATCTTATTGTTAATTCTTGTATCATCTATTTAATAATCTCTCTGTTCTTCACACTGATTCAGTGTCCTGCACAACAGGATGTCTGTGTGCTTATAAACAGCAGCTGAGGCTGCAAACAGCCAAGTGAAATAGCACATGTTGGAAGAACAATGTACAGTAGAAGAATTGTTTTTTTTTCCTGTTCCCAATGGAAAACTACTCAGGCCTTACAAGGGCAGTAACATTATCTAATCTGGCTTCATACTTTATGAGCTAATGTCCTTTAGTGTATTGCAGGTAGATACACAGACCGAAAGCAAAACTGAATCATAAAAGAGTATTTTTAAGATGAATATTCCAAAGTGATCATGTTTTACCATCTTTGAAAGTCATCTAGATAATGACTTTGTAATGTTTAGAATAGTGATATCATTGGTTTAAAGCTCAGTTAAAAATGTTTTTGCCCATCGAGCAGTTGTAATTGCTCTATAATTTTGGACTTTGACAGAAGTTTTGTCAGGGTGTCTTGGCAAAATTTCCCCCTGTACTTCTAACCTTGAATGCCTTTATGGTATCATATAAATATCATGAGGTTTTTGTTTTAAAATCAAAAGTCCACGTACTGTCTCAAATACTCTAACATATCAAGTCAACCATGTTAACCTTCTTAGTGTAGCCAGTTAGAAAGTTACTGCATGCTAAGGGTCTACTTTCTGTCTGCAGGTACTTGAATATTCTGGCATATGAGATTTAGACTGTAATGAGGGACATACAGTTAAGGATACACTATTGGGATATTAATAGTCAGCTGTGGATTTCTTCATGTAAGGACGGAGCATCTTTTTCAAATTACTTCTTTGAAATTGTTTTAAAAGGTGTGGACGTTTTAGACTCTTAATCAAGTATGACAGTACTTGATTTGTCTCATTTAGATTCAATAATGGCCAACCAGATTAAATGTAACAGAAGCGTATACCCATTTCATGTGCGTTGGTGGTAAATTGGCTGGTGACTTGAGAAATGTAATATTAAAAAAGTACAGGACAAAATAACATTTCTTCTACCTAACTTAAGTCACAGTCTTACAAGGAGTCTTACTCTGTAGTCATTTGGTTAAGTGCAGTTTTAAAGCTGGTTTCAGGGCTTAATTTGCGCGTCAGCTCTGCACTGTTTGCCCTCACAACAGTTGGTCAAGACACACTAAAAGCACTGTGAAGTTGTTTTAATATTCTGGGTAAAAGGTTGTATAATACAACTTGTCCTTGGCCTAAAACCCTAAAATTGCCACTGGGCCATCTGCAGCTTAGTGCATTACATAGCACATAGCTGCCGGAGTTACTTTATCATCACAGCAATTTTATTTTTATTTTTTTGTAAGAACCAGAGTGATTCCTCTTGAAGTGTATTGCTTCAGTGCCCTTGAGTAGGTGTGGTCAGGTCAGAGACAGCATAACAGAGAGCAAGCAGGGACTTGAAAGAAAACGCACCATGGTCGGCTTGAACATCACAGCTCACAGATGTGAACTAATGTGAAGAAAATCATTTCTCCTTGCTCCTCCTTTCCCAGACTTGGTCTTCATTTTTGAAAGGCTGAAGAACGATTGAGTGGCAGTCAGCAAAGAGCAAATATGTGGAAGGATGAGTCAATGTGTGTTATTGTAACTTGTGTATTGCATAATTGTCAGGCCTTACTTAAAGGAAAGATATGTTTTATCACAGGACAGGCTTCATTTATCTTACTTTTTCCACTGAATCCTTGATTACATGGTCATGAATCCTTGAGAACATTGTCAGTGTTTCCCACATAATTACTCTTTATCCCACATTCTGTCGCCTGTATTCTGTACTCATCCCACCATGGAATAAACTCTCATGTTTGGTATCGAGAGAATCTGAAATACTCTGAAATAATATAATGAATGATTGGGGGGGGGGGGGGGGAGAATTTGGTGAAATTGGTCGTGCCCATCCTCTCTGTGTAAGCACAGTTTCACTAGTATTAAACGCAGCTTTGCCCTCATTTCTCATATCTAACACAGAGCTGCAAGTGTCAGGTAGACTGCGTTCACACATATGATTCCCATTCCCAACTGTGAGGTTGTTTTTAGCCTGTCAATTTGTAGCATTGTCTATATGCTCCCAGAGCACAACAGTTTTCATTGTACACCGCTGTCACAACACATTTTAATGAGTGCCTTGCACAAAAACAAGTGGTAATGAACCACAGTTTACATTTTAAAAGTTGATATTATTTGTCTCGTGTGTGCAGTGAGCATAAGCCAGTAGCTGCTGTGGCAGCCTCATGTTAACTATTGTATTATTGTACTTGTAAGACAGATGTTCCCAGTAAACCAACTCACTTAAACCCCCTGGACGCATAAGGGATCAGAAGTAGCTATAGGCCTAATTTAACCTTCCTGGTAACATTAAATGCTGTTTGGCTTTAATATTTCTGGTAGTGGTCTTTTTTATTTCAGATTTGCGTGCAGGTCATTGCACAGACTGATCTGATCAATTAAAATGAATTGCATGTTTTGGAACGTGCTTAAGTATGGTAAACATATACAAGGAAAAACTTGAGTTACCAGAAAGTCATCATTTATCCCTTGGGCCTTTTTTCAACAGACTATGAAAAGGGTAAGATCGACGCAAACATGTTCAACCACGACTGGAGAACGTGTTCCAGGTCTGTTGATGGCTTTCTTCACATCAGACTCAGAGTTCTACAATGAGTCCTTGCTTTTAGGATGACTGAACTTCACTGAGAACAGCATGAATTTGTTATTTTGGTTCTGCAGTATGTATAATAAACATCTAATAATAATACACATAATATTTAATGATAATAAAATTTAATAATACACATTTACAATAAACATCTGCATGACAGATCAGAGCTTTTTTTCATTATTATTCTGGGAACTTTTATAATGTGACCAGTTTGCAATAGCTGATTAACTTGCTTCAGACACCAATTAGATGAAGTTGAAGCTTTGACGTATGTTAATGTAACTTTAATGCATGTCAATTTTACTATGAAATGATATTGTATGACATTGTTAATAAGACCTTAAACACTGGAGTGGATAGCCTGCCCTACACATTATTGTTGAATTCAGGATTAACTCTTGTCTCAGTTAGTGCTTCTTCTGTCATTGTGCGGTTGTGTGGTGAGGTCAGGTCTGTATAAACACTTGTCAATGCATAGCAGTTAATTTTTCAGGTGGTGTTTCTGAATAGAAAATGTCTTATAATCGAAGTTGACCTTTTCAGGAAGAAAATTCATTTTTATAATTAAGATTTGATGAGACGTATCCTTGAGTTAATAGCGCATAATGTGGAGCTGTAGGTTTTGTGTTGCTGAAATTAACATCTCAGCGTGCTCATTTTAAAGGTCACATATTATGCAATAATGTACTTAAAACATGTTTTATGAACCCTATACGATGTGCCCCTGTAGACTGGCTACAAACCCCCCCAATTATGAGAAAAAGTCCACCCCGTCCGTCTTTTGCCTATACCACTTCTCATAAATGTGTGCGTGAGCAGACGGTTTCGAGTTTTTACCTTTGTGACATCACAAAGGGCAGTAACATGTCCTCTGATAAATTTTTCCAGATGCCACTCCACTCCACTATGGCAGCTTTATTCACTATGTGTGCTTCCACTGGCCCAGCTACTCTGCATCTTGTCTCCGTCCCAGCTCTTTCCGGAGCCCTCTGCAGAATATATGCAAGGCTTCTACTTTTGCCGGATGCGAGGGCTCGTTGTGTAAATGTACCACTGAGCAGATCAAGTGGGATTGGAAGTCAGACACTGAAATAACAATAAAACATCAGGTTTATTTTCAGAAAAAAAAAACACTGGTTTTGACGGTTGAGGTTCCGGTGGTGCTACTCAGTACTTCGCTCTGAGATTGCAGCCTGTGGGTGTGAGCGCGGGAGCACAAGGTGGAGTTGATATGCAATGCACACGTCTGTTGGAAGTTCTGGGTGACACACCCACAGCTAGGTGATTTGTCTAGCTGATGTTGTCTGAGTCTGTCCTCTCATCGTACGCTTGGCATGGTGCAAGAAAGCCAGAGCCACCCAAGCCCTTCTAAAGAGTCGTGGTCATACACAGCTCACGTACATTTAAAGTGCTCATATTATGATAATTCCACTTTTACAGTGTTTTTAAACATTTATTTGGGTGACTTGAGTGTCTATCGAACCACATTTGAAATAAATCCAGTCCTTTGTTGGTGGTCGGAGAAAATTGCGCCGTTTAAAATTTTCTCAACTTGTGACATCACAAATTGTATCGTGGTAGAAAAATATCCTCCCCTCCCCTGTTTTCGCCACCCATTAACTACATCCCGAACCTAGAGGAAAACTTTTGCAAACGTCCGTCATTTTTATTCTCGCTACAGAGAAGTGATGTCTACTGTGAAAATCAATGCATGTAAAGAGACACAACAAACTGAGCGTTCTGAGAGAGCTGATTTATACTGGCTCACAAACCTCCTCTGGCGCTTGATTCATGTTATATTTTGAGGGGTATAATATGTCCACTTTAAAGTTATATTCACAGTAACAGCCTGTGCTAAACAGGATCGCTGTGGATTTTTGGCAATAAACTGCCCAGATATGTTTGGGGAGCCCTAAGATTTATTTAAAATGGTTGAAAAGGAGTATAATATGCGACTTTTAAAACAGGCCAGCAAGCTTCAAAAATTTAGAAGTAAAAGCCGTGCTTGAGCCAAGAAGTACAGGACTGTATTGTTATAAAATATTTTGAGATCATTCTTTTTTTCAAACTGAAAACAGAGGTGTGTTAATAGTCTAAAGCCCTTGCAATTCTGAAACAGTGCCGTCAAGAAACTTCAACATTATTGCACCCCTTACTTTGACTGTTTCATAACTGTCTTTGTGCCCTTCTGAACATACGGAGCAGAGCTTTAAATCCCTGTGGCACTTAATCGCCTCTTGCCAGTCGGACCTCCATTGGTTGAGGTCCGGCTGCTTTTGTCTTTCAGGAAATTCTCCAAAGCACAGATTAGACTCAACAGGAAAAGTATGATAGCCACCTAATAAGATCAGGTTTCCACAACCATTACATCATGTTACTAAGCTGTGTTCATGTACACTTAAGGCCCTGCCATGGAAACAATCCCATGCTTTCTCACTTTTTTAGACTCGACATGATATGATTTGAGATCTGCAGTTCAGTCATACATCATCATCTTGTCACTGATGCAACAGCTTACATTTTTGACTTTGAGCACATCATGACTTATTTGTTAAACTGGTCTCTTAGGGCTAATGTGTTATATTCCAGTAAAATAAAGGCTTTAAAAAGTTTGACCTTTTAATAAACTCCCTTATAAGCCTGTGATAAAGCTTCAGTTTTTTTTTTGATATTTTTAGGTTGTATTCCTATAAATGCGGATAACAAAACAAGTTTCAGATTAGATGATGTACATATTAAGCAATACTACAGTTCTGGTGGGCAGTGAGCCCGTCAGAGAATAAACCTTTATAGAGGCAAATAAGGTGGTGAACAAACACATCTGGAATGACCTACACAAACACATGTTCCTCATGCCTGCTAAATAGTTTTGTTTTTTGTTGTTGTTTTTTTTTGCTTAATAACACTGATGGGTCTTCAAATCCTGAAAGTCTGACTTGAATTTATTATGTAATTATTTTAGAGTTGCCAAGTGAGATTGATCTGAAGAGATAAGGTTGATTTAAGTGTTTGTGTTCTTGTGTATATGTTCATTTATTTTAGACCGCACTGATTGCTAAATGTACATAACCATATCTTAAACTTTTGTGCTTCAGTGGAGCCAATTACAGAAAGCTGTCATTAATGACTTTGAATTATCTCTTGCTGAAGTCCTCTCCACTGGTAAGATAAAGTTACAGAATGTAATAAGCAACTGTTTAAAGTTTAGACTGTTTGGTTTCAGTAGCAGATAATTCACAACTTGTGAAATGCTAAGGGAGGTCAGTTTGTGTGGCTTTAACCAGAATGAGACTTTTCAGCGACATTGACAGCTCTGTGAGACTATAATTATGCACAGCGGTGCTTCCAGCTGGACACTAAAAGTAGCGTGCTATTATGTCCACAATAAGTATGAAAACGTGAGTATTTTGACATGTGCAGTCTGGACAAGTTGTCAGATAACAGGCATTTCCAATCTCAAATAAACCAAATAGTATCTGTAAAATGTTGTTGACTGTCCCGCAGTGTTAACATCCTTAAGTCTATAGAGGACAGCTCATCCATACAGGATTGTTTACATGAACACTTAAATAAATTCCAGTAAGGCCACAAGATAAACATGTTTTATATGAAACCTCTCAGTCATAATCAACATTTATTATTCTACTGAATGATACTATTATTACCTGACTTTCATCGAAGAAGCTTCCTCTGATAAAGACGAGATGTTTTGTGAAGGACAGTAACTTCAAATTCATCCTTACCTGAACAATGTGTTATCTGCTTGGAAAAAACCTGAGCTTCGGGCTATTTTTAGAGTTCAATTACTTAACATTAAGTGTCTTTTACTTCATTTTAAATTACTCGAGTGCTTTTATACAATTTTTATACGATTAAGAGATGTGACACTGGCCATGATCTGCTTGTTTCTGTCTGAATACATGATTTGTTGTAGTTAAAAAAAATGTATAATATTTATAGTTAACCCAGCAGCCTTGCATATGATTAAAAAGAAAGCACAAGGGGCAATGGTCCACTGAATGCTTCCCTCTTTTGGTCATATCTAAGACAGCTGAATTGTAATTATGTGTTATACAGTTCTCACTAACCAGTCCTAACTGCTTCTTGTTGTGTCTCCAGCTGATAGGGGGCTTTATCTTGGCCATTGGCATCTATGCAGAGGTGGAGAGACAACGCTACAAGACTCTGGAAGGCATATTTCTGGCCCCGGCTTTGATCCTCATCCTTCTGGGAATTACCATGTTTATAGTTTCATTTATCGGGGTCTTGGCTTCACTAAGGGACAATCTAACCCTGCTGAAAGTGGTGAGTGGTGTGCTTCAAGTTAACTAAAGTATCTTGACTAAACACTAGCTGCTATGATGCTTAGGATATGGTGAATGTTTCATCAAACTAGTTTTTTTATAATCCTATTCATTCCGAACATGTTGTACATTTACTGTTTTTATTATCTTGTCTAAAAAGTAGCCATGGTGATTAAACACCACAACAGAATAAAAATGAAAGGTCCATATGTAAACTTAAAGATACAACGTATCACAGTACAGCAATCACAATCTGATATGGAATATGATACTCAAAAAGATGGATGCAGTATTTGGCTGATTCCTGGACTCATCTGTGAGGATCAGTTCAATGTTAATTGACTAATTAGTTAATTGAATTAAATCGTTCAAGCTGCATACCATGGTGGTTATGATAAAAAAAATTAAAAAAAACCTTTAGCTACCCCTCCATATGGAGGGACCTTTAAGTGCAACAGAAATGCTCTATGATGTGGATTTCTCAAGGACAGACTTTTTAAAAGGTATAAAGTGGTTTATTTAGGATATGTGAGCATATCATTTCCTTTGTGCTTCAAAATAAGGAATTCAAAAAGAGCATGTGCCAAGATGAGGAATGCTCAAACGTGCAACATGCCAGTAATACGTTAGAAATACAATGTATATGATGGTCTCTAAACGCTATGACTTTGCCATGTGAATCCAGATGTATAGATGTGAAGTTGTGAAACAGTAGAAAAAAAAATTAATGCTAAAACTTTGTTTTAAAACTCCTTCTCTTTTTTCTGGTTGTTCACAGTTCATGTACACGCTGTCTGTGTGTCTGATCCTGGAGCTGCTGGGAGGAATATTGGCGCTGGTGTTTCGCAACCAGGTGAGCTGTCTCTCTGTTTTCGATTGTCTGACCATTTGGGACCTTTCAGCTGCAGCTGGATAATTAGAGCGTTTTAGAATCACATTACCTCCTGTAATATTGGGGAAACATGATGTATTGAAAGCTTCATGGCACAGTCCAACATAGTTCAACATAAGTGTAAATTATTTAGGTATTCTAAATGAATGAGGTGTGGCTAACTGCACAGTATTACACTTTGGCATGTTTGTTAAGGGAGAACAGGATGATGGCAGACCAGGCTGCACCACTATAAAAATGTTTTTTCTTCCATGCACTGGCACTGTATTATCTCAACTTGTGTATTCAAACAGCAGACAGGATGTATTCAACACGCTGATGAAACCTTCTTTACCATTTGTCTGTGTTTCTGTCTTCTCACCGTCTATCTCACCTGTAATGACTGCCTCCTAACCCTCCTCATAGTCCTTTTCTTCTCTTGTTGTCTTGCTTGAGATCTCTGTCCTCAGTTTCTAATCTAATTTCGGTCCCAGCAATAAAATCCACTTATGATCTGGTGCATACAGACACGACACGATTGGGAATATTTTATGCAGGATTTGTCAGGCAACCAGTTTCCGAAGAAAAGATTATTAGTAATGTACTTAGTTTTTACAGGGAAAATTAAAGGAAAGAGTTACAAGTGACAGAAAGCTAAATGGTAACCTGACATGTCACAACTAGAAGGTTAGTATTTGATGAAGCCTTTTCTTTCACTGAATGTTTAGCTTTACTCTTGTATACTAAATTTTCTCTCTCTCTCACTCACATACACACACACACACACACACATTTTTCACTTCATTGTTGTTAAAAGTAAGAAGAAAATCTCTGTGAATATAAGGACTTTTTTATTTAAGAGGTGCTGAGGATTACTGCTAATTTTGTTGTAATTCATAACAATAAAGCCCAACTTCTATAACTATAAATCTTCTTTATAGATATCCAACCCGTAAGTGTTCATTATTTTCTTGGATATTAGGGCTCCTTTAAAATTATCTGAATTGCCATTTTGTTAACTGTTCCTTTTTTTCTTTTTTAACTGTCTCTGAATAACATTTTTATTTGCACTGAGGGGTTTTTTCATGAGGTATCTTTTTGCCAAGGAAGCTAAATTACCAACATAATGATTGTACAGTTCAGGTTTTAAATGGCAGTTTTATTTTTAAATACAATAAAGACTCAGCTTTTAGTATGTCATAACTTAATTTAAAAGTCTCATTTACACTGAGATTAAATAGAACAGATTCATGCATGTGTTCATATTAATGTGTTATAGATCTATTATTGTAATGGTAGATTTTTTATTTTTTATTTGTTTTTTAGTAAAGATTGAGTTTCCAGTTGTGTTCTCATTTCCATGAACGCCATGTTGAAGTTGATTTGGCAGCATAAGCTCATACAGGGTTTCCTAATAAAGGTTTAATGTTCCTGTCTTGAAGAGGAGCGCCTCAGCAGACTGACTCTGCATCAGCCTGTTGTGGTTAATATGGTTGCTCCGTCCCTATTGATTAAATATGAAGACCTCGTACCTTCAGGGGATTAAGAAAAGAAATGAAAAGAAAGGTTGAGCTATTTCAATCTGTGTGAATCTGTGTGAAGGCAAGTATTCATACATTATACGTACATTATATGTTTTATTCTATAACAAAAAATATCTCCTTTTTGAATAGTTTTGATTATTTTGGGAGGAGAGGGTCGGGGAGGACATCCAGCAAAAGGGTGAAGTGAGATTCAAACTAACAGCCGCTGCAACAAGGATTACAGTCTCTCTTACTCCACTTATTTGAAAGTGACGTGGTGGCTGCCAGGCATTGCATATAATTATATGGAACTAATCAGTCATACTTCTGATGGACTGGTTTAGTTTTGTTGGCCATATAGAGCATTCAGTATTCAGTCTGCTTCATAGCCAGTACTAACTCCTCAGAAGACTTGATTATTATTCACATCTGTACAAATACCAAAGTTAAAGTAACAGGACTATTTTTTTAAATTATTCATATTCATTTTGAAATAGCTGTGTTGACAAGAAAAATGACATCAGTTATTGAGAACCTTTATGGATCATGCACTGGTGTTACATAGGTCTTCTGTAGTGGATCTGAATTGTTATGTAATATTTTCTATTGACCCATGCTAAATCCTTTCATCAATTTTCAAAATGTCATGTTATCTTGTCCACAAATGGACAAAACCCAGCACTAACAGCAAGCACACTTAGATAATAAGACTGCACAGCAGCCCCCTTAAAGAGAACATTCAATAAAAGATCTCCATGAATGTGAAGTTTTCTGTTGCATGTATTCCACCTTAGCCTCATGATAGTGATAACCTAATGTGACCCTGCTGCACCAGATTGTGACTGACAGATGTGAGCTGTCCAACTGTCATATCTTTACATTCCAGGTCACTAGACTGGTCACCTTGACTAATGAGAGCTTATCCTCTCCTGAGCTTCATCTCTGACACATTGACTCTATAGCAGCTGTGTCTTGCAAACCAAATAAATGTATTTACGTGACCTCTTTCATCCCATTAACACTTACAAACTGTTTCTCTTTTTTTTTTTTATTTACTGTCTGCCACAGACTTTGGAGTTACTGAACAAGAACATTAGACGAGGCATAGTGAACTACTATGATGACCTGGACTTCAAAAACATCATGGACTTTGTACAAAGGAAGGTAAGGTTGAATGAACTATTGTACCTGTGTTACTTTAAACACACAGTATGTCAATTCAGCCACTACAGGATGAAAACCTGACAACTCAAACAAAATATATCATTGGTTTAGTCAAATTTTTCATTAATTTAGATATTTTCAAGTAAAACCACTACAAATAGTATCTTTAATGCGGGGCACACAACAATCTGTGAAGCCGAGACGAGCGTGGATTTATTTTGGGGAAAAGGCATCTAAAGTGAACTGAGTTGTGTCCAATATAATCAGAGAGCTGTGCACAGCATCTCTGTGCACCTGCTCCCAGAATTCATCATGCTGCCACACAGCCGCAAGCTGGAGATCTCATTACTAACGTCTATCCAGCACATGAGGGAACAGGGTCTATGAGCTGCAGACTGTTCACACGGTGAAATTAAGAAGCACCCTGCAATTAACTCCATTGATTAACTATGGAGGCGTGTGCAGAGTGACCAACACCAGTGCAGCAGGATTGTTCTTTACTTGTTGATTTTTTTGGACATTTGAAGGCCCATGAGTTGATGCTTGGCTGGTTTAGACGGAGCTAGTTAGGAAATTTAGCAGATGAAGCTTGAAAAACAAGCCTCGGGTTGATTCCTGTTCTATGAAACTAGCCCGTTATTAAATACTCATTATCAGGGTCCTGTCATATTTATTTCTTATTTCAAACAGTGAAGCCTATACTGTCCAGACACATGATCTTCCATCTAAGCTAAAACAAATCTAGGTATGTAAACATACCCAGTAAACATTTATGTTCTTTTGTTTTCACTCTCTACCTTTGCCTGATTGATTTTGTACATTTGTGCAACAATCAGGATGTAGCAAAGCATATTTTGTGATTATTTTTTTCTCACTTAGAGCAGCTTTTTTTATTTTGACTTATAGCATTTAGCATCCACATAGAAAAAATAGAGCACAATTTATACATTCCTTACTTTTAAAAGCATTTTATCGTCACAGATTTCTAATGTTTTTTCTTGCAATATCCCAGCTGTAATCTCAACATACAGTGCAGCTGTGTGAAGCTCTTACAGTGTATTTCTTCTCATATCCTATTAATCTGTTACACCATAAGACAACCTGAGAGGGGATTTAGGCTGTTTTTAGATTTATGTGTTTTCGAGCCCATGAATTGGCGTGTGTCATGTGTTTGTATCGAATAAATCACTGACATGTGCAGAGAGAGAGAGAGAGAGAGAGAGAGAGGGTTGGTGGCTGCCTGCTAACTCATGTCTGTTTAAATGGCCAGGTCTTTTTTTTTTTTTTTTTAATAAAGGAAACCTCTGCTGATAATTCCACTTCAGGTAAAAACTTTAAATGTCACAATTTCAGTCATCTACATTTATGCTCCTATATTGCTCTGTGTACAATAGCGAAGTCCTCTCAGAGTTCTTGGTGATTTGAATACTTGAATTTTACATCGACCTAGTAATAAGTAGGGCTGTCTTTCAAGGTCTGACAAAAGGACAGGGAGGAGGACCCAAGTGCAGAAACACAAAAATGTATTTATACATTTATTTAAACTAAAAATGCAGAAGGCAAAACAAACTAACTCAAATAAAAAATCCAAAATGTCCAAACTCAGAAATTCAAAACTAAACCAAACAACGAACATAACACTGTCCCGAATTCCATTTTTTGGGCTCTGGATAGTCCGTAGTTATCAACAACGAATAGTCAAATATCCGATGGGGGAGAGGACGCGGCTCAATAAGGTCGCGGTTACACTGGCCGGCACAGCCCGCAATCACACTGCACAAGGACTAATCATGCTTTTTTGTACATAACTTTAATACAACAAATGCATGCTTTATCGTATTATGAAGTGTGCTCAGTTTACAAACAGACAAACTCAAGATTATTATTGACAGCTACTTTGTAGCTTATATTGAGTCATTTTAGTACAGCCATAAGTCTCTATAACGTTACGACTTACAGCAATCAGGTGACTTTTCAAGCTTGTTGTGCCACCATGGTTGGCTAGTATCAAATTGCATATTTGGCACACTGCCTTTGTGTTGTCTTCACTTAATTAACTTGAAGTGTTCCCACACAGCTGAAGTCTTTGGCATTTTGTCTTCCCTGGCTGCAGTTAAGTGTTGCGTTTACTGACCGCTGCGAGAATAGGGATATCAGCTACCAAAAAACAAAATGAATATCCGAATCCCAAAATGAAGAAACGATAGCCTACCCGTCGAATGAATAGCCAAACATTCGGTTCCAGGCCTAGAAATAATATTATCTAACACTGGTAGAGTTTGTTTATTAGATCCTGAAACATTCTCCTACACAATAATTGATATTTTGGGCCCTTAGGGCTCCTTGCACCAGCCTGTTTATGCCAGTCTCTCACCTTTCCTTATTACCAAACTCTGCACATAGCTTAATTTGTGAACACCGAACAAATAAAACAAACAAACATCCAAAGTACCCCACATATTACGTTTTATTTTCGTTGTTGGGATGCCAAGGACCTGCCCTCTTGACAGCATCATTTTTGATCATAATTTGTGCCGATCAGAGCACAAACGTGAACCTGTGACAGATATCTCTTATAAATTGACAATGAAAAACACTTCGACATTAGGCAAGCATTCAGGATGTCCTATTCCAGCCCCATCTGGCTCTTTGTCCTGGTTGTGAAAAATTGCAGCTTTAATTGTTTATATTAGCATCAGCAGGAAATTAGAACAATCTCATACAGGAGCTACAACAAAAATTAATTAACAAGAGGGAGGTTATAGCACATCCTATATTCAGGTAATTTCAAGCCGACCTTTCCCATCAGGATGCCCTGGTACTTTGTAATGGAAATGTGACATTTATTAATCTGAAATGATTGCCTGGTTCAGGAGAAGACAGGGATTGTTTTTCTTAAATTTACATTGCATGGTTAATCAAGAAATAATCCTAGTGTTTCCTGCTGCTCAGTCTCATTACAAAAAGCTGAACCTTTTTATTTCAATCATCAGAGGAAGTTTTGTCACACACTCATAAAAGCAACAAAAAATGCAATCCAATGACTGCATCAAGATTTTAGTGTTCATAAGAAGTCTAAATGCACAACACAATCCACTGAGTTATCTGAACACGGCTTCATTTCCTCAGTGCTGTTTGGTCTTCTGATAAAGATGTGATCATACATATTTATAGGTTCATTTTGGATTCATCACAACAACCATTAAAGGTAACGCCAGGAAACGCAGCTAATATTTTACAGAGACGTGTAGCAGAGAGTCACTAAATGTGCTTCTCATTAAAAGGCATACAGCAACAAGTTGGGTGGGTATATAAAAACAAGATGAAGAATATAAACAAACAGAACACATAGATAAACCTCACACATTTCATTTGAGATTTTTGAAGGAAATACGTTTTTATTTTATTTTGGGGAGATTTCTTGGTGACAACCTGCTTTGGCTTCTTTCTTTTTGTTTACATCATGAACATCAATCCTCTGTGGACTTGTTAATTATCTGATTCCTAGAGGGAACCCTAACAATGGTGTTGGGCTAATTATATCACCAAAGTTAAACTTCAGAATTAATTTTTTTTATTGGAAATGTTTGAAATATAAATCTGCCCTCTCAGAAGAAATCAGTCACTCCCCTTGTCTGTTATTGGCACTTGTCTTCAGATATTACAGCAGTAGGAGCAATTATTGATCACTTTGGTATTCAAAGTGTGTCCATCCATCAGATGCTGTGAGCTGCACTGCCATTGGAGGGAACAGTCCATCATTCATGTCGCACTATGGTTTTCTCCGGTTCCTTTTGATATTTTGTTTTGTCCTCTTTCTCATGAGAAGAGCTCCTTTTTTAACTATAGACTATTATCCTCCAGCAGCACATCATTGTAAGGTGAAAATGATCCTAATGCTGTGGCATTAAGTAGTTGGTCTATGTTTTGATTGGCCTTAAGTTTTTTTTTTTTTTTTTAAGTTAATATTTGTATTTATTTTATGTCCACTGTATTTTGCTATTTAAGCATCTCCAATGCTGGGAAGCAGCAAGCTTTGACAAGCTGAGGTATCTACTGAAGGGGACATTTGTTTTACAACAATAATATTTCATTGGAGTCACTGTAAAGAAAAACATGCTGTAACTGTTGAACTGCATAAATATTCTTCCTGATCATTAGCATGATAAACTAGAAAGTATTGGAAAAAGCTAACCTGTTGTTTTTGACACATCTCTGTTTAAATAGGACCAAAGTATGAGTACTCAAATAAGTTGTCCCTCTTTTTAAAACTCTTTAAATTTAAGTATATTAATGGCAAAATAAATCAAGATTCACATAGTTCTTATGAAATACAAAGTGATTTAATATATAATTTAATTCAATACATTTCTATTATTTAAAGTATGCTCTCGAAGGAAGGTAGCTGAAAAACATTTAGTTGATTGACATTTAGTTATGTTAAAGTATACCTCTACCAAATATACTCCAGTATGATCATAGAAGACAAGCGTACAGAAAAACATAATTTCTTTGTTTTGCGAGATCATGGGCTATCAAAAAAAATAGTATTAAACTGTTAAAGAAGTTTCATTTGGGGGGTTAAGTCCATCATCAGATTAACCATAGCTCCAGAGAAAAAAAGAATCTGCTTCAAACTGAACTTTGCCACCTGCAGTCCATGTCATCCATTACCACACAGTAGATATCTCTTAAATACCTGTCAGTACCCTAACATGACAAAAAGGCTGTGTGTAGGTGTTCAAAGTATGGTTTACACAGCTTATGAGCTGGGGTGGGTCCGGCATTGCTGGCCCAAAAGAGATTACACAAATTAAAATGTACAAAGCAGAGAAGGTGTGTGAGAAAGCACAGTTTTCCTGCTGTGGTTTTCAGATCCTGAATTTGTGAATCTGTAAGAAGCAACTCTCCTCAGGGGAAACATAAAGGGAATAGGCTGTTGAAGGGCAGAAGATGGAACTTAGGAGGAAATGTCTGCAGGAAAAGATGGAGTGTCTTCAGATCGATGAAGAAAATCATGAAGGTCTGTGTATGCTGCAAGTCCTTTTTTTGCTAAAACACATTTTGGTCTTTGGTCTGCCAAACAAATCTTTTTACCAGTGAAACAGCATCACTTACCTTAGCAGCTTGCTTAAGTAAATGCTGGTTATCGCTTCACACTCTGGACTTTTTGAAAAACTGTCTTAGGCAGATGTTGATTTTAGTTTTTGAACATGCTATGTTAAAAGTAATCTGTAACCTGCTATTCCATGCATAGTTTCCCCCTTTCAAGGCAGGGTTGGTAATTTTCTCCAGATACACTCTTTAAGATTTTGACACAATTAATAATTCATGTGCTCTGAAAAACAAACAAAACAAAAACAAGTCTTTTATCTGTAGCAGCTGTAAGCGCGTAAAAATTTCGACCAATGTCGGCACTCGGTTAGAGTTTTAAGAACCAATCATGCCTTCCTGTCTTCCTTGTTCTATACCCCATGCATGCATCAGTCCACACTGAATGCATGACCTGAAACCTGCTTCTGGACCAATGGCACTAGTTCATTTAAGTGAAGGGAGCACAGAGGGCAGGGGGTGGATGAAAACACAGCACAGGGGGAATGCTATTTTTAAAATCATGCTAGTTTTTGAAACCAACCCTGCCTTTAACTTGATCAACATGTGTTGGTTACAAAATCATTTTGTAGAGTAGTAACCCATATGTTTTTGACGTGTCCCTGGCTTCCTCTGAGGCTGTCTTTCTACAGACATTCTTTTCTATTCTGCAGTGCAATGGTGAACAATATGAGCAGGTCATTTAGTGGGTTGATGGATAATGGATGTAAGCGCTTCCAGGGAAACAAAGCCCCAGTTGGTCTTTTCAGAGGTACACAGGTGTCTTAGCAATGTTTACATCACAGGGGGGACTAGTGGCAGAATCAATCCTCCCAGGTCCTCAAATATCAAAGCTTTATAACAAGCCTTTGAAAATGATTACAGTTGCCTCATGAGGAAAATTATGCTTATTACTGTTTTATTTAAAGCCACTAAATGATTTGTGAAATTTACCATTTTGTTGTTTTCCTTAGTGTTACGATTTGACAGAAAATCATTTAGTTAAATCTTTCAATGTTTTATTTGACTAAAAGTAGAGTTCTTCAGAGGACCACTCACTCACACACGCTCACTTTTTGAAAGATCAATGATTCTGATATATCACAGGTACCAGCAGGATCACCAACGTAGATGCATAAAAGCCTCATCATTTATTAGCCTCCCCACAGTCTCCTACTATCAGTGCTAGCTGAGAGTTCAATGGTTCAAAATTAGCATAACGTCAACAATTGTGTTTTTAGCATAGGAAAACAATAATTTCGCTGGTGACACGTCTTGTCTCTGTGTGACTGGTCCCTAAGGCTGTATCTGTCTCTTGGCTCGTTTTTCTTGTGCTTGTCTGTAGCTACACTAGTTTAAGGCTGTAATACCTTCAGTTTACTGAGCCAGACCAAACTACGATGAAAGTGATCTCACATCCATATCAAATCATAATAATATAATTTTAAATACAGTAATTGGTATTATATAGAAATAAACAGTATTGTATCTATATAGGTTAAGTGATTAATTTATTGTGATTTTAAAATTGCCTCTACTCAAGTATTTCACTTCCCAGCTTCACCCATAAAAAGGTTCATAAATTGTACTGGTGCTGAACTTACCTTCCATTTGTAGACACTTATCACATCATAATGACTCTGCCTTCCTGTTTGAGTTGTGACACAGAGCTGGAAAACGCACTTGGTGGAGTAAAGCCAGAGAGTGTGAGGAGTAACCTTTAACCACGCTGGCACAATGCCAACATACTGATCAGACTGCCTCTGAAAGATCATCCTCATATTTATTCATTTATTAATCTTGAGTCTTCATCTCTCTCCCCCTTCTTTCTGTCTCCTGGTGTCTGACCCTTTGTGCTGTTCTTTCTAAAAATTCTCTTTCTTATTTTTTTTGTCAATAAATGACTGCAAATAACATTTCTTGTTTGTCTTTATTGGCTACCGTTCCTTCTTTTAAGCAGTTGTGCAGTCAATATATTCCCGACTGTTTGAATGAAATGAACTTTTTGATTTAATTTTTAAATTAAATCTTTTTTTATTTTCAAAAGTCAAAACATGTGGTGTCCATGGTTGAGATATCTTTTCTATTGGACTTTCTCTTGCTTTCAAATGTGGAACACATTTTAAATACAGCTGGATAACTTAGAACAGTTCTCTTTTGTTATTTAGGTTTTGATAACCATATCAGGTTTTTTATTTTTTATTTCGTTTATGTTTTCTAGAACATTCAATAAATTTCCTCACTTCTGTTTGCCCAGCAGGGGGCTTTCTCATACAGTCCTCTTACAATGTGTCTAAGAAGCACCAAGTTCAAATGAAAGTCAGTGCAACTTCAAACTACTAAGCAAACAACAATAATAATAATAATAAAATAATCAAAACTCATTTACTTTCCCTGTGAAGTAATAGTGTTTCTAGAGAGCAATAAAAGATAATGGGATGGTGTTGCTTTATTTTGCACCTGTGAACCGAAAACAAGAGGTTTGCAGTTCTTAGTAATATCATAATATTGATTTCAAACATATTTTCCAGTCCTTACTTAAGTGTGGTAAAGGTCAAATGGAGAGAGACACTTACCGTATTTTCCGCACTATAAAGCGCACCGTATTATAAGGCGCACCTTCAATGAATGACATATTTTAAAACTTTTTCCATATATAAGGCGCACCGCATTATAAGGCGCTACAGTAGAGGCTTGGGTTACGTTATGCATCCATTGGACGGTGCTGCGCTAAAGGGAAATGTTAACAAAACAGTCAGATCAAACTTTATTAACAGATTACAAATCAGCTTTCTGACAACTCCATTCACTCCCAAAATATTCCCGTGTTCTACTGCGTGACTGATCGCCTTGAGTTTAAACTCTGCGTTGTAAGCGTGTCTCTTAATAGGAGCCATTTCAGGGTCTTTACACAAACACACAAATGGAAATGAAACGCCGTTTTATATATCCCAGCATGCATCGCGCACTACTTCTTCTACGGGGGAAAATTGAGTCGGCGGCTGCTTACCGTAGTTGCGAGACCTGTTGCGGCTCAATATTGATCCATATATAAGGCGCACTGGATTATAAGGCCAGCTTTTGAAAAAATTGAAGGCTTTTAGGTGCGCCTTATAGTGCGGAAAATACGGTAGATTATATAGCATCACCTGAACATTTCTTTTATTCAAAGTTTCTTGTATCCCAAAATACACCTTAACTAACTATCAAGTAAATCTGCAACATTTTAGTTAACAAGTTCTTTACCTCCTTTTTACTCTACCACCTTATTCTCTTCTGGCAGTTTCAGTGTTGTGGAGGTCAAGAGTATAAAGATTGGGGGGTCAACATGTACCACAACTGTACAGCGCCTGGTCCACTAGCCTGTGGTGTCCCTCATACCTGCTGCATTACTACTGAGGTAGGTATCACTAATGCTACCATTACTGATCGTGATATCCCTACTATTACCCACTAATGTTACTGCTGTTGCTGTTAATACAAGCGGTGCAACATCAGTGCATTATGTTAAAAATAATTGTAGATTTTATTCACTTATTTTGTCCTAATATTCTTTATTTTTGCAAGTATCATGTCACTGTTGGCATCGTAACTAATTGCGTAACTTTCTGTCATGTTTTATCGAGCTCTGCTGCTCATTTTTTTTCCATAAAGGTGGATTGAGGTTATCATTTATTTTTACCTGAATAAAATACATGTTGATAAATGTCTTACACATTGCCAGAATCACTTATCCATTGAACAAAAGGCACTGAACTTTGTAGTCAGAGTAACCACAACGAGCTTAACACACCTGACGCTCGGTTTAAACTGATGGCATCACAAGTGACAACGCTGTATGCCTAAATGATGCAGCACTTTTAAGACTTGTGCGATTTTTATAAATGATGTACTCTATTTCTGAAACTAATTTGAATTTCAATGCACCTGCTAACTGCACGGTTGCTACATTTTCCAAAGCCACATACCAATGAAAAAATGTATTCTATAGCTGTATTGTGGTTATTATATCTTTTATGTTAGTGGTTTGAAGATCATTGTTACACATTAGCTTATGAAACATTACCCAAAGAGCTTGGATAAAGCACATGTTACATAATTCCAAGCTCTCTATTTCTATATTTATGACGCCTCCTTGAATCCTTGAATACTCAGTTTGTATGTCATTATTGTAATAGCTGTAATAATGGGGAGTTCGGTTTAAAATGCATCTCAGCGTCCTTTTAATGGTGATTAAGCCTTTGCCATGTGAGAAACACACAAAGGCAATTTTCTCCCACACCAAGCAGCACATGCACTTCCTTTTATTTATACACCTACACTCTGCAGAGCTTACGAGGGAAGCCAGAACAAACACAAGTTTTTACTTGGACATAAAATAGTTTGATGAACATGCCAACTTTGCTTATAGCAGGACTCGTGAAACACTGCTGCTCCTGCGTCTCTCCTCACAGGTTATTTACACACTATATAAGTTTTAATGCCAATGCTAACAGGTTCAACCTTTACTCTTAGTCACATAGGGGTTGCTAAATCTTGTTTGGGGGATTATTGTATTGTATACAGAGGGGAGGGGGGACAGCGGGTGTGTATTGTAACCAATGTCTGGTGTCCTGCCTGTCTGTATACTGCTACTGGATGCCTTGAATTTCCCTCGGGATCAATAAAGTATCTATCTATCTATCTATCTATCTATCTATCTATCTATCTATCTATCTATCTATCTATCTATCTATCTATCTATCTATCTATCTATCTATCTATCTATCTATCTATCTATCTATCTATCTATCTATCTATCTATCTATCTATCTATCTATCTATCTATCTATCTATCTATCTATCTATCTATCTATCTATCTATCTATCTATCTATCTATCTATCTATCTATCTATCTATCTATCTATCTATCTATCTATCTATCTATCTATCTATCTATCTATCTATCTATCTATCTATCTATCTATCTATCTATCTATCTATCTATCTATCTATCTATCTATCTATCTATCTATCTATCTATCTATCTATCTATCTATCTATCTATCTATCTATCAATTTTCTCAATGACATTGTTGTGAGTGACTTGTGATGACAAGGTCGTTAATTATTTTCCTATCAATCTATTAAACATAGTGTAAGCGTGTAAACATGAGTCCCTACTAATCAATATGTTGTGAATACATTACATAGTAGTAATATCTTTCTAATGCCAGAGCGCCACAACACACTGTCAGTTTAAGTTACATTATTTGAATAATGAATACACATTATAGGGTTTGGGTTTTTCTTAGCGCTCGCTCGCTCTCTCTCTCTCTCTCTCTCTGTGTCTCTCTCTCTCTCTCTCTCTCTGTGTCTCTCTCTCTCTCTCTCTCTCTCTCTCTCTCTCTCACAGATTCACTGCATGTGTCTTCTAACTTAACAAACAAGTGTAAATTATTTAGGTATTCTAAATGAATGAGGTGTGGCTAACTGCACAGTATTACACTTTGGCATGTTTGTTAAGGGAGAACAGGATGATGGCAGACCAGGCTGCACCACTATAAAAATGTTTTTTCTTCCATGCACTGGCACTGTATTATCTCAACTTGTGTATTCAAACAGCAGACAGGATGTATTCAACACGCTGATGAAACCTTCTTTACCATTTGTCTGTGTTTCTGTCTTCTCACCGTCTATCTCACCTGTAATGACTGCCTCCTAACCCTCCTCATAGTCCTTTTCTTCTCTTGTTGTCTTGCTTGAGATCTCTGTCCTCAGTTTCTAATCTAATTTCGGTCCCAGCAATAAAATCCACTTATGATCCGGTGCATACAGACACGACACGATTGGGAATCTTTTATGCAGGATTTGTCAGGCAACCAGTTTCCGAAGAAAAGATTATTAGTAATGTACTTAGTTTTTACAGGGAAAATTAAAGGAAAGAGTTACAAGTGACAGAAAGCTAAATGGTAACCTGACATGTGACAACTAGAAGGTTAGTATTTGATGAAGCCTTTTCTTTCACTGAATGTGTATCTTGTATTCCTTCTTATTCTTTCACACACTCACTCTCTCTCTCTCTCTCTCTCTCTGCAGCCAAATGAAGTTGCCAACACTATGTGTGGGTACCAGGTGTTAATGAAAGAGGTAAGACCTCTGAGACTCACCTACAGGTTTGAAATATGAAAGCACTGATGTAACCTCATTCGCTGTGCCTTCTTTTAAATATCAGGTAATAGATCAAGTGCTAGTGGTTTTCTTTTCTTTCTTTTTTTTTTTTACTTACCTGGAGCAAAGTGTCTTCCAGTTTTAACACCGTCTGCAATACTGTTTACTACAGGTCTAACATGAAGTTTCTTCTTTTCATTCATTCTTTAGAGTAAAGCCTAAAGAGATTTTAGTACTATGCAGTTATACTGTAATTAAGTATGGAAGAAACTCTCAAACTCAAATGACTTGATACCAAACCAGCATTGTTTTTGGTCACCGTATATTTTGATAATAGTCAGCAAAGGTCTCACATACCCCTGACATTGAGAATATTTTCTATATTATAGTAACATCTTTGTATAACAACTAATTTTTATCTTGTAGCGTTTGGATTTGATTGACACCATCTATATCAGAGGCTGCACTGATGCGTTCTTCATCTGGCTGATAGATAATTATAAGATTATGGCTGGAGTGCTACTAGGAATCCTACTGCCACAGGTACGCAAATGCACACACACAAACACACATTGCTACTCAAATCAGATTTCAAAGTGCCTTCGGTGTCACTCCCAACACTCCAACATCGAATCCAGACTGACAGATTTGATCCGAGTCTCTTCAGCATGAACTCATCCAGTGGTTAGTTTGTCTGGGGGGAAGAAGAGGCAAACCTTATTTATAAGAACATGTCATTTATTAATCCTGCAAGGGGGAACATTAATTGTTACATCAACAATTGCAGATTGGTTGGTAATGTTTGGGCACTCAAATGAGATCTGATCACTTCTAAAGAAAGGATCTTTTTACAAACCAATACTGTTTTAAACTCAACATGTCCTCAAAATATGTTCCAAACGTTTTGATGTCATTGCACCGCATGTGTGATGAAAAGCTCATGTTTTGTGCAAATATGTTAACGTTAGTTTTTGCGCTACTCTAAGTCTAGAGTTTGTATTTGTGAACCTGCTTTGCTTAAACTCTCACAGCTGGCAGCAATTAAAACAAATACAGCCTCAGAATCAGTATGTCTGTGAATGTAAGAGGCCTGTGAAAAAATAAAACCATTAGCCAAGACCGAGGTGACTAAGAGGGAGATGTAAATGTCTTCCTCTCAGGTACACCTGAAAACTCAACTGCATCTGCAGTGATAAAATGAGCAGCAATTTTCAGAAAATGCTCTGCATCATTGTTCAAATTAGCCAACCTTTCTGCCTGTCTCTCTCTTTCTTTTCCTTCTGTCTTTCTCTCTCTCTCTCTCTCTCTCTCTCTCCCCCCCAGTTTTTTGGTGTGATAATCAGCTGGCTGTACATCACTCGTGTTGAAGACGCCATCAGTCAGTGCAGTCACTACACTGACGGACTACTGAACTCAAATTTAGAAGATAGACGATCCAAGAGCCAGGGTCACATGGCGAAATGGTTTAAGTGTATGCCAGAGATGGACTGATGGACACACACACACACCCCACAGCAAATGGACGCTGTAGGTGCCTGCCTCTAATCTGGTTTATTATAATCATTCAATCCACCAATTGAAGTCTTTTTTTATTGTTTTTGTGGGAATAATATTTTATTTTGCAGCCAAATCAAATAGAAGTTGATGTTGAAGTGTTCTTATTTATGGTTTTAAATACTGTGCCCGAAATGTTGCAAGGTCCCCTGTGTAATCAATAATTAATTATTGTGTTAACATAACATGTGCAGGAGAAGGAAAGAGAAGCTCATTTTGATGTGAGCTTTAAGCTGCAATGTGCCTCCAACTGTCTCAGGGATGAACACAAACATAAACACCACCGCTTTATTATTAGGTTTAATTAAAGTTATGGTTTTTCAGCGTCACATCACAAAAAAAATTATCTCCTTAACTGACCTTTTTTTTTTTTTTTTTGACATTTATGCCAGTAGAATCAATATTTTCACAATCGTGCCTGTCTCCCTAAATCTCCAAGAGGAGTCCAGCTCATACAAGTGTTGTATCTAAATCTGAGACTTCTTACAGACATTTCCTCCATTAAAGGTTAATTTAAACCCAAATAAACCATTCATCTGTTTGTCAAGAGTGTTCTTACTGTAGAAATTAGAAAATGCAAAGCAGGCCCAGCTGCGTGGAGTGAAAGAGTCCGCTTATCAGACAGATTTAAAGCTTTGTGATGATTTAATCAATGACTTTTAATGCAGCAACAAGCTGATGTATGTCATTGTTATTGTTCATGACAGCAGCCCTGTCTCCTCCAAAGTTGTGTTTATTTCTTTAATTAGCAGCAGAAAATAGCTGTGATACATCTGTGAGGGTGTGTTAATGATTTAGATTGTAATCAATAGGACAGAGAGTTACAAATCTGCTAAGTTGAAATGTTGTTTTTAAAAAATGTGTCTTAAGTTTGTAAACAGCATCTGTGGCCTCCGATCTTCCAGTGGCCTTACAACAACTTCACGACTTTCTCACTACAACTGCATTTCTTTTGCCACTGAGTATAACCATTGTAGTAGTTACATTGTCCTCACAACACATTTTAAATTTGCTCTATAAAATCTAGTGTGTTTTAATGGTGGCATATATGCATTTGTTATAATCACAGGTATATGATAATTCATGATCTAGTAAACTCTGTTTTGATGTGAAGTTTTAAACCTGAAACAAAACAGCCTTTGTTGAAGTGAATTTCGTCTTATTCAACTCTTCCTGCCTTTTTGTCTTTATGTAACTTTAGACTAAGTCCTATTAGTTTATTTTGTACTTGCTTACTGAAAACTCCCAGAATTTTTTCCCACTCGGGCCACATTATTGGTTTGAAACACGTCATTATTGAGGACGAGCCGATCACTGTGGCAAATTATGAGGACATACAATACCACATTCAGCTGCCTTGCTTTAGACCAGCTTAAAGTAAAACTTTTCATTGTAAAACTATTTGCACCTTGGTTTTTATTTTCTGACCCTGCTCTGATCAAATTTGGAATATTTATATGTCCTTAAGAGTAGAGTTACATTTTGTGTAGATATACCGTACTGTATAAAACTGTTGTACCAAAGAAAGTCTGAACTTGCCATTTTTGCAGTGTACAGCATAGATGTGTGACAACATGGATGTGGTTAACAACATAATGACCTACATGATGATATTTATGTTAATATTATCACCATAGTTTAAAGGCAGGGTAATTTTTGAAAACTAGCATGATTTTGAAAATAGCATCCTCTCCGTGCTCCATGTTCACTCACCCCCTCCCCTCTGCGCTCCCTCTAAAGCCACGCCCCTCACCCTATTGCACTAGCGCCATTGATCCAGAAGCGGATTTCAGCTCATGCTTTGAGTGTGGGCTCGTGCATGCATGGGATAGAGAACGAGCAGGGACACGGATGGGTTGGTTTATAAAACATGTGCCGACATTGGTCAAAATGTCTATGAGTTTACAACTTCTACAGATGACAGATTTTTTTTTTTTTTTAGTTTCTTGTTCAGACCAAATAAGGACAATTTCAATCAAAACCTTGACAAGTTTTTAGGGAAATTTACCTAACCTGCCTTCAACATGTCTACACATTACATTACAAGTCTTTTAGAGGAATTTTGATAGAAAGATTGGCTTCCACATTAATGGTTTTGATTGTGAGGAAATTTAGTTCATCACCTTAATGTTTCAAATACACTGATTTCTATGTAGGAGAACTCTACTGGAGACAGAACCCTCTGACTTTAAAGTTTAGTATCATCTTCAGGTCATTTAATTGAAAATCACACATTAGTTGAGAATGTTTGCCTGGCGAGGGTGTACAATAAGCTTTAGTTCCTCTTTGACTTGATTGTTGCCTGAATGAATCCTCATATAAAGGGGTATTGGGGGGTAAGGGGCTATTAAATAAATGATGACTGTTACGGTGTCGTACTGTGTGTTTTCTGGAGCAGGCTTCACCCTGAGTCTGTGTGCATTTTTCATGAAGAAATACGCAGATGTGTTTGTGAAAGGATAAAGACTTTACAAATCGTATTTAAAATCTATTTCTGTCTCATAATAAGAAGCTGTGGACTCGACATGGGAGGAGTAATGTCACCTTAGAAATTCTATGTAACATGTCTGGTATGGTGTAGTTTTACAGAGTAAACTATCAAACTATATGTCATAAACTGAGACAGCAATATTTATACCAAACATCAGCATGTCTCTTTAAAGGGGAGATTTAACATTTCAATTTCTAAAAATACTAAATGAGTTGCTGACCAAGGGCAGTATTATGTTTGATATGAACACATTACCATGCAATACAGCTTCTCTAACACAAGCATCCTTTCCGGGTCACCTCAGCATTACTTGGTCCTGTTATCTTCACCCCCTTTACACATCAGAGGAGCCTGTGTGGAAAGTGTGCAAAGAAGAGTGCTCTTTGTTGATGGGAGTTTGGATGTTTATCTTTCTTTTTCTTTCTCCTGCTACTTGCAGGACTTCCCACAGCTTGGCACATTTTAATATTTTATTCCTACCACCATCATTGAGTAGAAACCTATTTTCCTACATATACAACATGAAGGCAAAATGCTGTTGTGAATGGTTTGGAAGGAGAGCTCCTGTTGCTTTGCTCCACCAGCACACAGCTTAAAATAACCTGTTTGATTTTCTGCTCTCATTCTCTTCAAGGTCAGGCTTCACGTTTGCTTTGTGCTATGTGGATACACAGTCAACATTACAAGTTCATAGTATTATAAGCTGCAACTGTATTTGATTGTGTTGTTTCAACAAGAAAGTTGCAGCTTTGTATGTTGAAAAATACATTTGCAAAATAACACACAGAGTGTCATGTCCAGGCAGTGACGATGTGGAGACTCACCAGTAACAGTTCCGATCACATATTGAAGCCCTTGAGAAAAACGTGAGCATGAGAACTACCACATTCTTCCTCCAAAAAGCCCAAAGTCAAGATGACAAGATTGATGATGCTTGACAAGTCTAGAGATCCAGGGTTATTCAGTCCCACACATTTTAATGGACTTGTTGTTTCTGTGCATTGCCAATAAGAGTAAGATACAGGTTAGACAAAGATTGGTTAAAGGGGCTCTCCTTGATGTCTGTTCATGTGTAAAATGTTGCACATTCTTCATTTAAGGACTCTCTGCTTCATGCAGGGAGGTTAATGTTAGATTTTATTTTATGACATATTTGTCTGTTTTCCCTGTCAGTTTTGACCAATATTTTGTATATATATTAAAGCTTTATTAGGGTTAAAAAAAAAGTTGCTTAATTTTGTAGCTGTAATTTTGTAATTTTGTAGCTGTCACAGTTTCGTTGCAAACTTTGCCTTTTAAGGGTAATAAACATAACCAGGCCAAAAGAGTCAGCTTAACAATTTCTTTTATAATGCAGTTTTTGATATTGTTGTATGAAATGATCATCGACATGAGATTTGCAGTCTTACCAAGAATTAACTGCTTTTAGTAGGGTGGAAAGAGCATGTTTTAATGTTCTATGTATATTCATAGTCCACTAACAAACAACTCCTTTTCACTGACTGATCATTAGCACAGATTTGTGACAAGATTCTGTCCCTGTTTCTTTCATACGTGCCGTCACTAACCTTGACAGATTTTTTTGGTCCTCTCTGCTGTTTCCCTCTCAATCTGTCTCACCCTTCCAGCTCAACTCTTCAGCTGTTCACTGTGACCTACATGAGCAGACAGATGTACAGGAAGCAGAGGGATGTGCTGCTCTGTCAGCCACCCAGTCTGATGTTTGGTTCAAATTTCTCCCAGAACTATTCTGCTTCTGGGAAATCACATCTGTTCGCTGCTTTCTACCACTGTAAGAAGTGTTAATATAGCTGTATGAGGTCCATGATATATAACACGGCTCCAACAACAATAAAGCTGGCGGGACACACGCTTCAGGCACTCATGACTCAGAGAGACATTTACAGAAGATAAACTTGATTTCTGCTATAATTATGTTTAAATGTCACACATCTATATCTTCCTTTAACATTTAAACGTATTGTTCCCTGTGAATATTTGCTGTGCAAAATGCTAGATATGGCTGTTTCTTCAGTATGCTGTTATTTGCTTATCTGACACCTACCCATGGCAGTTGACAAAGTCATTAGAAATACCTATATAGAAACTATCAATCTTGTACCTGATGGTCTCCTTTGCTGTGATTGGTCATACAGAAGCATCAGTTTTAATTCCCATCTGCTTCACAACAAGCTTTAATTTAATCATGTAATTTTTTGCCAGCATCTGTAACTAATGACAGTTATGTATACACAAAGAGAATGTGTTGCACCTCATCAGCAATCAATAACTCAAAAAAGGAAGAAAACAATAAATGCTATATCTCTGGCTGTCATAAGCCTGATCTACTGTATGTCTTTCCAATTTCTGGACTGAATCAAATTATTTGCCTCCTTACCTGACTGTACATACATACCAAGGCTTATCTGCTCACTGTTGCAAAAGAGTGAGGTAGTTTGATGAAATACTGCATGTTCTCCATGAAACTCTCTCTTGTTCTTGTCTTGCACCAGCCGTGAAGAGGGGGCGATTGTTTATGTGTTTGGGGGAGTGATTTGCCACTTTGCATGTTTCGATTTCAAGCTTACTTGCTGCAGGTCGCACCAAAGATGCTCATCCCTCTTTGTTATGAAACTCTTGCACCAGTAACTAATGACTCCCCAACACTTTAAGTCACAGCAAAATTAATGGTAAAACAAGTTAATTTCAAAACGTATGTTTAATATAACTTTTACCATAACAATGTATTTTCAGCTGCCTGCTCACAAGCAACACAAATCCAAGCAAGTCATCTCATGACTCACCTGAAGTGTTCAATACTGTGTGGGAGGGTGCTGGTCATTTATTATTAGTCTAGTAGCTGTCCCAGTGTCTGGTCTGATGCTGACATTTAGCCCTGCACACAAAACAAATTGACCCAATTAGTTATATAGACGACACCGAGGTTGAGGTGAGTCTTTAGAGCCACATGGTTTATTTACACAGTTGGCCATAACTGATTGATGATCAGCTACATCAGTAACGTGCAGTCTCCTCTTACTATTCTGGGTAGAAATTAGAATAACAGCAAAACCACAAGAAGAAATGTCTAAATTATTGTTGTGGGATTGGTCATAAGTCATTTCATCAGCCAACTATGTTTTACACATGCTTTCATGTACAACATTAAATAAAGAACAGTAAAAAAGTAGGGAGACCAAGGGATTCTGTTTTTACATAAATCAACCAAATGACCAAACAATGATATCCAATGCAAAGAGACACTCATTTATTAGTCTGGTAATGAGATCTCTGTGAGTCAGGTATTTAACCACTGACAACAAGACTCAATAATTTAACAACAGGGATAAATTGAAAAGCAGCAACAAGCATAATACAGATGTAATCAAAACTGTAATAACTGGATAATTGAAAACGGTTGAAAACAGCTGTTTTCATTATAAGAGGTGAAACTCAGTCAACACTTGTCTGCAATCTTTCTGTCTCTTTTTCTCTTTTGTACCAACGGTCTCTTATATTGAACAGGAAAGTGAAAGTAAACAGTTTAATGCATCTGTTTTCAGGTAGTTTCTTGTGAATTTCTAAATGACAATAGTTTTACTTGAAATGTAACTGAAGTTGAGGTGACTGACTTAATGCGTCCTCTCTAAGATGAACGATCTTTAACCAATGAGCTAGGAAACTAAAGGGTCACTTGGGGATATTAAATATTGGAGGAAATTTATAATAGCAAATATATATTTAATATTTAAAAGCCAGATTGTATGTATGTTATATTAGGGCACTTTGTGTACCTTCAGATAAAACACTAGAACTCTAAGTGAGCCTCAGAAGCTGTTTTGTGAAACACTTTGCTAGATGTTTTTAAATTTTAGAAGCTAACCATAGACGGAAAATATTAATGCATGAAGCCTGAGTTTAGGCCACCTATCCGTTACTGTAGGGGGCTTTGGGAGCCTATTAGTGGTGATCACCATGCTGGAATTGCTTTCTTGTTTAACTTAACAACAGACTAAGAGCGGGTGCAGAGTTCTGAGGAGGGTGTGTATGGGACTTTCTGGTCTCTTTGAGCCAACCTCAAGCAGACACTCAAGGAACTGCAGTTTGTTGCACTTCTGCTTCGGCTGCATCTACAACACCGGGGGTTACAACTTATAGCTAACTAGAATTAGTAGTTTATCTATGCATGTGGAGTTTCCTATAAAGGATCTCAAAGTGTAAATTGTGTGTTATGTGTTCCAGTCTCTTGCTTTTTAACCAGCCTCAAGTGGCCACCAATAGAAGTAAAGTTTGCTTTGGTAGCACTATAGGATAAACCAGATATTTTGTTAAAGTCATATAGTGTAATCCATTGGATATATGAATGGTTATACAAAATTGTATTATATTCCATCCTATGGTTGTTTAGATTTTTCAGTCTATCTCTGGACCAATGTGGTTGATCAAGCCACAGACTGACTGCCATGTTGCTATCATGCTGCTTGTCTGTGTAGCACTCAGTTTCTAATTACAGCAGCAATATATAGTTTTGTTTTTCATTTGTATTGACATTTTGCTTTATTGTACAATTTTACCTCTGTGCAAAGGGACAGTTATAGTTCATAGTATACAATGGTTGTCCACTTATCGAAAGATCAGTTTTTCCAGTCCGCTATACAAAGTCTGGGCAGGACACTGTACCCTTAATTGATGGCTGTGCTATGGTTTTGTGAGTGTGTACTTTGATAGAGTGAATGATGTGGTAAAGTACTGTCAATGGTTTCCACAATCGGGGCCACTATATAATTACAGTAAATGTCTTCTCTTGTAGTGCTCTAAAATGCTTTGACAACCACTTCCAATAGATTTTACATTTTACAGTTCAGTGACTCTCTCTCTCTTTTTAAGCTCTATCGAAGCCATTGAAAGCATTTTTTTTGACAACTTCAAAACTCTGAAGGCACAAATTCCCTTGAGCAGTTTGCCATATAAGCTAGACTTTAGTATGTGTCATTTGCTCAGTAGCTGTTATAATTGGTGTCATATACTTAATGTGGTTGTATGGCATCGTCATTGTATTCTGAAATTGTGCCTTGCTATGATTGCTAACAGTTTAGGTTTTATGAAAACAACACAAACTCTCATTGAAGTTCATTTCATTGGTTTATGTTATTCTGCCTGAGGTGAAGGAAGAGGTGATAGTGGTACAGGTTTGTAAGATTGCACATTGTAGAATTCCATTAAGGTTTTTATCACAGGCGGTTGTCACATAATATGTTTGATAAATGGAATCCAATTTTCAGCTACACATTGCCCTGTGCAGTGACTGTGAAACAGTGTAGAGATTACGTGAGGTAAAAATCTTAAGGATCAGTAGTTTATGAATACTGAAAAGTAATGCTGCTGTGGTGGACATAGTAGGGGTGAAGACAAAGGGCAGGCTTGTGACCTTGATGCACTGGCTAAAGTTAAAGACTGATTACAATTTGATGAATAGACTAAAAAACCCCTCACTCTTTTTAATAACTTCTGTCTGGATGTCCTTGGAAAATGAAGCCACCTTCCACCTGCTCTGGACAGCTGCACAACGGCAACAATGCAATGTAAAGGATGTACTGTTTTAGAGCTAAAAGGTAAAGAACTGTTTTTTAATAGAGCCCCTCATAAAAACCAACCTGTACAACTTTAAAACCTTAGTAAACACGTTTTGTGTTACTATGCATTTTGACTACAAAAGATAAGTTAAATGTGTGATAGATTACATGACAGAAAATATACTAAATAATGGAAAGGCTGGAGAGTTGCTATTGAACAAGGCACCGAAACCCCACAAGCTCAGGGGGCGCTTCCAGTCCACTTTTACATCTCTCCATTAATGTACTGTGTGTGCATGTGTGTGATTTAGGCCTGTGTGTGTGAGAAGGGATTAATAAAGTATATACAATAAAAAAATAAATAAATCCATGCTGTAATATATGCTCAAAGCTATGTGCAGATGAATAACAGTGAACAAGTAATGTTTTTGATTTTTTTTTAAATAGCAGCTAGTTAATAATTCTAATGCACAAGGCACACAGTCTTAGATCAAGCATTGATTTACAAGATCTTAACATCCACTTTCGATTCACAATCTGGAAAACAAGATAGTATTATCATGCAGTGCAACTCAGACCACTTATCAAGTGATGTGACAAAGATTACAACGCCCAGTGGAAGGACATAAAGATGACTGCAGCAAAAGGAAGAGGGAACATAATACTGAAATGACAACGGAGATGGTTAAGACATGGACATTTAACCCACTTCTTCACCACTCCTAAAATAAAGAGTGAACAAGTTGGTTAACAACCTTGTTAGCGGTTATTGTGCTCATTGAAATAGGTATAGGCAAACCATATGCACATCTTTTGTGTATCTGATACCATTTAAGACATTCTAGGAGGAATGTAAAGATATGAATATGGATATATTAATGACTGTGTGATTCATAATGATAGATAACAAACCAATATATTATTGATAAAAACTAAGAAGGTAATAACAGAGAACTGCATAGTAGAAATCTGAATCCCCTTCTGTCCAACAATAATTAGAAATTACAAGATACATTTTTATTATTGGAAAACAGCCATGAGAGCCATTGAGAGTTCACTTTATTATAATAAAAGTAATGAAATTCTAAACTCTGTAATTATAATTAATAATACAACCTGTGCCACACACGTGTCGGTGTGCAGGAGGTCGTCCTGATGCTGGTCTACACTGAGCCTGCTCTCATTCCTTCACTTAAATTCCGACTTGTTAAACTTAGATAGCAGACTGTATGATGTATTCAAATACATTTTGAAGTATAAAGGTTCATTAAATTTGTTCTTATTGCGAGCTGAAAGTCATCTGCCAGCTCCCCATGTATTCTTATATTGAAAGTACATACATACTACATAAAGTAAAGCTGTATTCCCTTTAGCCTCCTTGGTTTCAGGGTCAATGTAACATGACCTCTGCATGACTCTCACACTGCTGTGGTTTACACTTGAATAATAGGGAACCTTTGCTTATGTCACTGGTAACTTTTGCACTTACACAAAACGTATACAATACTGAACTGAAAAATTTTAGTTGGCTTTTGATTATTTTGACAAAAATGCTTTAAATGACCACACATTTCAAAAGTATTTTTTAAGTCACACAAACTCAGTTTTAAATAAACACTCTTAATAACTGCAACTGCGTTTCTGTATGCTATATCTCTTCGGTGTCCCAGTGTGAAAATAGTAACTTTGGAAACTGTTAAACAATTCTTTTGTTTGCTAATTGAACTATTTTTAAGACACCTTATAACATCAACTTCCCTAATGGTGACAGTCTGCTCTACTGCTGAGTTACATAATCTACCACATGGCCCTTAGTGGCTACCACAACCAAGAAAGCATTGCAACCTTCAACAGACCCAGGCTCTGTTCCTTGGAGCTTGCAGGTAGTGACAACGCTGACACTACCATCTCCATCACATTGCCCCTTATTGCCCCTAACAACCAACTGTGCAGACAAGTGGGCAGCGAGAGCCAGGATATTATCGGGCATATCAAGTGGGCACCTCCCTTCAATGTTTCACCAAGTTAGGCCCAGGACACAAAAGAAGCTTTACAGTAAGCTCAGACATTCATGCAAATTCTCAACACCCATCACCTGTCAAGGGACAACGGATGGAAATTAGCTAGTTAGCTAAATCTGGTACAAACCATCTCTTCTCTTCTTTTTGTACAATGTCCATGATTCAAATAAACTAAAAAGTGAGAGTTTTTGTGAAGAGATGTCAAAATATAGAGATTATACTTAATGTAAACGGAATATTGAAAAACGTAAAAAGCAGGACTATAAGAAATGTGAACATTGTGATCTGTAAGATGGCAGCATAACCACTTTCACAGTTAACAATAAAAAAATAAATGGAAAATTCGCATCTCACAAAATTGATTAGTGATGTGGAAAAATGTTTCTTAATGTGTCAATCTAAAGATTCACTAAAGATTCAAGTGCTCTGACGTTTTTTTCTTTCAGTCTTTCCTCAACAACATTACTGTTTCAAGGATGACATTTATAAATCTTTTGCTTGGCTCCATCCACAGAAGATTGTCATGATTGGTCAGATTCCCTCATGTTACCATGTTAACAACAGAAATGCCTTCACACACGCACACACCTACACCTACACACACACACACACACACACACACACACACACACACACACACACACACACACACACACACACAAACATGCGTACAAACATCAAATGCCTTTTAGAGCTTCTGTTTTTGTTGATTCCTGTGTTTTATGTGTTAAAGACAGAAGGTCAAGACTTGACTGAAACCAGGAGCAACATTTGACATTAAAAGGCAGATATGTGGGTATTTAAATGATTTAGGGGGGTTACCTGACTCAAGCCTGAATCTTTGAAAACTGTTTTTAAATCTGTGAATCTGTAAATGTTGATCACAGGCTTGATGTGATAACATAGTCAGGGTAGTTTCCAGATTACTAGGGAAAAAATTCTTGAAAAAAGTATCCAACATAACCTTTAAAAGATACCAAAACAATACATGAAGAGGGGTTTTTTTTCCAGAGAAGTATGCTGTTGTTGCTCTTGAAAGCACATTACTTAGAATGAGCTGCAGGGAGGCCAGAAGTGTCTTTTCACACATCTCACTAACTTTCATTCATGTGATCGCTATGTGACAATGACCTTTGCAAACAAATGAAAAAAAAAGGCTTATGTGATCACTTTTTTTCCACAACAAAACATGGCTAGAGAGAGAGCAGAGCCTGACATGTATAAAGGTCTCCAGCTAAATGTGAGCTGTTATAATGTGTCAGTTCCTTTCAGTGGCAGACATCCTCAGGTAGAAAACTCAACAAATAACTCCAAGCAACCTGCACTTACCTGACAAAAGGTGTTACCTGAAGTTTTACTGTACTTTTAAAGAAAGCATGATCTCTTTACCAGTCGTGCATGGAAAAAGAGTAAGATATAGCTTAAATAAATACAGGCTACATGAACAAAGACATGTAGCCTGTTAATAATTAACAATTATTAATACCATCATAAAAAGAGTTACAAATCAAGCCACTTTCAGTATTGAAAACAATTGCAAGTATTTCTCTCTAACAGTCCAGTCCTTTCAAAAACACCATATGTACACGGGGGACAGCTTGGGTTTAGTTTGAAATGTATTTCACATAATGGGTGCAGCAATACTAAAGGCAGTTTCTGTTCTAAACCTTGGTATTTTTAGAGTGACCCATTTTTGAGATGGGGTTGGAAGGTTTGAGATGTTTCTTAGGAGACTAGGAAGTAGCCTACAGAGGGAGTGTAGCAGTTAATGCTCTGAATAAACAGAATACTATGTTTCTTTCTCTTTCAATCCAATGACGGAACACAAACAGATTTATACAGGTCACAGTGTTGAGTCTGGAATCTGTCAGTCTTAATAAAACACAGAGCGCTCTGATGGCTTTAAGATAAACACTGTTGCATGGGTATAGATTGTTTCCATAGCTTAATTCTGACATTATTGCAGCTGACTAGTCAGTTTGGACTATACCAAGTAAGGAAGGAATTATTCCAATTAAATAATCAAGGCTTAAGTACCTGTTAAGCTGGAATTGTTTGACCTCCAGAAAACTCGTGATCTATACCCAAGTACTGTACACTGTTGGACACATTCCTTGTCAACGTCATATAATGTGAAAGGAGAACTGACCAATGGGATCAGTGATTTGTCATGAAAATATTACCTCAAGTGAAATACTTTGATGTTTATGAAATTTGGTATTCTTTACCATGAGCTGATGTGTTTAAAAGTGTGCCAACGTAAAATTTAAAATAATAATAATAATAATAAAAATACTGTAAAGAATTCATATTGAAAATATGACCCAGAAAGACAAAGTAAAGACAACAAGTAATGTCAGTGTCCTTTTTAGTGACTGTAAACTGGTGTTTCCACAGATACACATGGTTTCTGTTGTCATTGCATGCCAGTCTACTAAGGATAAATGTCAGCAGCCAATAACTATATAAGACCTAATCAGCTAAAAGCACCACCTCACTGCCATGCTGTGTGTCTGTTCAACACCTCTTTGACATCACCTTTTTTATATAGCAACCTCTCTTTAAATTTATTCATGAAAACTAAAAGGAATGAAGATACTTTCCTGATTGACCTGCTCCTGCATCAAAGTGTGCTGCAAAAGTGTATTGCATTTGCAAATCAGGTAGTAAAACCAAAGACTTAAAGAGGAACAATGTCTTCTCTGACTGTAAAGAAAAGGGCTCAGCTACTTCTAAAGGAATTACATTTTTCTTTTTCACTTTTACTCTTTTCTTTACATGGACTTGAGTAAAGCCTCCATTTTTAATTTTCAAAAATGAAAGATTTTACATCACAAAATCCAAACATGGTTATTTTCTATTTCTGTAATTAGTGCTTTTCGGTGTTCCTGTCTTTCCTTACCCTTTGTGCAAACTGAGGCTGAGGTAAACTTCAAAGGGAATAAAAGCTTTCCTTGTGAGCCAAATTGAAAAACTTCAATATGTTGCCCTGTGGAGTTAGAGAAGGGCTTTTCATGGATCATATCTTTGATACACCACTTCAAGTGCTTAATTAGCTGAACATGACTGTGCATATTAAAAAGCTCAATGATTAAAATGCAGATAGAGATCAAAAGGTCAGTTCAGTCAGGTTTCCAGGGGGCTTTGTAACGTGTTTACTGATAATGAGTCTGCCTAAGACCATTAGGCCTACCTCGCTGTCTTTTTCTCTCTTCTCTTTCTCTATTTGTTTCTCTTTTTATAACTCGAGCTTTGACCTTTGTTAAAAGTTGTGCTGACAGCAGGATAACATTGCAGAGTCAGAGACAAAGAGACCAGTCAAAATAGAGGGAACCGAGGGAAAGAATGACCAAATGTGTGAGCGGAGAACCTGGATCAGAATGTGTTATAGTTTTATAAACTTCTAAATCACATTTCTTTAGAGTGAAATCCTTTTTTTCACCCTTTACTTTGTTCTCTTTGTTCTCAACATACAGCTCAGAATAAACAACCAAAATACAAGAATGCAGAACATGTATGCACTGTTTGTTTATGACACTTTTCCAGCGCTATAAGTACAACTGAACCGAAGCAAGGATCTATAGAGAGGATGAAACAACTTCAGAAAGTGCAAACAAACAAGCTTTAAGTCTGATGGGTCAAAGGTACTGACAGGGTCCATAATGCCTTCTGTTTTAAACACTCTAGTTTACAGTAGTTAAATGTATGTCACCACTGTTAGAAAGTATAATGTGCAATAAAAACCATATAGCTAACAAAAGTTACAGCAGCAGTGACCTTACAGCTCTGCCATCAAACTCATGCAGGTATATTCATAGTGCTTAACAGGTTTCATCAAAGAGGCAAACCGAGTTCAAGCTTTTGATTTAGAAGTATTTGATCTTTTTGGTACTAAGTTTAGGGCTTCAACCAGTCCAAAAGATAAGTAACAAAGGAAATCCATTCTACATTAATATTTTCTGCCTTTAATGAATGATAAAAAAGTAAACAGATTTGATTATCTTCAGTGTATGCTGTAATTAGAGCTGTAAATGAGACAAACAGGAAGCTTCTATTTCTTATCATCATGATGAATTGGCAATAATTAAGCTAATTCTGAGAGAGAGGGACAAATAATTCATCATTATTGTTTGTATGACATCCATGTCACCACCATTATCTTTCTATTGTTTTTTTTAACAAGTCACTGTGAATACTCTGCTTTGTAAGGTGACCTTGAATGTTTTGAAAGGCACCTTTAAATAAAATGCATAATTATTGTTATCATTAATGTTGTCAGCTGAGTCACCATATCAGAGCACAGTCATACAGTATGTCTCAAGATATGCAAATAAAATGTTACAAAAGTACTGTTGGACAGGTTAATAATTGATCAAATCAAAAGAATGTAAATGCTTTTGAAGAAATTAAAAGTATTCAGAAATTCAGATTAGCTGAGAAACCTTTTGCCTGTTGTAGAGAAAAACAGCACAATGTTTGCAACCAGACACTAACTGAATTTCCAAATCAATCATACAGTTTTATGGCACACCTTTTAAGCTCTAGAGAATTTGTGATACACACATAGAGCAATGATCCTGTTTGTGACTTAAATATAACTGCATTACAGCTCCTTATAAAACATTGTACATAACATCTAAAAAGAAAAAAACTAAGTCTGTGTCACATTTCAGTAGTCGATCAGCTGCTACCAGACGCAAAATAATTGAGGGAGCTCAGTTGTGACTTCTAATAAACCAGTCGTTTAGAGAATCACTCATCACTCCCTCAAGTAAACGGTGAGGAAGAGTAAACACTTGAAATGTTATAAATGTCACTGGAATATTCTCTCATGTTAACAGTAATGTTGTGAAGTGTTTGAGAAGCACGGACCTTATATTACTGCCCTGCAGAAAGAAAGAAAAAAACCCTGATTGCTGTATTTTACAAGTTACGTCAGTGTCTTGTGGGCAGCTGTTTACAGAGGCAGAGCAATCTGATGTATTTGATTCAATCAGTGGAAGTACTCCAGTTTTAAAACACTAACTGATTCAGCTGAAAAAAGACAAAAAGTATCTCTGTCCCAACACCGCTGATGATGCTGCTATAACACATGTCAGCTAAAGGGCCCTGTCTCCTCTTTGGCAAGTGTTTATGTTAATCCAACTCACAGCAGAGCATAAACACACTGACAGGATGTTCACACAAATATTCACTTCAGTGAGACCTGTGAACACACTCATTAAAAGCTTAATTTTACTATTTTTTTTAAATCTTATTCAGCATCCGTGCAACGGGTGAGGATGCAGACCGGACAACCATACTTTATATTACCTTGGGGGTAAATGTATTTTAATTTCAGCAGGACTCAGAGAACAGAACCGACACACAGAGGTGTGGGTCTGTTCAGAATGAAAGCATCTGTCACAACGGCATGTAAAGTTTACATGATGGCTGACCCGAGCGTGTTTGTGTATGTGCAAGTAGTGTATGTGTGCGTACGCATGAGCCCCTCACTGGTATGTCAGAGCATAATGAAACACTGGACTTTAATCCTCACCCCTAAACTAACAATACCATGAATGGTACGTCTGGTATTTTTCAAACAGCTGGCAGACATAAAGAATTTAGATTAATTGAACAGGAACAATTTGTAACACTAAAGTGCGCACAAATAGTGTAAAAGAAAAAAGACAGCATTGTGAAGGTAAAAAATATGCTAGATATACATTGATCTTTACATTTTTGTATGTAAAATATCAAAATTAGGCTTTACACTGTATTTATGGAAGAAAGCGTTACCATTTCAGACTAAAGAGCTGTAATAAGAATTTAATCATAAAGCAAAAGGATGGCCATAACTGTCAGGTTTGTGAAGACCATAGCTTGACAGGCTTCTAGTCATTCTTTTGAGGAATGAATAGTAAATTGTAGAAGAAGAAAGGTGAACATCTAAAAAAATATAAAAGCATGAATCATGTTCCCCGAAAGTGTCAGTTCACAAAATAGGAAACGAATAAAGGTAGGAAAGTCTATCCATGATGAAAGCACTTATTATAAACTTCTGAATGAAAGTTCAGTAGTCATCATCATATGGGCAGTAAAGAGTCTCCAAATGTGAATTCAACATATACTTGTATGCTTGTGTGTTGGAAGTTTGATTTTTTTTTTTAATTTACCCTGATATCTGCTGTCATCTCCTGGTGCAGATGCAGACTGCAAATGGAGTTTATTTTCACCTAGGCAGGCAGGAGGCGGGAACTTAGGTCTCTTTTGGTGTAGTGTGAAGGTATTTTCACATGAATGACAGTCCTGAATTTGTTATTCTATCGTAAGTACATCTGAAATGCAATGCAGGTTTTTTCGGACCTGATCAAATTACCTTTAAGTGTTATTTCACGATGTTGTGAATTCTTCGTGTCTCTTTTTCAGTGATTCATTTATTGGCCAGAGGTAGGCAGCAAAGCTCCATCTGTCAGAGACTATAGTTTCTGTTGTCCGTTCAGAGTTGTGCTGCGATCCAAACAGGTGGTTTGTTGCTGTTATCGTCAGGTCTACCCAGACCTTTGTTGTCTACAGTTATGTAGGGTGTGACCTTCAGGTTGTTGGCGTTTGCCACAGTGTTATATTTATGTTAACAAATCGTTATTTATCATAATGTCAATTTATCATTATCTTTGGTAATACCTGTGTACTAGGGAGACCTCTGCTGGACATTATTCTGTATTGTTTGGTCATATGTATGCCTGTGATTTTCAGTTTTAGTGCACGTGATTGTAAACAGCTTTTGATTGACGGTGCATTTGTTTCCTTGTATTATTTCCTTTAATAAACCACATTAACCTGCAAAGAGATATTTGTATCATTTTGGATTACAATTAAAGACTGTTGAAGAAACTCCTGGATTGCTGCAGTCTTTCTAACAGAAGACTTAGGTCAGACTTGTATATGCCAGCATACTAATAATATTTCACAGCATGTAATGCAACAAAAAGGTTTTATTCAGTTCAAATAAGTAAGAAAAGCTGTCTATCTGCCATCCAGTTTCTCTTATTATTGGGAGTGTCCATTGACTTTAAGGTGGTAAATTAAAAGTGAGTGGTTTACATGGTAAAGTTACTAAGGGAGACCAGGGACAATTGTAACAGTGGACAATTGTAGCCCGCTCAGTTCCTCCAATAAAAAAACGTGCTGAAGTGATGAGACTTATAGTACTCAGAAAAGATTCTCTTTGGTTAAAGGAAGCGGGGTCATTTCACAACTTTGGAAGTGTTTTTTTGTTTTTCAACACAAAAAAAAAAAAGTTACCTGTTGGTTGTGCAGTATGTTTCTTCTGCTGGCTGAAGTTGAGTTTAGTGACTGAACATTTAAACTTAGATCAGTTTGATCTTACTATCTCTGCTAAAGATGTTGCTTGAGTAGCACCATTTGCCATAATTTCCCCAATATGTACTGTTGATAGTGTATTCTCACAGTATGAATATCCCACAAAGACTGATATTTTGTGTGTAATATGAGCGCCCTCTGCTGGGGTCCCATCAGACTTGAGCAATGCAACATGTATGTCACTGCCAGCCAGTAATACTCTGTCCCCATAGGTTGATTTGTAATAAACTCTGCTCAATTGCTTTGAAAGACTTTTCTCCTTTGTAAACGTGCTCTTTATCTATGAGGTATGTTCAGGACAATCTCTCTCTTAAATCAATCCCAAGCCCTGTTTTTGATTATATTGTTATGTACTGCTTGCTGAATTGTAACTACTTGCACAATTAGTTTCTGAGGTAGCCTTCAAACCAACAGTGAGCTTAATAATGTGTTCCTTTTTTCAGGAGATGTTAAGAGGGGCTGTGAGAGACATGATAGTCTGCCTGACATTTATTTACTAAGGCAACCTATCTTTGGTGGCGTGACATGAACCAAATCACACAAATCCTGTTTCCTCCTAAAGGAGGTCAAGTTTTCATTTAACTTTAACTGATCTTCAGTTTATTTTGGGCTTCATGGAAACGTGCTCAAGCAATGGCCCTGAGTGACCCTTTATAAACATATCTATATGATCTTGATCATTTATGTTGGCAGTGATGTTAGACTCTCCTATATCTGCAGTGCTAATAAGCTGCAGTGTCAGTCAGGTGAGCTGCTTGTCCTCACTGAATGCCAGCAACAGCTAGGAGCGTTTCCAGAGGACACAAGCTTGAGGTCGAGAAGTCAGCAAACATTGAACTGAACAGACCGACCTTGGTTTGATGTAAATATGCAATTAATGACATGAAAGTTGTTGCAGGTTTTTTTTTCCAGCTGTTTTGCACAAGTTGGTGAGATGTTAAGTGTGCTCCCTTCTCATTCACTTTCAACACGTAGGAGTTGAAAAAATAGAATAGTTGGACCAACTTAATTGAATTGTTTCATTTGGTAACATCTAAATAATTAAGTTCTTTGAAATTAACTTAATAAATTCAATTAACACAATTTATTAAGTCAAATATATCAATAATTTTATTGTTCTCAAATCAATATTTTGGATTAATCCAATTTAAAATTGTCAGTTTTTCTAACAATAATTTGCATAACCCAAAAGTAAAACACTGCTCATTTCTAAGCTAATTTTATGGTTTCATGTACATGACTTTTTATAGTAACCTTACAATGAAGGTTTAGTTTGTTTGATATAACTTAAATTGGCTGAAAATATGTCAAAAAAAAAAAAAAAAAAAACCTCAATCTGATTGTTTTTATACTTTAGTTTATAAATGTAAATACCCATGAACTTTATTGCCAACAACACAGATTTTGGGCCTCACCTTACATGTTTGTCTTTTTTTAAAACACATACGCAGTAACTGTTAGTAGCGCCACAAAGTTCTTTTGTCAGCAAAGTGCAAAATCATGCAACAAAGCATTAAACAAAAATGTCTCACAATCTCAACGCAGTGTTTTCACAACTATGAAAAAATGCCAAGAGTATACAGAATCCTTTTTAACCAGCTATAACTTTCCCTACAAACGGAAGGAAACATGTCTGAAGAAAAAAAAACTTGTCAAACCTGTAAAAAAAAAATATGCAAAAGCACAAATTGGCTTTAGGCCATTTGTTGTTCCAGAGGAGGAATACATCGTAGGGTCGTTACTGAGAGTTTTGAAGTTTTCTATACAGATTGTGGACTTTGGTAGACATCTTGTGCTGATCAAGCTGCATGACTATTTTACTACACTTCAAAAGTGAAGCGAAGGGGTTTTGGGTAAGTTAGGTTGAGTACATAAATCAAGCCTCGAAGCAGGGCACACGCTGAGACAACCAAAGCCAGTTTAAGCAACACTTCCACGCCCTCAATGACGATGCCAATGTCTGCAGGTGGCTCCTGTAGTCCTTTCCCCTCCTTCCATACGACAAACACTGCCATGGTCAGCTGCTCCAGAGTCCTACAGAGGGGTACAGGACACAAACACAACCATCAATGGCCTCACTTCTTCTGTGATGAAGTTTTTGCATGATGTACCAATATTTGTTATGTGTTGGACTATATCTTGGCTGGTGAGGGCAGGTGAACACCAGTTCCCCCATCGCAAAGTGCCTCAGTACACCTACTAGTTATTTCAGCACTGAATACTGCTACTGGATGCCTTGAATTTCCCTCGGGATCAATAAAGTATCTATCTATCTATCTATCTATCTATCTATCTATCTATCTATCTATCTATCTATCTATCTATCTATCTATCTATCTATCTATCTATCTATCTATCTATCTATCTATCTATCTATCAAAACAATAACGTATGAACAAAGCCATGAATTGAGCTTATTATTAATGAAAATGTAACCGTCTCATCAATGGGTTTACTCATTTATTGTTCCTTTGGACCATTTCTCATTGTTTCTGTTGCTCAGGGTTGTACATGCTGCTGTGTCACCAGCTGGATGTTTTTTGTTGTGTTTTCTCTCTGTTCCATTTTATTCTGCAGTACTTGAGCCTGAGTTAAACAGAAAATATTGACACTAGATGTAAAGATCCTATGTTCTATTTGTGATGCTGTTTCATAATTCATTTTGATAACCACTCAAAGAAGATTGACACAATCGCAAATGTAGTTGCTCAAGAACCTTTAGTCTTGTGAGCCTTTTTGAAATTTGATTACTGTCACTTCCCCTCCACTTCCCCCTCACTGAGCTTTTTTGGAGAGTCCAGTCAAGGCTTGCATGCTATACACCTGATGGTGAAATGATCCTGTTGTGTGTTTCTGTCATCTGAGAGTCAAATTGATGCTGCCACTGGTTCCATAAACTCAGACAATAGACTTGAATTCTGCAACAATGTGAAGGGGTGGGGAGAGAAACCAAGCTGTCTATGAAAGCTGACTTTATAAAGTTCATGAACATACTCACTGCTGCAGGGGAAAGCACTAACAGGACAAAAAAGATTTGTGTTGGATGTTTGTTGTGATAGTACTTTTGAATTTGACATCTCTTACACGGAGAAGATAATAATTTAGTGGAGTTTAGTGAGAGTCAAGTGTGCAAGATATGTGTAAGTGGGTCTACAGTATTTATCACATAAAGATGTATGTACCCTGATGTCTGTGTGTGTGTGTGTGTGTGTGTGTGTGTGTGTGTGGAGGCGATGCTGGTCATGCTAGTGTGTCATTTCCTGCAGCATCTTACTGATGTGTCAGCTGAAACAACCAGTCCTCTCTCTCTCTCTCTTTCTCTCTGTCTTCCTCTCTTGTTGTCTGACACTAAAAAGAATTACGAGTTTACAGAGACACTGAAGAGGAGTAAGAAGAGAACACTGGTCAATGAGAGGAGTGAAGTATTCAGCCCACAGAGCCACCGCTGTCGCTGTGGTACAAGAACTCGACAAATATTTGACAGAGTGCTGACAGTAACACGCACACACACACACACACACACACACACACACACACACACACACACACACACACACACACACACACACACACACACACACACACACACACAGGTCATTAGGTATGAAAGAACCCCAGAGCAGAAAGCCCTTCAGACCTCATAGACCAGTGTTTGTTGTTTTGTATTGTGTGTTAGTCCATGTGTATGAGAGCCACTTGTAACTCTCAAATTTAAGAGCATTAAAATGGGACATTTACAAAACATTGAAGTAAAATGAATAATAATAATAACCTGGTTAGAGAAGCTGGGCTGTACAGAATCTATACACTCTGATAATCAAAGGAGTGCAGAAGATGGAATGGAGTATTGTTGTACAGGAGAAAACAGAAAAAGTCCTTCCCTATGCACTGGTTCTTTCAAAATCGGCAGATTTTACATATTGACCTTTGTGAAACAAAGAGGGTCTTAGTTTTTCACAGCTTATTAGCAACAGCCTTGTTTACTGAGTCACCTGATCGATGTTTATTTTGTGGTGTCAGCTGTAAGATTGACAAAAAAACACTTGGACACCATTCTTGTTCCTATTAACTTCCTTATAATGACATGTACATTGTGTTACATGTTCTCAACACAAGTAAACCCATGTTGTTGTTTTTAACCATGTCTTCCTCTTCCAGTTCCAAACAGCTCCGAACATGTGAGTCATCGTCATAAGAATTATTCAGATAAATGCATATCATCTGCCTGAGGCACATATCAACTGTCTGGACCTGAAATGTTTCAGCTTGTGTTTGAGGGCACCGTGTTGCTTCAGAAAGAGAGAGACAAACATCATACAAGAGCAGGGGGAACATTTTCAATAAGTACATGTTGTACCCAAGTACCACTACATTTTACATTCAAATATATTGTATTAAACATTTGACTTGACCGACAATACAGAAGAATCAGCAGCAGCATTTACCTAATGAATAGACAAAAAGGTTGTGGAGCCCTATGATCCAGTTCTGAGTATTTATGAAAAACAATGTATGTTATTTGGTCATGCTATTTTTTGGTTTGGCTTTTGTAGCAGGTTTGCGAGTTAACCTCAACACTGGTAAGTCTTTTTACTCACCCGACCCCTCTCTTTTATACTTGTGCCTCACTTTGTTCAGCACCCTACAGTGGGTAGCAACTCTGCATACTTGGTGCTACCTCTGACAGGCTAGAACCAGCTCTGAGGAGCCACTACCAGAAGACTGAAGAAAATTGAAGCGTTACAAAGCATCATCAAAATCCTTTGATAGATAGATTTACATAATTAAAAATGTTCTTTGAGCTGGTGTCCACCTTTAAGAACCTGTCCCTCAAAGAGTGCACAGCCAAACATTTGCACAATCTAAAGGCTGTTTAGAAGAGATTGCCTATCAAAGGGAGACAGAGCTTTGGGTGACCTGCAGCAACCCCAGACCACTCACCACCAAAGTCCCCACAGACTCCCACAATACTCCATAAACATTTTCCCTTTGTAACTGAACCAGTGTTGAGACTGTTCTTGTGCTACCTCTCTGTAGAAGACCCATCATAAAGTTAGGCGAGACCACCAAAACTAAAACAAGGGGGTAACACACATCCACCTTAGTTTGTGTTTTTTCCGTCAATCACAAAATGCACAAATAAAGCGTTAAGCTGCATTTTGCGTTTTTAAGACAGAATTTAATGTAAATAAATGTTGAATATCCCTGATATGAGATCGGAGCACTTCCAACATCCGTCCAAGCACATGAGAGCAGTCTTAGTCCCGAGGAGAGAGGAAAAACCATATCTCTCTCTCTCTCTCTCTCTGTGTGCGCGCTGAGGACAGTCCACTGACTGTGTATACATTCAATACACATTGGAGCTGAGTTCTCTCTCTCTCTCTCTGTGTGTGTTTGTGTGACGTATGACGACAGTTGAAAAAAACCCTCGCCGGGAGGCATTCATGATTGGCTGTAAAGGAGAGAGACATCTGATTGACTGCAGACGACCCCCTTTTACAAAAACACATTTGTGGATTAGAGTGATGCTAGAGTCTCAAAACTCCAGTCACAAATGCAGGGAGGTTTACCAACATGGTCTATTGTCTAGAGGCCGAGTAAAACTCTGTCTCTACCTGATCTTTGTCTCTGCAGCGTCTGAAAAGCCACAGATCTCTCTGTCTGGAACTCACGCACAACTCAGGAATAGTTTACTTCATCACCAGAAGCCAGTGGCCGAATTGATATTAAACGGTGTTTACACCGGTCTTTTTGATCATGAATTCTATAACTCTGTTACAACGCTAGAGTTCACAGAGAAACACACACAGTGCGCTGCGCACAAATAAAGAAAACAACAGAGGTTTAACTCTCCGAAAGCAGTGGTCAAATACCAAGCAAATATTATCCCAGTTTCACACTAATAACTCACTTATTAAAGTATATAACCATTTACCAAATTACTGTACTGCTAAAACTATTCACTTAGGCAAATGTTCCTCCGCTTCTAATGTTCTAAATCTAAACTCTGTGGCACTGAACTGACTGTGTACTGAATGTCCTCCTATTGCAACACTTCAAGGACACCTTCTTTACCAGAAACTGAACATCACGCCATTTCTGCTAAAACTTCTGCCGACACAGCATACAAATATTCTAGAGGAGGTACCTAACTGATAACTATATAATCTTGTGACTTCTAACATTTAAGGATAAGGATAAGGATAAGCTTTATTGATCCCCCAATAGGGGAAATTTGGGTGTTACAATAGCTCCAAAAAACAGTAAAACAGGGAATATAAACAGCATCAAATAGCAAAAAGAAAAAAAGAACAGCTATGAGCCAGTTTACATTAATTAAATAAAGGGGTTAAAGAAAAATACAATAGACTTAAATAATACAAGGCATAAACACAATGTACACATTCGCTCGTGAAAAGACAGATCAGGAATTAAAACACACACAGTGTGTAACATTAACGGTAAAGATGATTATAACACAGTGATGTGGTGATGTTGTTAAACAGTCTGACTGCAGATGGGATGAATGACCTGCGGTAGCGCTCAGTCTTGCAGGGTGGATGTCTCAGTCTGCTGCTGAAGGAGCTGCTCAGAGACCCCACAGTGTCATGCAGGGGGTTAGAGGGATTGTCCATGATGGATGTCAGCTTCACTAACATCCTCCTCTACAGAGTCCAGAGCACAGTCCAGGGCCAAACCGGCCCTCCTGACTAGTCTGTTCAGTCTTCTCCTGTCTCTCTCTGTGCTCCCTCCTCCCCAGCAGACCACTGCATAGAAAAGTGCAGATGCCACCACAGAGTCATAAAATGTCCTGCACACTCCAAAGGACCTCAGTCGTCTCAGCAGATGCAGTCGACTTTGGCCCCTTTGTAGTCCATTCTCTGGTTTTTAGTTGATCTGTATGGGATGTATGCGAGGTAGACCGCTCAGCTGAGAATAACCCTTGGTATGTGCATTGTATTTCCTTGCTTCATTAAACCTTCTGGTTTGTTCAGTTTGACCCTGAGTGTCCTCTCTTCCTTCTCTGAGAAAACCACCATGCACAAGGTGACTTAAAAACGACAGAATATATGTAAACAGTATTCTAAGTAGTTTGCTAATATTCTTTATCAGTTAGATTAACATGACTATTTTTTTAACATGCTTAACATATTAATTTAGCCCTCCGAAAAGGCTTATCAGGAAGAGCACAATGTCATAATTCTAGTTTATCCTTAATTTTTTATTTCAAATTAAATGACCACAGGTCATAAACCTGAAATAAAAAAACAAATAACATCAAATACTTTTCAAAAATATGATTCAAATAATATAATATAGAAATCAAAGAAGCCTGCAAAGACAAAACAAATGGCTTAAACAATATAAACTACATTACCCAGAATGCCTAGCCCCGGAGGAGCATGCGCACAGCGACTCTACCGTCACTGGTTACTATGGACGCTGTCACAGAACCCGTGCCACCCGTGCTTCTTCCAAGTGATTTACATGCACAAACAAAACACAATGACGCGGCATTACACCGTGAATCACCAAACCAAACCACCGCCTTCACCAGAAACCAGCAGATTGCTCTAAACAATCAGACTCCCGTAAGTGGCTAATAATGATAGCCTAATGCTACACAGCTTCTGCGTTGCCGAGCGATGGCGTCTCGCGAGCTACAGGCTAACAAGCTACTCTCGGCCAGATAGCACAGACACATTGATGAACAGTGCTCACACATATAAGTGACTTTAACAGGGTTATTAGGCAGTGTGAGTAGTAGCAGTTGCATACCAGAGGCAGAGGGAGGATGAATACAAGAAAAAGAAAAAGAAAGCCAAGAAGCAAAGAATCGAGGAGGAGAAGCACGAGATAGCCAGAAAACAGATGATGGACCAAAAAGTCCAGGAGGCCATTCGGCATGCTAAAGAGCGCCAACAACAAATAGAACAGGGTGTCAATACTGATAAATACAAACTAATGGTGGAAAAACATAAAGATGAGCAAAAAATCAAAGACCAGGAACAAAAGGAGAGACTGAGAATGGAACAAAGTGATAGAGAGATGGTGAGACAGAAGAAAATCGAGGATCGGACACAGCAAATAGAGATAGGACGGTCTTATCAGGCAGCTAATTCGGACCTTATTGTCAAGAAAAACGAAGGCAAGAAGGAAAGAATCGAGGAGGAGAACCGCGAGATAGCCAGAGAACAGATGAAGGACCAAAAAGTCCAGGAGGCCATTCGGCATGCTAAAGAGCGCCAAAAACAAATAGAACAGGGTGTCAATACTGATAAATACAAACTAATGGTGCAAAAACATAAACAGGAGCAAAAAAACAATGGTGCTTTCCACTACCACTCAGTATCTCCTCCCTATGCACTTGACGAACGGGTAAAGGCAAATTGTCCTGAAGAGGCTGTCTTGTCATCATCTCAGTGGCAGTCGATGGCCTTAAGGTCTCAGTTTAATGCAGAGGCTGAGAAGAATGCCTATCAGAGGCAGAGGGAGGATGAATACAAGGTAGGAGAAGCCATGAAGCATAAAATGATTGAGATAGACAATGTCCGCAGGCAAAACATGCCACCTTCTGAGACGGAGCTTCAGGCCCGGCAACGCAACAGGACGGTGAGGGAGCGGGCAGTCATTCTACCTATGATGGCTAACGATGAGGTCAAGGAGCTCCACTCGACATTTCTTGCTGCTCAGTGTCAAGAGGAACCTGAGGAGAAGATACAGACCAAGGAGAGAGCCAGACAAGAGACGGTGGAACGAAAAGCCCTGGAGTATAAACATACTAAAGAGCGCCGAAAACAAATAGAACAGAGTTTCATTACTTATAATTACGAACTAATGTTGCAAAAAAATAAAGACAAGCAAAAAATCAAAGACCAGGAACAAAAAGAGAGACTGAGAATGGAACAAAGTGATAGAGAGATGGTGAGTGTTATGGAAAATTTTACTCCATGTGTACTATATGTGTTGTACGAAGGTCTCACAGAATCTGTCATATGAAATGTATCTGAAATGTCTTAGAATACTACATGCACAGCATATTGGGTGTTTTGTTTCCCATCATTTTGTTCCCTTTATTCTGTTTCTCACACTCTGTACATGTGGGAAGAGTCACCCAGGCTCTTTCTCACTGGACTCCATCTCCTTCTCAGCCTTGGGAGATGGTAAATAGTCATGTAGTCTCTTTTCTCACACTAGGGGATAGATGGTGCCCTGCCAGGTGGGCAGTGGCTCTATGTGGCGTGATGGGGAGTGATCTGTGTAATGTGATGGAAATGTATAAGTTTTCATGTTTGCCTTTACTCGGGGCCTCTTTCTCTCCTCACCGTGTGAGAGAGGGGTCTTCGAACGCTTATCTTGCCTTCGAATAAATGTTCATTGAGACCAGATCGATCTTGGGGTTCCTTTTTGAATAGATCTTCTCACTCCTTATTTTCACTCTTTGGTAATGGAAAAAATTCCACAACAATTTGGCGTTGTCGGCAGGATCCAGCGAGCTGCTACACGAGGGGAACGGGAGAACGGTGCTTGGCCAGCCTGAGGGAAAAAAAACTCAGTCCACCTGTTTGAACAGGGGAGCCGGAATCTCGTTTCCTGCGTCTACGGCCGCCTGGATCCAACGGACTTGATCCGAGAGAATACTGGGTGAGATACTATTCAAATCATAATTATGGACTCTCTGGGAAAGGGAAGACGGGTGTTTTTATGATTTCAAGCACTATAAAGAGAGAAAATCAGGGACTTTCCAAGGAAAAATCAGTGCTCTTATGATTTCAAGCACAATAAAATCTGAAAATCCGGAGATTTTCCAGGGGGAAAATCGAGTGTTCTTCTGATTACATGCACTATAAAGAATAGAAATCAGGGATTTTTTCTTGGAGACTAAGTGTTCTTATGATTTCGAGCACTAAAAAATATAAAAGGAATCAGACTTCCCAGTGGGAAATTCAAGGTGCTCTTAGTATTTCAAACTTTATGAAGCTAGGAGCTCTGGATTTTCTCCGGGGGACTCAGTGCTCTTATGATTTCGAGCACTATAAAAGTGAAGAATCAGGGGACTTTCCAGGGATGTTCAAAGGGTGAGAATATCCTCGTGGCAAGCCAGTGCCCTTAGCATTTCGGCACTATAAAGTTAGGAAAGCCAGCAAGAGACGTCTTGACTGTAACAGGGGGTCCGGATCCACTAAGTGTCAAGTACCTTTCCCCGACAGTCCATTGTGTAATATTATTGTAAGAGCCAATATGCCTATTGTTGATTTGATTATAAA